>NC_092862.1:125041202-125109065 GCF_032062135.1 Pyxicephalus adspersus | reverse complement strand
TCCTAATTGCATTTATTAAAATAATGTACCTGATCCGACCTACATACAAATTCAATTTAAGAACAAACCTACAATCCCTATCTCCTATGTAACCCGGGGACTACCTGTATTTACAAGGGCCAGCATATTAAGCAGCCCTGTACATTAAATAAGGGTTGCAAATGACAAAATAGATAAAATTATTGATACAAGAGGAGGAGAGGACCCTGCCCAAAACAGGTTACACGGTGTCAGGAAGTTTGCATAGGTGTTAGACCTTCAAATTACATGGCAGAAAGTGTGATTGGTTTCAAATGCCAGGTTAGAGATAATAAAATGGCATTGTACCTGGAAGACAGATGGTGTTGAAGACCCCAACAACTGTTCAGAGATGTGTGTTCTGATTTGATGACACCATATAAATGTGTCCTTGGCTTACAAGCTTGAATGTAATTGGTGATGTAGAAAGAATAGTTAAGTGAATCATATAAAAAGAACTGGCTTCAGGTGAAACACTTTCTATAGGAATGGGATGTCTAGTTATTCTTCATTGGACTGCATTGGACTGCACAGAATTCACACTCAGGTCAACTTTCAGTTGTTGTGTTTCCTGGACAGCATTACTAGCCCGTGGAATACTTTCACTGAAATTGATTCTTAAAATGGACCTATACATAGATGTTTAGGCCCACCACCATGCTAACAGTCTTATTTAAAAAGTAGTAAAGTATAGCACTAGAAATGGTTACGTTTGGAAAATGGAAAATGCAGCTTCATTTAACTGTTGGCTAAATATTTGTTTTAGGGACTTTGTAATAGGAGGATTACCATTGCCATTGTTGATACACCTTTTTTGATACTTGACCAGAACTAAAGAGACCAAGACCAGCATATTCATCAACAATGGCAAATAATCCAACCCTTCATTTACCCTTTCATTTACCCTTTATTTACCCATTCCAGCAAAACTGTTATTGTAGCTTTATAGGTGTGTGGGTGTGTTTGTGTGCACATCTACAGAGCTGTGCACCTTCCCCTCTACTTCATCATTGTTGTGGCCAGGTAATAAATAACAAGAGGTGTCTTATCTGTTGGAATTCCTGCAGATACAGAAGGTGTGGCCAAGTGTCAATGGGGACCGGATTACACAAATACCAATGCCATGGTAAAGAATCTGAACTTTGGCACACTAATGATGAGTCAACAATTTACACTTATTGCCAGGGACACAACAAGGGTTATTCATGTATAAAGCATTGCATATTACAGTAGTAAAGTTCAAACCTATTGCAACAAAAGTTTTCTTGGTCAAGTTCTTATTGGCTGCTATAGGTTATCGTACTTTGTCCTGTTTAGAATTAGCTAAGCTTTGCTTGAAAAAAAATCATAATTCGGTAAATACATCTTAAAGAACTAGAAAGCTTCAGTATATGCTATGGCATTGTTAAATCAAACAAATCTTTTTCTATTTCAACTGTAAATGTTGTTTGGCACATAAAAGCCCAGATGTTCTTTACTGGTTATGATAGTGAATCATCAGAAGCATCCATCACACAGTGAATGTACACGAGTCCCCAGATATACATTGGAAAAGTAGCGTGAGTGTAGGTGATAATGTCATCGCTTTGTGATAATGATGTCATTTGACCCGGGGTCAGCAGCTGCCAGGGGTATGCCCCTGAGTCCTGCATGTCTCCTAATTGAAACCAAAAACATGCTACTAGACTTTGGTAATTCTTGCCAATTTTTTTTTAGTCTTACTTTTCACAATAACATATCATTTATTTTCTTTTTACTTTCATTGGTTTAGTTCTGGTAAATGTATTTATTGTTTTATTAGCAATGATTTGGTATTTTTTGCAATTTTCAATATAATATAAAAGTTTTCATCTAAAGATCTGCATGCAAATCCCTCTGGTCACCACGATGCTTGAACATGAACATGCACGATTTATGGATTGTATGATTCTTTATTATTAAACAATATCAATGTGGTAAAATGTATATCTGGCTAAAATGTGTAGTTTAGTACAGTGATCACCATCCTTTTGGACGTCACGGACCACTAATTTCACAGACTCTGGACCACGCATGTGCGGGGAGCCGCGTGTCACTTCCCTTAGAGAGACTTCCCTCAGGGTGCCCGCTCACTCTCCCATCGCTCCAGAGACACAACCCACCCACTGTTCTGAGTCTGTGATCTGTACCAGAGACATGGTCCTCGGCTCAGGCCGGTGTGCCCTCCCAGCCGTGTTCTTCTCCTTACCCCGCTGGGAGGCACACAGGCAAGATGTGCAGATGTTCAGATGTACAGTCAAAACCTGCGTTGTTAGCCGCTCCTGGCTGCCTTTATGTTATACCAGGAGCAATTTTAAGAGTCAAGTCAACCCCAGCATTTTTTTAAAGCTTGATGTTAGGGATGGCCAGGGTTTATGTGCCATTTCCAATCCTCTAGCAACAACAGCAATCAAAATCCAACTGCAGCTCCCCCATTCAAGAAAGCACCCCCATTCAAGAACCTCCAGAAGCTACATGTTACATCCAGGAACCTTGCTGCAAACTATTACAACCGTAAAACCTCCACAACCACAAAATGATTCCCAACAGCTCCCAATTTGTTGAAAAGAAGAGGTTGGTGGAGTGCTTGTGTGTGACTAGGAGGCTAAATTCAGATGAGCAATTGACAACCACATGGTCAACTACTCTGAGGGGCTCAATTCAACCACTATGTGCCCAGGAGGAGGTATTAACGTACATTAGCATTTTCTGAAACGTTTGAGTAAGCAGTTTCAGTTCTCTTGCCATATATTTCACATGGCCTATCTTCTATTCTTCAGAACTACATTAGAATAACTTTGAAACTGCTTGCAATGCGGTTGGCAAGCATTCCCATTCAAGTCTATAAAAGTGGTATGCGAGTATCAGCCTCTTTAAGTCGCTCAGATTGGTAGAGAAAGAAGCAGTACAAGAAGCCAATCAGTTGTCTTACAGTGCTGGTAAGAGAGCTTGCAGCGATAGAATGATTAGCCTAGAGGTTAAATCAATTCTCTTTCACTAACCAGTCACAGGCCAGTAGAAGGAGAAGACCTGTATATGTGACCTGCAGTGAAGAAAAATCAGGACTCATGCCGGACAGATAGGCCTGTGCTTTAGGGCAGAGCTGTGTACATCACAAAACTGAATGAATACAACTACTTTGGCAGTCACCTTTGCACTCGTTCACCTTTGCAAATGTTACAGTTCAGCTTTAATGCACAATATACTTTTCTTTAAAAAAATACAGCAGCAAGTCAAAATGCTTCCTCTGCATTTATTTGTGCGTTTAGGTAAGAAACCCTAAGAAAGAAAACAATTTAGAGGAACAAGGCTGCCTAAAATAGAAAAGCATAGCCAGGCAAACTTATTTATACACCACTAAATATGTACTAACAAGCAAAATGCACACCACATGAAAACATACAGAGGATGTATCGGCCTGAATGAGCTTTCTCTGTGACACCAATTTTGCGAGCGGTAAGAGAATCCTGACTTCCGTATTACTACAACTGAGCAGCTCTACGCCAATTTCTGACTGCGCTACCCCTGCACTAACCATTGCTGCTGTATTACTATCATTGGTGAATATGATGGTCCACATCCAACAATAACCGTGTGCTTTCCTGACATTTTCCCATTTGCGTTGCAGAATTATTATTTCAATCTACAGCTTCCATCTACTCCCAACACAAACTAGATCGTGTTCCAGCTCTTTTTATGATGCCATTTATTTGTTACAATGTGATAGAAAGAAAACCATTAGGATTAGAACCCCAGATGTAGAAAGATTGTAGGGATTTTCCTACGGTGGAGCAGCGCTCTGACTCACAAAAGCATTTTTCAGAAATGCATTAATGTAATCTGACTGGATAGCCATGTAAAGGCATTGAGACTCAGCAGGATATTATTGCTATTATGGGGGAAAAAAACGGTAAAACAAGGCATGCAGGATCTATTACATCCAAACCACATTTTATTAATATATGTTCCTTATGTGAAAATATCATCGCTCTTTAAGTGTACCTGTAACAAATACAGTACAAGCGTTGACTTTTTTTAAAGTGGAATTTGAGTTCAACTTTTGCATATGTTCTTTCAGGCAGATCATTACTGCAGAATGGGACAGGCAAAGTGTGTAGTTCAGCTTTGGTTGGCTTTACCTGCACTTGCTGGGACTGCAAGAACTCGTGCACACCTGTACAAGATTTACGTCTTCCCAGCTTGGCCAAACAAGATAGCCAAAGATCACAAGAAGAAAGTAAGGAAGGAAGAAGTTTGAAGCACCCTGCAAGGGCAGTGGGGCAGATGGGTATAGTTGGGTTAGTTCCCCTTTATCCGCATGTTCTCACTAATGTTTTTTGCGGCGTACCACTTGGAATAAAAGATAAAAACTGGAACAAATTAGTACATTTTTTATTTATTTATTTTATTGATGGTTGGAGGGGGTACCATTGCTGAAATTTTTTTCAAATTCTACATACAGCATTCAAGGGTGATTTGCAACTCCCGCCACCACCACAGATTTGAATTAAGCCACTTGTCACTGCTTTTGCAAATGGTGGAAAAAAGCACCCCATTTTGCTAGGCTTTTGCAGCCACTTGGAACAGCCTGCACAAGCATTTGCAAATGCTAGAAAAAGCAAAGCAGTTACCAAATGCTACTGGTCCCAGGCACCAGCAGTTGTCAGGAGGCAGTCGGAAGTGGCAAGCGCCATGTAATTTATATTTTGGTGGTTCAATCAGTTCATTAAATCTGCACACCAGGCAAACATCTAATACACACATAACATATATGAACTGTTTTACTGGCAAAGTAGATTTTTATCTCTGCCCATTAAGTCCTGCGATTTATCCAGTTCTGCTATTCATCACAATTCTGCTGCAGTTTCAGGTTCACCCACAGCTTTTCTTTCCATCTCTACCCTATGCCTGGACTGTGAAAGAAGAAGTGGCACACTGATTAGCTCTATTCTCAAACAATATGCCCACCCTTCTATCAATTTGTTGCTTGCAGTGCAACACATCTGTTTGCTGCTCCATCCTGTTATGTCTCCATGAGCTCTGTCATAAAGGGGACTGCAGGAGACTAATACCAAGTCAAATTTCGGTACTTTGTGGAAAACAAAATACATTTATAGCTGTACCATTGTTTATGGATCAGCGTTCATTTGTGTCTTTTCCATCTGTCTAGAGTTCATCTTTAGTATGATGTGATACATTGTATGTATTACTGCAACCAAAACCATCAATGTGTTTCTGTTTTCTCTTTCCAACTGTGTATAGATATTTAAAGCTCATCTTCAAGCAAAAAACTGTGCAGGGAATTTCAAAAGGCTGATAGAAGCCAGACAGATGTATTTATGGTTTCTGCAAGTGGAAATGTGTTTAATTGATTTTTAGAAATAACATAACTGAGTGTAACAATATTTTGCTTTTGTTTTTTTTCCAGCAGGAAATGTGAGCTTGGTCTGATCTGATCTTAATGATCTGGCTGCATATAATTACCAATCATTTTATAGTTAGAAATATAGCAAATATAGCACAGAAATATAGCACAGGGAGCACTCCTATGCTAGCGCCTGTTAGTTGCAATGTTTTTTTTTTAAAAACAAAATACAAAAATAGTACAATGCATTCAGCAAAAATGAACTCATGAAGGATCTGCCCATCGATAGATTCAGCTAACTGGGATACGTGCTGAGATAGATATGAAGGCCACCACCAGCACTTTATTTCTGAAAATGGGATTTGCCTGACTGCCAATGCTGATTTTTTGAATCTTCTACCCACTGGCTGGGAACAAATATGTAGGGAGATAGGCCAAAAGGTATTGGAGCTCCTGACCTATAAAATTATCCCTGGTCAGTCACCTAACCGTTATAGAATTATCTAATGCTCTCTAGCTTAACTGGCTGCATATTTGTTCCAAGTCAGTGGAATAAAAACTATTACAGTTAAAGAATCAGCTCCTAAAAACTTGAGATCAGCATGAGAGCCGCACAACCAGTATTTTAAGGGAAGGTCAGCAATGGCTGCATACTTCTTGCCTTCATTATACAAAAATAATGTGAACAGTTGACCAACACTTCTATGAAGATGGTCACTCTTTGTTGCTATTATTAGCGTCCACTCTTTGCTCAGGATTTTGGAATGTGTCTGTTGGAATGCAGGCCCATTGGGCCAAAAGTACCTTTGTGAGGTCAGGTACCGCTGTAGTAGAAGTAGGCATGGCCTTTAGTTGCCATACCAATTCATGCCAAATGTGTTCCTCACCTGGGTTACTCTATACCAAACTCAATAAACCTTTTCTTTATAGATCTGGCTTAATGCATCATGGAACTGCCATGGCGGAACAGAAAGGAACCATTCTAAATTGTTATTACACTGTTAATAGAGCGCAATGGTCTAAACCATGCAGAATGCCGTGTAACTCCAAGGTTCCTCCACAGGTTGCAAGTGGTTTTTCGAGCAACTAGGGATTTGTGATTCTCTGATATGTTTACCTGACACCAATGATCTTTTTAGCTATCTATAAGGATGACATTCTTCCCAATGGCCAGCATTACAAAAGCTCTTCTTTCTAATGATATGGTAATTTAGGTCAGGGTTCCCTATAGACCTGAAAGTTATTTGGAAGGGTTCACCCATGTTAAAAAAGTGAAAGGCCAGTCTGTGTATGCTGTTTTACAAACCTTGCTTTTCACACAATAAACACTTTAACTCAATAACTTGGATTGGTGTTTATATGATTTTGGCCATTTAGTAGAGTTGTGGTTGCCAAGCATCCACATACCTTATGTCTACATTATGGAAAATCTATTATTGGCTAAACCGTATTTTTAGTTAGGAAATACATAAAATTTCCAGCTGACAGTCAGACTCCTCAGATATTTTTAGGTAAAATGGAAATCCTGGCCTCACAATGACCTCATTTCTGCAAATATGTAATGTAATCACTGCATAGCATTTGCTTTGCACAATCCCAGAGAGGCAAAGCAGAATAACTATATTGTATAGACTTGGCCCGTCATCTGTTTGATGGTTTTTGAAATATTTAACACAGATTCAATATGTGTATTGCCATGAATAATGCTTTAAATGCAATTCCTTCTTTTCCAAATGTAAACTGACACTTTTAATAAATCATTTACACTTTCCATCTCTGGCTGTCTTTCTAATTCTAAATCTTCCATACAAAATATCTTTTGAAATATAATTGCTCTGTATATTAAAATACTGTAAATACAAGTACCCTTAAAAAAAACGAGATTGGTTTCTACAAATCGTTAGAGGTTTTTTCCTCTGAAATGTTGCAGCCATTGAAGTTTTTAAAATTTCCAAGGAAACTTGAGAAAACTTGTCCTGTTTGCAACCAGCCCTACTGCCGCAGTAAACCAGCCATGGCCAACAATAATATAAAATATGCGTTATGTTTGCATATGGGTTATTATAACCCAGACAAGTTTCCATTACAGGTCATCTGTGGTTACCACTAGACCATGGTATGTTTACCCATAATGGATGTTCATCAGTTTGTGGGTATAAAACTTTAATATCTTCCCTTCCAAATGTTAAATTAGATAAGGTCAGTTTTTGTTTATCACTTTCAGCTTTTAAACTCAGTGGTGCCGCTTCTAATTGGTGTTTAGAACCATTAGGCAGATGCTATTTGGATGCAATAACAGCTTGCAGGTTTGGATGAAGACCAGGAAAAATATTATTGTGGAAATCAGATATTTTTTATACATTAACTCTACAGTGAAATGTATGTCAAGGGAAAGAACAAAAAAAATCAGTTAATGGACTTCAACTCATATTAGATTCATATTATAGAAGACCTTGTACTTCAAGTTGAAATATTTAAAATGTCGTAGAGCAAAAGGAGTCTGTCAATATCTGGAAATTGGAAGTACATTCAGGGAAAGCCAACCTTTAACCTACCTGGTACAAAAATACAAGAGTGCTTTCCACAATACAATGGGCCTGATTTATGAAAGCTCTCCAAGTCTGGAGAGGATACGCTTTCATCAGTGAAGCTGGGTGATCCAGCAAACTTGGAATTGATCTTATCCAGGAATAAAAACATTTGTTAGCAAATAAAACAGAAATCCATTCCAGGTTTGTTGGACCACCCAGCTTCACCGATGAAAGTGTATTTTCTCCAGCCTTTGAGAGCTTTATTAAATCAGGCCCAATGTTTGGGATCTAGCCTCATGCAAGATCCTCCCAGGGCATACTAGGAAAATATAGGGGCAGACAACATAAGGTCTGATTAGTCACTAGAGTGTCCATAATAGTGATTGACCAATGGGGGGGGGGGGGTGCAAAAGAAACGAGAAAGGCTCACAATTCTGAAAATACTGTTAAAATTAGCATATAAAGTGCAAAAGAAGTCATAAGGTATGTGCAGGGACTTTAGGGTAAATGCTTTTTTGCTCATGCAAATTAATTAGCTCTTAGTTCAGTGTAAATAAATACAAATTATTTCCAAATAAATAATAAATCCAAAATACAGGCTAAACTGTTCCAGCCACCTGCCCAGGATTTCAGGCACATGGATTTCAGATATTCACACAAATTATTGGAAATCCTTTGCTAAACGAAAAACAGCTCTAGACAAGTGTCTGGTTTAATCAGTCTCTTGCTTGATAAATGCTCCTGTATTTGCACCCACATCTTTCTCACCAGCTGACAGTAGAGCTCATGGTAGAATAGACAGAAAAAGCTTCTGTTACTCCATAAATGCTCAATTTATTTCTGATTCAGTCTTGTACAAGTATGACATGCTTATAGAATGGCTAAGATCTACGATATAACTGTGCGGATGGTGTTATGGCTGGTTAGTTCAAGAGGTATTTTGATCATTGCTGCTTCCCCTTCATTTTCTAGCTCTGAGCTCACGTTATATGGCATATCATAAGAATGAATATTTTTTCAGTCTCCAGTATATTACTAACAAGTGCAAGAATTACTTAATTTTATTTTAAACATTATATTTTATTAACACCAAGGTATTTACTAGATTCCAACATCTATGGCACGTGTTCCAAATTCCTTGGTGGGTGCCTTGGGTCTAGCCATACCCCATCAGCATCATCCCAGAAGGTAATCTCCCAGCAAACAGTTTAGAAGCATTTCTGGGGCAAATATCACTTAGGTAGTAAACTTGGAGGTACAAAGTATGAAGTCTCTTTTCTGTCAAGTTACTTCCCATTGAACCCCAATCATCTGTTTTCAATCTACCACCAACATGGGTACTTTACTTAACTGAAAGTAATAAAATAAAGGCATTTCAATGTACAAGGGTAAGGGGGACACTTTACCAGAGTAATAGGGACACCTGACCATTGACACCAGGGTAAAAGGTAGACTCTACTAATACTAATACCTGAATAATGGGGCCACTTTATCATACACGCTGGGATATTACCCTGCTGACACTAGTCAATGGGTTGATTTTACCACACAAGAGTAATTAGGACATTTTACCATTCACATTAGAATAATGGAGGTACTTTACCACCGACACCAAGTCAATAGGGGTACTTTGCCTCTGACATCAGAATAATGCATGGATGTCCCCATTAACAGCAAGGTAATGGGGGTACTTTACCACTGTCACCAGGTCAACAGGGGTATTTTACCTCTGACAATAAAGTAATACCTTAAGATAATACCTATACCACTATAGTGGTTTTGCCACTTATAGTAAGGATAATGAGGGCATTTCTCATCACCATCAGAGTAATTAGTGAACTTCACCCTGGACACCAGAATATCAAGGCCACTGGATTAAGAGCTTAATAGATATTGTGACATTTTGCTGCTCTTTCCTTGTCTAATCAAATCTTAGACCAAGCTGTACTGCTAACCTTGAGTAGCAACCACAGACATGGCTATGCTGTCTGCCACGATCATCTGAATCTCAAAACTGGCTGAACAGTTTGCAAATTAAACATTCTGTATTTCAGATTTGTATTTTGGTGGCATTCTGCTTTATCCACAATCAGTGTTTTTATTATGACTTTTTTAAAACTTTTTATTGAATTTTTTAACTATACAACATACCATAAAACACACTCAAACAGAATTGTAACAAAAAGTAGACATGGGGTGGGGAGTGTGTAGGAGGGAGAATCTGGGATACATGGAAAAATTACAAATATGACTTTTAAATACTACATAGGTAAGTAGATGCAAGTTGCTTTTGTAATTATTTCTTTTTAGATTGCATTGTGTTTTCCTACAAAGGACAATTACACAGTGGCTTATCTTTTATTATTATCCATTAAAATACCATCATACTTTTTTCAGGAAGCTGTAATAAAATCTTTGAAAATGTAGTGGATGTGTGCTAATACTGCTAAATTCAGACTTTTAACAGAGCTCTTGCTTTTTTTCTCTGCCTGCCATGGAATTACGCTCTTAATTGGAGCTCCTACAGTTTCCTTTATTCAGATTCAGTCATTGGCACCACTCTTAACAAGCTCAATAAACAATAGTCTTCTTAAAGGGTGAAATCCACCGACTCAGCAATGTCTTTATTATAGCAACAACTTTCCAGAGATTGCCCAGCCGGGAAAATCACTTGTGGATGTGGGAAAAACTAGACTTCCTTTACTATGTGCAGAGTTATTTGTTCTTACACAAAAGTTGGTGTAATGTTTACTTTCCTTTGTTCATGTGTTATACTTTTCAAGTCCAAGTTGATGCCTTGCCCATGTGACCGAGGGCAAAGCAGACCCTTGTCACGAGTCAGGAAGGGGACAGGAACCGAAAAGTTCCTGATGTTTTTAAGGAGAACATGTAGATTGTATGGTTTTTCTGGATATTAATGGAATGGTTCTGTAAAGTTGGAGTGAGATATTTTAATTGTTTGTATATTCCAAATTTCTATGGATAGCTGCCAGATTTATAATGAAGAAAGAATTTACTCATTGTTCTTGGTTTGATCTATGTTTTTGTTTTTACTTTTAAAAGAAAGCATAGAATGTTATCAAGGAGTTCACACTTTATGGGTTTAAAAGGAGCTGCATATAAAGAAGTGGTGCTCACCATTGCCTTGTTTGCAATGATTGATGTGCCAAACATTTTTAGTCATTTTTTAAAGAGGCAAAAACTTTTCAATGTTAAAAAGAAACCTGATAAGGCTTGCAATCTGAATCAAATCCGCAGAACATAGTTAGGACTGCTTTCACCGATATCACACTAATCAAGAAATTTATATCATGTATATATATTATATACTAAATTTATATAAATTTTTATAAGAAAAAAGCAAATTTCAATAACAATTGTTAATAGGTTTGAGTTTTCATTGTAAAGTTTACATGATTGTAATTTTTACTGATGTTTTTGCATGCTAACTTCACTAACTTTCACTGAAACATTGCCTGGTGGAGAATTCATTACTGGTATTGAAACACATGGACCTGGAAGATTCTCCACCTGAATATGTTTCAATGAATATTAGATTCACAGCTTTATTATTAGACCCCTTCTTTGTCTTTGATTGATTACGTTCTTTCTATGCAGTGTGGCAAATTCTCCCCTAGGTGAGTAAATTTGATGTTATCAAGACAAGCATGATGTTTCATTTCAGGGGACAAACATTTGAAGTGTGTACATAGCAATTTAGTTCAATCACTGTGCAGCAAGAACAAGCAGGAAGCAACGTGTGTACAGAAAAAGTAAACATGACAGCATGCTTATATTCAAACAATATAAACATTACATTGGAAAAATGTTTTAAATACTTTACTAAAGACTTTGAAAGCCATTAGATTATGGTAATTATTTGTTGCACTTTTGAAGATGTAAGTGGATTTAAAATAATTTAAATAAAATACTATTTTTCATGTGCTTATTTAAAATTCCAGTCTGGAAAAATATTCCTTTTAGACTTACTTAATATCCGAATAAATAAAAGTCAGCAAAAAAAAGTCCATGTATAAAATTTAAAGCTATGCATGGATGGAAGGAATGCTGACTGATGGGTTGTATGAACATAAACATTGATAATGTTCATTATCAAGTAGAGAATTGGTTTGCATCAACTCATCAACTCATAGTTCATTTTTTTTTTAGCGACAATGGAATATTCACCATATATTAGAGGTTTGTTGCAAATTCAATTAAGTAACGTTGCTCAATTAACTAAAGGAGACCTTCTTTGGAAGGGACAGGGAGTCCTTCATTGTCCAATAGACCTTCGCACTACAGCAGATGAAATCATGGATGTAATGTATTTAAAAAAATATATATATTAATCGTATATTTACAACTTTTTTTTTAAACAGCTATTTAAAAAGTATTTTTTTTCCTTTCTGCTTATACAAACTGCTGCTACTAAAAGAAAAAAACATGATTTTTTCATTTGTCTGCAATCGTGTTTGTTTAGTGATCGTTGTGCAGTTTATTCTACCCACCAAGCCGGGGAGACCTTTACATACAGCGTATGGCCTTTTGTATAGGAGAAGAAATGTACACTTAGGTAAATATTTGGAAACATTCTTTGGAAGAAATAATTAGGGATGTTAGGTCATTGTGTAAAGCATGCAGCGAGAGAGAATTGTTATATTTGTTTACGTCAATACTATGGATCAAATATGAACAAAAGTTTACCCGTGCAGATAGTGACTGACCTGCTTATGGACAAATAGGAAGCCTGTAAATCATGCAAGGAAGAAGAACACATTCATCAAATAAGGCTGGATACGATGCAATAATTATGGAATTTGATTTTTCATCCTGTAGATGTTTTATGGTCATCATACTAATTTAGTATATTAATATTCAATTATAAAATCAATGTCATGCTTGTACTACAGTTTCAAACATGAGAAAGACTTGATTGGCTAGAATAATGCAAATGGAAAAATTAATAAAACTAGTTCAAAGTTTTATTAATGTTTTCATTTGCATTATTCTAGGAATTGAAAGTTATGTGCCAAGGTGTTTTTACTATGAAATGGAGTTATTCAACCATAGCCAATAATTAGGTTGAAGCTTACATGCTGGTTTCACACAATTGCATTTCAACACATGAAGTAATGTGTAGATGGGAATGGACCCATATAGCCTCCATTTCGCACCAAACTGCAGTACATAAATTGAAGCTAGCCACACAGAGAAAAAAAGGATTTCTACTTGACATGCATTTGAATGCAGATATGCTGCAAGAAAATGGACATATGTGCCAGGGGTGTAGTGGGTCGGGCAAGGGTGGGAAGGCCATGCCCTTACTTTTATTGGAAATGAACACCCGTTCCAACTCTTTTTAATAAAGAATTCTTTGGTAGTCCACGGCTCTAGACAGTCTGCCCCCCTGCGGGGTCAAGAGAAGGACCCCGTTGGGGGGGCGCACCGGCTAGAAGCACGGACCATGTGTCCCGTATGAAATTTCAGGCTCAGGGGGGTGGACCGGTTGTTTCTCTGAACACAACCTACCCACCTCCCTGGTCTCCCAGGTCTCCCAGAGAGATAAGTGGATGGGTTCTGGTATCATGAGGAAGGTAGTCCACCAACAAAGTACAGTCTTTGTCCCAGAAAACGGAGGCCATGACTTTTTTGGCCAATTTCTGGGTTCAGAACTTCTTGGGCCGCAGGGACCCGCTGTGGCGCCATTCTTTTGACTGTTCCTTGGTTTCAGGATCATAGATGTGGGGCCAGGTTTCATCCTCAGTCACTAACCTAGCCAAAAAGTCCTGAGCAGCTGCAAAATGGGCCAAAACAGCTTTGGATGCTTCAACACGTTCCTTCTTCTGATCACTGTTCAAACATTTCGGCACCCACTTCGCTGAAAGCTTGCGTATGTCTAGGATAGTGGTGATAACAAACCCAACAAGCTTCCGTGAGATGTCAAGTATGGGGGCTATCTTTTTTGTGGTTATTCGCCGGTCCTCAATAATCAGCTCATGGACAGCATCGCAGGTTGCCAGGTCAGTTGAGGTTGGGGGATGCCCACTGCGGGGCTTATCTTCAACGGTGAAATGCCCAGTCTTGAATGAGATATCCAGGTTTTGACAGTGCTGTAGGAAGGACACTTCTCCCACAGTGTTTGTGACATCTCAGCGTGAATGTCCTTTGCTGACTTTCCCTGGAGAAACAAAAACTTTATTACGGCCCGTAACTCCAACAACGTGAAACTTGCTTGTGCCTCTGCCATCACAGCTTCTCACTAAAAGAAAACACAGTTTTAAGAATCGCAAAGACCTGATATTTACACAGTTACATACTAAGATATTAGGCTGTCATATGCCACCACACTTCTATTTCATCTAAAAGGGGGCACAGCCAGGAACTTCTTAGCAACCCCTTGTACATATGTGAAGGGTTTGACTTATCTAAGGGCAGGTTTAGCTTTCCAGTGGGAACAAGCATTCCCATATAGCTCCTGGTAGCTGGCACCTTGCTAGTTGCTTGGCTGTCTGCATTGCATCGCTGGTTCTTAAAGAACGTTTACATATTTGACAGCATGTGGCAAAGAGCATTGCTGAACCACTCACTGCCACATCCATTCATTCTTTTTTGGGCCTCCATGGTTAAATGCTACATATAGCATCCTCCATGAGGCAGTAGCTTAGTGGCACAGGGAAAATGTACTGCATTGCAACCTCACTGAAGTCTGAATGTAGCCTAAAGACTTTTATTGGAACACACAACAAAAATATATGTACCTGATCACTAAGATCAGTCAGTGTGACAATGTTTTTTTCAATTTTGAAGCTTAGAAGTATGCAAGAAGTCTGGGGAATATTAGGAACTTTTTATAGCAGAAGATGAAGAACTGGACACAGGATGCCCTGCTTCAGGTTCTTCACCTTCAGGGTATTTTCTTTTCTGCAAAGTGCAAACATATTCCTTGTTAGAGCTGTTGATCCCTTGTTTATGATCCAAATTGTCCCTAATAATGTTCCCCATTGGCAACAAAGACTGTAAAGCAGCCTTATGCACATGTGTCAAATATGGTTGACCTCCTGTACCTATATAATGTAAACTTATGCCTAGAGACAAGGTCATTAACACATATTGATGAGATTTACAGCCAATCAAATCAAGTCTCGTAAAATTCCATTTTAAATCAAAATGTCCATACTAAGAAATGACTAGATACTGTAAGGCAGAACCTAATAAAACACATTGCTCTTTTGAAGATGTAAGCTACTTGGCTAATCTTTCCAGACATTGCCTCTGAGGGTATTTTGATTCTTTTGTAAATGTTCCATATCATTTCAGCAAATAACCCTGACTCATTCGAAATGACTTGAACAGCGCAGTGGAGCTCATAGCCCAAAAAGGCAATTTAACTCTTCTGGCGAAATGCCTGTTCTCATAACACCAGTTGTGTGGTGATGTATGTCTCGGGAGATCGTGTCAGGAACTAAGATAATAAATAAGCCCCGAAGCTTAAATATCATTTTCATGTTGGCAATATATAATACCCTCAAGTAACAGCATGATATTACCTAGTCCCTGTGCTCATCACAAAAATAGCCACATTCGCCTTTAGTCATGTACCTTGTCTTGCTCAAAAGTCCTGGAATCAAAATGTGTCAATGTAACAAAATATAATATATAATACATCTACATCTGATTTCATTCTGTATGATTTGGAAATGAAAAAAATAATGGACCAGTTGACCAGGTTCTAAACATCTCTAAAGGGTCTACCTATAAATCTTTTTACCTGAGATTCAGCTAACTAAAATATGCATTTTTTCATTGGATTCCATTAAAAATGTGTGAATCATCTTTAACTCATCATTTTTACATTTTTCTAATTGAATCCAATATGCAAATTGTGTACACTTTGGAAACAAGTCAAAAAAATTCTTAGTGAAAGCATTTTCCAATTGGTCCCCCTATATAACAGAGTCAAATATTACTCTTTTGTTCTTTTACTATATGGATATACATTTTGTTTTTGTTTTTGAACTTTTAAAGTGTATGTAAAGCCAAAACTAGTTCAGTTTAGCTCTGGTTAAAGTGGTGAATGGTTAAAACCCAAGTGAAGGTATTTAGTCCCACTGGAAAATTTTCCCTTGTTATTTGTTTGCATGAGCACCATCACTTGGACTGAGTCTGATTTAACACTATTGTGGTCCTTTGCAGTGCATAAAAGTACATTGTGTTAAAGACAGTTTATTAACTACCTTGCAGAAGACCAATAATTGCATATGACCTTTAATGTATGGTATGGCCAAGTGTTTGCATTGGTTACTACTGCATCGTGCATTGGGGTAGTATTTACAATGGCTGCATTTTTCAAAGAGAGATTATTTGATAAGTACAACAGTGGACCAGGCCTGAATAATGTGTTTAAAATGGCCCCTTGTAGTATCCATGGCAAGCCCATGTGACAACACATGTGGACAATAGGAAGACAATAAAGACACTCTATAATGTGACCTTTATGGCAGTCTTCTAGCTGCCTCTTTCTGGCTCCAGATTTTAAAAGATCAAAACTGACTTTTGAAATTACAATATAAAATTTAGAAATTGACTTGGTATTTAACAAATAAGGTAATTGCACAGACGAGGAATATGATGTGGTCTTTAACAACCTTTTGGTGTTCATTTTTCCAGTCTATTAAATGGAGGAGTGATCTAAAGTTTGACATTCCCACTACATTAGGGTGCTTTGTAGGTGTGTGTGACTCAAAGGAAGTCCTAGCAGGTGTGTTTTCAATAACATGATCTAAACAATGGGAATCTTTTGAATTGATTCCAGGGCCATTCAAATCCATTGTTTGTTCTGCAAGCTTTCCAATGTTATTTAATATTTCCCAACCTCACCTGTGAAACAATGAGTTTTGGTAACAGGACAAATGTTTTCAGTGGGTGAAGGGCTTTGTACTGTGTTCCCATTTCCCAGTTCCTTTCTACGTTCAGGGTCTTTCAGAACTTGTTTTGAAAAACTGAATTACTTAAGCGGTTAACGTTACAATATCATTAGTGAGCTCAAAGATCCCAGATCTTGTTCTGCATTTCCCGTTTCCCAGAATTCAATGCTTCTTCATAATATGAAACAGATATCCGAGTCTCCAAATGATTACAGTAATTCTGCAAGAAAAAAAAAAAAGTCTTCTGGCTTTTGTTTCATAAAATCTGTTACACGTCATGCATTGTCTTATAAAAGGTTATTCAGCTAATGTCAGTAAGAGTAGAGCCTTATAAAGGTCTATTATTCAGTACTGTACTGGGGGTATATTGGTGTCATCATATCCACAGCAAGGCATATTAACATCTTATTTAAAGGACAAGTGGAAACAGTGTCCTTAAAATGGTACTAAACTCTGGGAACTAGGAGCCACAAAGACTCTTTTCAAAACCCCACTGACTAGTCAGTAATGCCTATGTAGACTAATTAAAAAATATAAGTGATGAGAGCCATCACTTTGCTCTCCTGCTGGTGTCTGGGACCTGAAAGTATTGTGGAAACCATGGCTCCATGAGAACTCCATATTGCGCTTGCAAAAATTGTCTGTTATTTGGAAATTATATGTTATGCCTATGTAGACTAGTTATTGTACCTGTGCATTTATTGCTGGGGTAGTCCAGCCTGCTTCTCTTCCACTAAAGTTAGCACCATCTTTCAACAGTCCCTGTGTCTATTTTCTTACTTTCCTTGAACATTTGTATGGTTGATCTGTTGCACAACTGTGTCCTTAATTCTGCTCTAGATGCATTCCCTGCCCTCATAAATGCATCTCACCTGGTCTGATACTCACCTTTGCCTTTATCCAGTGATCTATGCAATGCAACAAGGCTGTCTGGCTCCCAGGAGTGCTGCATCGTAAAGGTCATTGATTTAAGGATGAGTGTGAATATCAGGGAGGGTAGACAGGAAAACAGAAAGCAAAGAGACACAAACAATAGCAAGGGCACAATAAAAATCTGTCTGGCATTGTATCCTTCTACTACTTTACTGAAGAACATTTTTTTGATGGTGTTGCTTTTGGAGAGCACTCACCATCCATCTGATAAAATGTTTTTAGCAGGGCAAAAAAATAAAATAAATCTATTGAACAAATCCCATTCTAATCCTTCTCCATGCTATTCAAAACTACTAAAGAAATTTTGACTTGACATACACTTCAAGCTTGTTTAAAACATTTTATCAGCCTGTGACCCATCTATAAACTTGTTTATACCAGTCTGTTCCATATAGTTCTGCAAGCCTCTGCAGCACTGAGACCCATTACTAAATTGTTTGGTTCTCAGCTGCAAATACGTTTTTTTTCTGAGGATGCATGAAGTAGGCCAAAACTATATTATACAATGACTGGCCAACAAAAAAAGTCTCCACGCTGCTTGTGGCTGTGTTATGATCTAGGGTTGCTTCAGTTGGTCAGGTCTAGGTTTAGCAATGTTTAGCAATGCCCTAAAAAATATTTATCTGACTTCACCTGAATATACTAAATTACCATTTTTTGATCATCAATGCATCTTCCCTGATAACATGGAGATATTCTAATGCTGGGATTCATTAAACTAAAATTGTGAAAGAGTTCAGGGAGCATTAGATATCATTATCACACATGGATTGGCCAACGCAGTTCAGTCCAGATTTTGATCCTATTAGGATACTTTGCGATATGGTGAACAACACTTTACGCAAAGGTCCAACTCATCATCAATAAAAAATCTTGACAAATAAAAAATGTGACATTCCAAAAGCTTATTAAAAGAGTGCCTGAGAATTGGTGCCATATTCAAGCTAAAGGTGGTCCAACAAACCTGCGGTTTATAATCCTAAAAAAGCTACTTACTTTACATCAGTATCTTAGCTTGGGTTGTAATTGTAAAATGAAAATGATCAAACCTAGTATATATTGAAATTCTATTGTGATTGATTTTTTTTGGAGCTCAACACATTTCACAAAACTCTGCTCACACCATTAGGAAAATAGTGGCAATTAAAAATGTATAAGGTGTTATATATATAATCTTAGAAATACAATAACACACAGTTCCCCTTTATATAGCACCTTATCTCCATCTCACAGGAAACAGTTGTGATAGATACACAAGATTGGAAAAAGTAACCCTCATTCACAGAATAACCCACCACTGGATGCTATACAAAGAGACAGCAGCCTCCTAGATCCTCCATCTGTTGGAAGGAGAGGAGTTATTTATTTTACATGCTTATCAGGGAATTGTGTATTTTGCAGTTTTCAGTTAACTGTCTCTGCTATAACCACAAACGAACAATGTCAGCGTCGGTTTCACAAGTACACACACTTTATCCTCTTGCTGCCCAGATGCCAATAGCTGTGATTTTTGTATAGCAATAAATAAATAAAGTTAGTTCCTGCACAGCAAGCTCCATCTTGCTCTAAATGTTGGCTCTCTTTCAATTCCGCACTCAGTTTTTAAGCCATTCACAGCAGTTTTAATCAAGGCACTTTGCTCACTCTCTTTGGTAAATATATTGGACATTGTGACAAAGATTCATGCACCCAGGCAGCACAGTAATTAAATACAAATCATGTTGTTTTGACAAGACACAGTGAAAAATCCAGGCAGCGGAATTTCTCTTGTCATTCCTGTGACCCAAAAGAAAGCGAGGAGAAGTCTTTAGTATGCTTTCCAGTGACAAGTCGTTTTCTGCTATAACATGTCATGTAATTAACTCTGATTTCACTGTCTGATTGATACTCGCTAGTCAACACAAAGCAGAGAAAAAAATTGAGATATAAATGAAAGGATGTCACCATCCATTCGTCCATTTTTTTTAAGGGTAGATTTCCAGTCAAACATGAGAATTTTAGATTCCAAATAACTCCCAATGATTCACTTAGGTAACATATTTCAACCTAAGTAATGCATTAACTAATCCTTTATAGTGATCGATATCATTTTATTTTCAGTGTGGAACCTTGGATGATGTAAGCCAAATGTTATGTGGTACCATGACCACCCTCCCTGTGATGCTTTGACCACAAAGTAGAGAGTTGTGCACAGGGGTGTAGTGGGGCAGGGGCTCACTTTTTTCAGGATTAGGCACGGGTGCCCACTCTTATTTTGCAAAGAATTCTTTGGTGGTACGCAGCTCTGGCTGGTCCACCCCCCTTCAATAGACATTTCTATTGAAAGTGTCTAATATTATTTGGTCATATTCAGCTGGATTTCTTGTAATGATGAAGGCTTTTCACAGCTTCCCATGCCCCTTTATCTGTTCTCACACTCTGCATAAATTCCTTTACATTATAATGTACAAACAACCCTTTATCTCTCCTATTTGTTGAAATCTGAACAACTTTCCTGTGTTTTTGGGCAAACCTAAAACTTGCTCCATACCTTCATCTGCCTATACTGAGCATGTCTCACAGATTATCACTAACTTTTGTTATCAGGTCTTCTCTGCCACTGCTGACAGCAGAGGAAATCACAAAGCTCAACTCTTCTGTATTGTGTCTGTGCTGGTGCAGGCACACTGTTAGCACAGAAGCCACAACCCTGTAGCATGATGACTTACTGAAATGCTCTGTGACTCAATTCATTGTTAGTAAACTTTAGCAAGAACAGGTAAATAAATTCTGATACTCCCTGTATGAGCACATAGGCATCTAAAAATAGACTACATTGCATTTTGCAAGGAAATGTAAATCTTGCCTGAGATTTGATAACTTTACAACAAACCTCACTGAAACCTTTGGGGGTAAACCATGATATTTATTTCTGGCCATCTGCAGGGCTAATAAGAAAGCCTTTGTCAAGCAAAAGGCATAGTTAGCCAGGCACTTGCAAAAAATAATACAAATTAATCACAAATAGCGTTTCATTCCTCTTTTCAGTTCTGTTTAACAGCCCCAACACAGAGTGAGATATGGCTGCCATGAGCCCACCCTTTATAGAAAGGAGGCGGAGGGTATTATTCCTTCGGATTATTAGCTCTTGTGACTCAGGTGACCAAGGAAAGGGCCCTGCACTGTATGTACTTCCTTATTTCCAATGTTAAACCCTTCAAACCTCCCATCCAAAAGTCCTAGATCCCTGCTTACAATGGTTTTATTTTTTTCAGTTCTGTTGTACTTTAAACTTTTCATATTTCTACATGTTATCACACATAAAATATGCTACGATTTTATTTACACTGCGTATTTACTCCTATGTACACAGAACCTAACGGCATGCCACACTGAGCCTTACTTAGTAACAATGAGGGGATTATGGGAGAAAATGGAAGACTTTATCGCTTTTCATACCTTCGTAGTCAGAAAAAAATAAAGATCTCTGTCGTGATCTGTCATCATCCCAATTCAGACTTCTAAAAGATATTCACTTCTCTTATTTGCTCGTTCTATAGGGAGATTAGAGTATTATCGTAACAATGTGGTAACATTATTTAGTTCTGACATAGAAATTTAGAGGTTTGTCATTTCAGTGTGTCCTTCTTGTCCCCCAAGTCAGAACATTTCCTCCTCAATAGGTAGGGGGAATGGGCCACCATATGTGAAAGGTCCAGTTGAATTTATACTTTGACCTAAGATCAAAAAGGGTTTGATGTGTCATGAGAGAAGGTAAGATCTTCATTATAGGAGATTATGGTTTATGCATGATGTCAGATGAGATATCATACCAGCAGTGGCAGGATCTCTAACGTGTCCCTTACCTTTTCATACAACGTTACTCTCTTATCAGGCTGGTAGAGTTTATTTTTTTTAATATTTATGCATTTTCATAGTGCTGACCTCTTTTGCAACATTTTACACAGTGCATAGTCATGTCACTAACTGTCCCTCAAAGGGGCTCATAATCTAATGTTCCTGCAATAGTTTAGGGTAAATTTTGGGAAGGGGTAAGGCAATTACAATCCAATAAGTGTTTGAGATGTTGAAGGAAACTAGAGTGCCCATAAAAACCAACTTAAACACAAGGAGAACATACTACTGCTCTCCTCTATATATGTTTCAGTCTGAAAGTACAATATCTTTAAAATCCCAAATGAACTAGGCATGGGCTGGGCTTTCCTGAATACAAGCTGATTTGATGGAAGACCTCCATAGATTCCATGCAGCTTCTTCTATAGGCTAGATGTTTGACCCCTGATACAATTGTCTGTTATCTGGTGTCGGTAAAGGTGTTAAGACAATACCTGAGCAGCTTTTCCCAGGGATAAAGAATCAACCCCATTGTGTCAGAACATTCTTTCCAGAATCTCTTAATTGGAAGAGTCTGGGTACTTGTTGATATCCACATATGTTTTCAGGCTGTCTTTCACAATCTCTGATTTTTACCTATTTTTAGACACATATCAAAAATGTAATCCTGTAATACATTTTATATAAATTAATATATATATAAAACCAGGGGGGGGTTAATAAAAAATTCTTGAAATTGTAATGCAGCAGATGCAGAGTATATTTTTGGCAAGAATATACAATTATTATTTTTCACTTGCAGTGTTTTTGAAGATACAAATAATGGGGAAATGTGTATGCATTGGGAAGATGTATATGTGTTTTGCTCAGACAAACATTTTTAATGTTTTTGAATAAAATTTGGTGGCTACACACTTAATAATCTCAACTGAGAAAGCAGGAAGGTAAATTCTTTTACATTCTTTAAATATAGTTTTCATAACAAAAATAATTTTTTGGTATACAGACTGCAATGAAAATACCTGAAAGCAAACCTCTTATTGCCTAAGGTTTACAGTTGTACTTTAAGCATTTATTTTGGTCTGAATGCATTAAGTAGGAACACGCTTTGAAACACTGAAGAGCTTATTTGTTTAGTTCACTTACTTGGTGTGTAAAGTTCTCGTGTGACACCATCCATGAGGGAACAATGTGGGGTGATTTACCAAGGCGGGGAGCTTCTTCACCCCCCTAGACTGTCTCTTATTTAAACATAATTTCACTTTGTTAACAATAGCCTCAGTATATATCACGCCAAGTTTGTTTGCTGTATGCTGCATTTTTGGTGTGTGGTCTGTTTTACAGGAGCCATGTGAATCGTCATAATTAATTTCTTTGTCTGGGCAGGACTTCTATAGATTTTATATGGAAAAAAATTGGCAATTGATTTTTATTTTTTAAGCTATTGTGTTTTAAGTTAAAGTGTACTGGTAATCATTGCTGGATATTTTGGATATATTTTTATTGTGGGCATTTAAAAAATATAACACATCATACCATGGAAGCGATCTGTTTAATTCTTGCCCTATCCATTCATGATTTTCAATTTATTTTCTTGGTTTGCCAGATCAAGCTAATTAAAGCAAACCAGTACTTTGCCCATGTTAGGAAATGTAAAATGTTTTTTTGATAACCCAATACTCTGCCAGTTCTTTCCTTCCCTGGCACCAGGGAGCATAATAGTAGAGGGAACCTAGTCTTAAAATTACAAATTGTGATACGCTTTCACTTTTTTTCTTTTTTGTCCACCCATGTTGACATTTTGGTAAATTCTTCAAGAAGCTGTAGAGGGAATGGTGTGCAGGAGAAGATGAGTCCTTTTTAGAACTTAGAAAAACACAAGAGCATCTTTACTCGTTCTGGTTTTATGGTCTGTACAAATGCAAGTATCATGTATCTGTGGAAGCAGGAGAAAAAGGGAGGGAGGGAAAGCGAGGCTTTTGAAGGGCAGTTAAATTTAAAAACACAAAATTTTATTGTTCCAACAACATCATTTAAAAGAGAAGAAGAGCTGTGTCTCTATAAATGAATCCTAGGCTAACATATAACCACTAGTTTCGCAAAAAATAGCAATATGGTTTAGTATCATACTGGGTTAGCAATGGCATTAAGGTGTCCCATCCGACACGTTTCGCCCAAACCGTGCTTTCCCAGGGGTAAGAGGAGACTTAGTATTATTGCTGGAGCTTTTTACCGCATTAGGAGCCTTGTGATACCGAATTGCTACTTGTAAGTGATTGGATAGTAAGAACGTTATCAGTTTGGATGTACTGCTGGTGTTTCCAGATGTCAAAGTGGAGTGAACGGTGTGATAGAAGCTTGAAATGTTTATTCCAGGACTTTACGCACAATGGTTATGACATTTCTGTCTTAGTAGAAGTAAATGACAGCGATCCAGCAGGGGAAGATAAAGTGTTGTCTTCTCATATGGAGTATTTTCAATGTGGTCTGAGGGTGAGCTGCGGGCAGCCGTCCTTGCTGGATCACTGTCATTTACTTCTACTAAGACAGAGATGTCATACCCATTGTGCAAAATAAAATTTTGTGCTTTCCCTCCCTTTTTCTCTTCCCCCCACAGATACACTATATGTATTTACAGGCTGGGCAAATAGTCCACTCCTCTGATTATCGATTGGGGCTATTCTTTCGGGTAGAACAAACTATCTACTAACAAACAAAAAATGCAAGTATCACCAAAAGAATTAGCTTTCAAGCAAACTTGTTACTTTGCTCTAAATGGGCCTATCCATATCACTTCCCAAACTCATACTGAATAAAGCATTGTCTTGATTTCTACCATCTGATCAGTGTCATTGTTGTCCAACACTCTCACTTTGTAGGACTAAGGTCAAAGGTTCAATCTTTACCAGGATACTATTGTTTTGGAGTTTGTCTTCATCTTCACATATATGAAAAAAGGTTAAAAAATAGAAAAGTACATAATTGTAAAACATTTGTTTGTCTATAATACACACTATTCACATAGGTTCTGATTTATTGAAGCTCTGGAGATGATAGACTATCATGGGAGCACATGGGTAATTCAGCAAACTTGGAATGAATTTTCTAAAAAATTATTTGCTATTAGATGGTGAATGTTTAAAGCCATGGACCAGATCTAATTCAGGCAAGCTGGATTACCCAGGTTCTCTTATGATCTATTGGTTCTCCCAGGTCAATCTTCTCCAGTCTTAGTAAACTTTAATAAATCAAGCTCATTTACAGAATGACATACAGAGCACCATATACAGTTTTTTTTTTTCTAAACAACGTCCTTCTTTTTCATTGAAGACCTTAAGCGATGAAACAGTCAGCAGCTACACTGATTATTATGACTCATTGTAAAAGTGATCATACAATTAGGAGCCAGCTAACAAGGCTCCTGACCAATGCCACAAAATGTTAGGTCTCTGATGACAGCTTAATCTTGAATGTTGTGCGTGCAGCAGTGAAAACATGGGGTCTTTTTGTGCCTAAACTCACCATACATGTTACAATCTTATCATACACCCAACTCTATTTTCACCAAAACTTGGTGAATAACATAAGGACCAACATTCACTATTTATTTATTCTCTCTCCAGTTTTGCACACTCTGAAAACTAAAGCTAGTAAATCCTAAAAGTCTAAATCTGAATTGTGGTTGTGGGGACAGAAAGTTCTGTAAAAACATTTTGACAGATCAGACCAATTCTGTTTATATATCTAATATGTGCTAGGATAATAACCCAATGTTTAGCACATTTCATTTGTTTTCTCTGAAGAAACACATTTGCCTTCCTTCTGCTGGCTGCAGCCTGTGCCGTGTCAGCTTTGTTTAAGAATATTTATTACCATTCTATTCATTTCATCCTATGACATTAACAGAATCATAATTCCATTCCAATTTTATCCAAATTTAACTAAACAGAGAAAAAAAAAAAGTCCAACTTGACATTTCATAAAATTGCTTTGTAGTCAAGGTAGGAGTGGAAATTAGGTTGACATTTTAAAATATGTAATGAATGCCCTTTTTTCAGTGGCTCACCATTGACTTTCAATGCAACAAATCAACATGATGTGAGAGCGTTTGCAAACAATTCTAAAACTAGAGCTGCTTTATATAGCAAGACAGTGACATTTTTATAAAATGGAAAATACTTCAAGGCTTTGGAAGATTGTCAATTCATTTAAAAAAACCTTAAGAAGAGGGCTACAGTAGAAAAGCATACTGCTATCTTGTATTTAGGTATTTATTTCCTATTATTATACACCATGACAAAATAATACTCAATCTTCTTAAAGACCTATTCCTGTAGATGGGCAAATGCAGGTGCATTCTGCTTGTATTTGTGCTGCTTTTAACCTTCTGAGCTACGTTGGCATTTCCATTGACTCCAAATTATATGCGGAGTGGGGGCTCTGAGACAAACAAATACCATTACTTTTCTACTATTGAATTGGTTTGTCTGTGTGAAGTTGTGGATTGACAACACACATATTATTCTGTTAATATATACAGGTAGTTTAGGAATAATTGGTAAGCATATGCAACCAACTGGGCCTTCCATTGTAGCTTCTCATTGGTGATAGAAAGGGTTGGAAGTAACTTTGTAGTGCAGTGACTGATGGTCATAGTAAAAGGTGAAAGTTAAACATGGTTTATTCCAACACTATTTAATAAATGTATTGAAATTGTGAATTAATTGTAAGAAAGGAAGTAGTACATAAGCTGAACAAAATGACTTTTGCTGTTTGAAATGAAATAGATTCAACCTATGAAATCATTAAAAATATTTACATCATCACTACAAATGATCCTAATTAGGCATGAGCGGGTACCCAAAATCGTAAACTTCAGTATGGACCCGAACTTTACGGTTCGGGTTCGCTCAACACTAATATTAATGGTTAGTGGGTAGGGATGAGCCAACACCTGGAAGTTCGGGATTGCCGGGTTCGGCTGAACTTCGGCTCAAAGTTCGGGCTCGGGTCCGGGTACCCAAAATAGTAAATTTAGGTACAGACCCGAACTTTACAGTTCAGGTTCGCTCAACACTAGTCGTAATCAATCAGCTTCCTTTTTTTTCTAACATTTACTTGCAGCTTTCTGTTACATAACATTTCAGTACCACAAAAAAGGTTGGTGCTGGAAAAACTTCTTCTGCTGGGTGTGCTATAACAGGTCTGAATAGGTAACAAACAGCTCATAATAATAGCTATATTGCCCTCAAGTAACAAACTGGGGGTCCAGCTCAGACCAAAATCTGAATGGAGGAAGAACCTTTTTGGGTTGTTCTTGATGGCTCCTGGATGTGCAACATGTCAACAGATTTGCTGTGGATATCAAAGGGGTTTCAGGTCATTTGATGATAGTTTTTCCATCCTATCTAGGGGGTGTTCTTTGTTGCCACTGAAAGTGTAACATTTCAACAGACTTGGATTTCAAAAGTTTTCAGGTCATTGGGTGCTATAGTTCTTCCATTCTCTATAGGGGGGAACATTTATAAAGCTGGTCAGCATGATCACCAGTAAGGTGCACTATTGACATTGCTGTTCACCACTTTTATGACATTATAGGTGGTGAGCAGCTGAAATGTACATTTGTAATGTAGTAATTTGCATGACTGCAACTTTCTATTGTAAAGAACTTTTTAAATCTCCATAATGGAGGACTATGGTGTTTGTTTCAAATACTTTGATTGTCATTCTTTTCATGATTGCGACTTTTCAAAAGCATAATCTATGGCCTTATACCTGGACCACATTCACCATATTAGAAAATGGGTGAGCAGTTACCTCCTTTTATTGAACAGAGTTTCTGTTCGTCACTTTATGGTCAGTATTGTATGGTGATCAAAGCACTTACTGTCAACAAACAAAATGAAATCCCTATTTATATATCTGATATTAAACGGCTTGTGTGAATTAGAAGCAGTAGGGATATATTACTCTCCTCGTTTGCTGCCTGGAAGATATCAAGCCTCATCTATCTTTTTCTATCCAGCCCTATTGTCACCGGCCCCTATTGGCCTTGGGATAACAAAAGCAGTATGTGTGAAAAACAGAAAATTTGTTTAAATGTTTTTTTTTAGTTTGCGTGTTCATGAGAAGGGGAAACTACAGGCATATTAAGTGTTGGCTTTATTGTTTCAATACAGCACATATCTCAGCGAACTGAAAAATGGAAAAATGATAATAGTATAATGGTATAACTGTGTTTGTGCTATGGGTCCAGTTCCAAAATCACCACTGATCCAATGGCTGAAATTTGGTAATAATTATTTTTGCATAGCTCCAGTAACCCAACTGATCAGAACACATCCAATACCAGGAAAACATCTGCTCATTCCAACGTTAAATGCTCCAATCAAAGTATATTGAATGCCAGTATTACCACAGAGTTGATACATATGGATATTCAATACACTTTGATTGGAGCATTTAGCTTTGAAGTGTGCAGCTGGCATGGTTTAGATTTTTTTGTTTTAATTGCAGATATTTTCATTGTCAGACTTAACACCTAGATCACACATTTTTGTAATTTAGTAAAAAAAAAATAATTTAAAAGCACACCTGGAGTCAGTTTTGGATTATAACTCAATATCATTTATTCATTTCTCTAGTATTACCAATGGCTTAATGATGGTATTGTGATAAAGAACTATACTGTAAAAATAAATGTTTCTACCATATTGAAATGCTGTGTTGGAATACAGACGTGGTGATCAAAATGATCTTTATATTTACAATTTATTGTGGTTTAAGTGTATAAAATCCACAATACTGCTTCCATCCAGGTAAAGATATGGCAGTTATGAATCTTTCCATGTTCTCAGTTCTTAGCTAAAGGCAACCAGCCACCTGTGGGCATCTGCAATAATCCAAATGTTCATAAATTGTTTTTTACTTATTTCTCAAAGAATCTTTTATTTACTTTTATATTCTCCCTGTCAGAAAAGAAGTATCAGACTATCTGACACCAGTACTGATAACTGGTACTCAAAAAACCTTTAGCAATGGCTCTGTCTCCACTGCATGAAAGTAAGCAAAAGGCTGTGTTAAAGTGGAATTAAACTCGGCTGAACAAAAATTGCTAACAGGCAGGCATTTTTTATAACATAATGGTCTATGAAGTCTCTTTTGTCCAATTGCTTTTTGCTTGCCTGACGGCTTTTTGTGCAGCTCAGTGTTCAGTCTTGGCACAATTCCATGCCTGGATAAAGTAGCTTCCATGCACATGCTCGGGATTTGTGTTATTTAACTTGGTCTATAAAGAAGGTAAAATATTTTAAATCTGATGGAGTTCAGGCAATCATAAAGAAAGTGAAGGAGCAACGAGAGACATCAAAACCACCAAAAAATAAGGGCAGTGGGTCGGTAAGTCATAATCTGCAATTATGGCAAACTAGGGACACCAGCAGTAAAGTCCTTGGTATTCTTCGGCAGCCTGATGTCATTTGTCAACCATGGGCTCAACAGTCCTCAACTGAGACTTTACAACATAAAACTGATCTAATGTTCCTGGTATGACAGGTAGACCATAAAAATATGATGTAAATATGAGATGTAAAGCTGCACTTTAATAAAGCTTATAAATAGAGATCCACTTCCATACAACTATTTTCCAGTTCTGCCGGATTAATTTTTTTTGTTAAACATAAACTTTAGTAAAAGGCTTAAGAAGACTTAAGATATTTGGAATCCTTGTCTGTGACATGTCTGATATTGGACATTTATAAATGTAACGCTTATGCACAGCTGTTCTAACTGTACAGCATGCCATCACTGACAAAAGAAGTCAGCAACTGAATTTCCATATATATATACTTTTTCCTGTAGGGTATGCATATATTTTCTGGATTGCTGTAAAAACTCTCCTAAAATGTATCTAGAGCATTCTCTATGTCAAATATTGTATAAATAGCAAAGCAATGTAAAGTGCTTGTTAAAAAGTAATGTGCAAAATTTCTGGGTCCATATCCCCCTGGTCAAAAAGTTCCAGCATTATAAAATGCAAGCTCTTTTGATTGGTACCAGGCCCGGTACAGAAGCACCACACCTCCCCCTGATATATATATTTATATATATATATATATATATATATATATACTCACATTTGCAATACATATACAGTACACAGGGATTCACAATGTAGCAAATAATTTTTGCTAACTCAAGGTAAATACACACAGCTAACAATTGAACGGTAGTGCTGGTCATTTGTTGACCGTTGCTGCATTGTTTAGTTAAGGAGTTTTGAACAAATAGCTGAAGCAGATAGTCTAGTGACTTAAACATATTTATTTATCAATATATCCCTCCCATGGACCAAAAGTTGGCAACAAGTTTATTTGTAAAGGGATTAATACATTCAATACAGTATTATCACAAGGAGTTCCTTCAAAATCTAACATGTCTGAGCTCAACATGCCAAGTATAGGCTAGTGTACTCATTAAGCCTTACCAAAAAGTTAACTTTAGATTTGATATTCTGCACAGTTGTTTAGGTGTAGAAAAGCACAAATACTTTGCAAAATTTCCAGCATTTACAAAATATTAACAGACCTATAAAGAGAAACCATAATAGATTGGGTTAAAACTTTAATTCTTCCTTTTATGCATCTTTACTGGATAAGCTTTCTTTTACAAATAAATACAATACAGACTTTATCCATGAATCTGGTGGTGTATATAATACATTTTCTAATGTGAGAACACAGAAGAATCACTCTTATTTATCATGCGGCTGTGAACATAAATTTAAAGCAAAACTAATCTAAGAAACAAAGAATTGCAAGATGCAGCTCTTTACTGCAGAAAGAACAGGCTATAAGTTTGATACAAGTTTGCACATGTGCAGCTCAGTGGATAATCCAGAGACAGTTGGCTGATGGGAATCAATGAACTCACATGCAATATTAATATTATTATTATAATACAGTATTTATATAGTCCATCGTCATGTCACAAGCTGTCCCTGCAAGGGGCTCATAAATAACGTCCCTACCTCAGTCCAGTGACTTTCATATAGTCTAGGGTCAATTTTGGGGGAAAGCCAAATAACTGCATGTTTTTGGAATGTGGGAGGAAACCGGAGGAGTACCCGGAGGAAACTAATGCAAACATGGGGAGATCCTGCAAGCTCCATTCAGATAGAGTCCTGGCACTCCTGTGGGAGATATGTCATTCATGCCTGGCCAGTGAAGGTGGTTGAAGACCAAAACCCAGAAGAAAACCTGGCTAGGATGTAGATGTTGGCGATAAAGCAGAGAGGTAAGTTTAGTTCACTTTAAAGTAAAACTAAATAAAATAAAAAACTCACACCTTTAATTCCGCAGATCCTGATGTCCACAATTGAGTCCTGTGCCATCCTGGAATCCTACTTTATACTGGCACGGAGCTAGCATCGCCGTCTTGGTCCGTCTTCTTCCTTCTTCTGTCAGCAAATATCGCACTGCACAGGTGCTAGATCACGTGACGTAGCCTGCTGCAAAGTGGGAAAAAAAGAGTGCTGATTTTACGGCGCATGCGTAAAATCAGCATTTCTTTCCCTTCATAAAGAAAAATGCTCTTTCTGCGCATGCCCCAGATCTGGCAGAGGCAGCCAGGAGCCTCCTGGGATGTGTGACATGGTAATCCCAGGAGGATCTGCACCCCCATTCTGTCTTGATTGCCAAGGGGCCTTGAAGTAGTGAGGCTTCACCCTTTTTTTTTTTTTATTTGTACTTTTTAAATTTTATATAAAAGGGTTGTCTTGGCTTTATTGGTTATTGAGCTCAGTAAACAACCGACTAGCTTAATAAACTGTTTGAAGCAACCACCTGCTGGCTCACATGTAAATGTGAGTTTTTCATATACAGTAGCAGGTAATAATTAACTAAAATATTTTTAACTTCTTTGCTTGTGAATGTAAGTTGGTAAGGGTGCATATTACAGGGGGTGCAGTAGTACAGCTAGATGGGAGTTATCACAATATTACAGAAACAAGGACCTTTATGACAGGTATTATTTTACGAAAGCTGTGAACAGCAAAATGCAAAAACTTCTGCAATTGGGTTTATATCCACTTGAATATAGAAGTGACATTTGAATACCTTTTCTTTTAGGAAGACGTAACTGCAATTTGCAATGCTTTATTTACTTCTGATTGCCTTCCTCTAACCATTCCAGCTGTTCTTATGTGTTTGCTGAACTTTTATGATTGTTTTTCATTTCCACTCATGTTGTGCATGCGTCGGATGACTTTTTATGACAGTGTGAAAGGTGAATATAATAAAGAGGAAGCACGTGTGGCAGTTGTGCAAGGCCTATATAAACAAGTGTAATTGAAAAATAAGATTCAATTGAATAAAGATCATAAACTTGTGTGGCCAGCATAAGGAGTAAATTACATGGACAATTTCATCTCATACTAATGGGTAATTTTATCTCTTAGCTCTAGTTAGTTCCTAATTAACAACACATTAAATAAGGTGAATGTCAACAAGAGGTTAAATGTCTATGTAGAACAAAACTGCCTGTGTATTTTAGGGGCAAAACATCTTTAAAGCATCCCATGACATTTATTAGATAAGAACACATCAGGGTTGATTTACTAAAAGAGTGTACGAAGTGAATGTTCACCGAACTATGTAAAGAAGATTAAGATCTACTTCAAACAACCAATAAAGTGCCAGCAAAGATCTTGGATTTTATTAAAATGTTTCCTTGAACTTGATTGGGTATTTAAAAAAAAGTTCACCTGATTAACTAATTTTGCAGCTAAACATGTTGTTGGTAAACTGTTGTTCTGTCCCAGATGTCACTTTGTATAAAATTTAAACCTCCTGAGACCCTATCTGTACGGAGAAGATAAAAACTTTCGACTTTTGATGATCCACATGCAGTTTGAAGCAAAACTAGAGTTTTACTTTCAAAATGTGTGATTAGGTAGATTTTTATTGCAGATCTGCCGTCTGAAATAAAACATACTTACCTGCCTGACTAATAAAACACAGAGCTGTGTATGCATAGCAAAGAATAGGATGCCAGGCTTTCCCTGCAGCTGCTGGAACAGAATGGGCTGAATGAATGAGCTTGTGAGGAAGTTACGTCATCCGGGCCCAGCTAATCAAGGTGGCTAAGGATCAGAACCAGAAAAAAGGAGAAACAAAGAAGATCTCAGCACCACAGAGCAGAGATAGGTGGATGTATTTAAAAAACTGCAATCAGGCAGGTAAAGTTGTTATATTGCAGACAACAGAGGGGCTAATATTGTAACTCCAGGGGGCTCATAAAGCCCAATGCGTCCAATCATTGTTATTAAAATTTTACATTTGTTTATTTATTCATTTAATTTTTATTGCATTTTTTAAAATTTTGCAAGTCTGTTTAGTTTCAGAATTAAAAAGGCACGTGGGTCACAGGGTCAACAGCGGTCAACAGTTAACAACGTAAGAAACGTTCATGAAGGCCGCCCTGGGAGAGAAGTCATGTGGTCTACAAGGGTATTCCCCACTCGGTGGGAAGTGACGAGGAGGAGGGGGTTCTAGGAGCAGCGAGAAAAAAGTCATCAGCTAGCAATCAAATACGTCACGTAGTCGCCACGTTTTGAGACACACGCAAATTTGGGAAAGCGGACTAAGTATTCAGAATTGAGTCTGATCTAGCAAAACAGAATAATTTTGATTATGTAATTCAGAGTTTCGACAGAAAAAAGGCCAGGAAAGCACCTTTGTTCAGCAGACAATAAATGCTAATATAAATGTCTTTTACTATTAAAAATATATTACTTTATTATTACATGTGTACTTATACATACTCATCTAAATGTATCAATGTAATCTATGATAGTTAGAAATAAACAATAATATACACACATACATGTATAAGGGCCCACGCACCTATACCGAGGCCTGGATTTTCCCCCGGTGGCCCTGATTGCAGAAGTAATTATGCCTGTTGCTTCTGCAATACATGACCTGCTGAATCACATTCTTTTTGTAAAAGGGTTTAGTTCCTCCTAAACTCAAAAAGACTCAAAAGTAAAATGTATTGTTGTAAAATGCATTGTTGTACATCAGGCTTCAGAGCTTCATGTATTGACGAGGGATGAGGTGGGACTTTTCTCAAACTTGCGTTCATGGAAAACTCTATGGGCTCTATGTCCTATGTTTGATCCAGAATCATTATGAAGGCTCTTTTAAATGTTCTTTTAATGAAACCCAACTGGCGAAATGGAAGAACAGAGACAGGTATATATTTGACATAGTAAAAAGTTCTTTCCCAGTTCATGGTAATTGTTTAATGTATCAAGATTTATGTGCTTATGAATTTAAATTGTTGCTAAATTAATAGTTATTTATTTTTTCAATAAATTGTATTTTTTATACATATATATCTGTTGGGAATATTTAGGCATATTGGAGTACCTATATAGTTGTTTTGGGAAAAAGAATTGTAACAAATCCCTCCTGCAAACCAAATTAGCTAATTTGTTTGGGTTTGCAAACTTTGTAAACTACTAAGGATTTTCACAAGTCATGAACTTCAAAGTGCTTTATATGGTAACAACCAATTCCCACCTTGCAAGATTACATCCAGGATGGTGGTTGTAGGAGGCTACTGGCCCAAACCACCACTTGCCAATAGGGATGCTGCCAGGACCAGTAATCAGCAGGTACTAACATACACAGCACATTCCCATTGGCTGTACTGTAATGATGCTTCCAGCCACCAATCAGATTAAAACCTGCACTAGACTTTAAATAAGCGCAAGGGGGTGATACACAAGGAGCAGCACAAGCTAAGCTACACCAGGGAAATGTTACAAGTCCGAAGATTCTACTCACCAGTTTCCATTTATAGCTGAAATAGCACTTTTGTCTGAACAGTCTATTTAAACCCAGGACATTTTTGAAGACTATAAAATTGTTAAACATCAATGCACACTGAAACTTTTTAGAACCAGATATTCATCCTAAATATATATTGTAAGCCATATCAATAAATTACTATACTATTGTACAAAATCTGTAAATTTAATAAAATAGCAAGCAAAACACTCCATGATAGTTTTATGTGCAGCTCACCATCTTAAATCACTGCCATTGATATACTGCTGTCTTCACCTCTGTTACCTTTCATGCCCACTGTCCATTCATCACTGTTCCCCAAATACCTCTGTTTCTGCTTTCTCCGTTATTTATAACATCTTTTATTTATTGCACTTTCTCCACCTTCTAGAAGTGGCCCCCAGGGTCAGATTACTATCTTTGTTTCTTGCCCCCCCCCCATCATTAAGTAGAACAGTATTGTTGTATCAAAAATGTAAATCACCTTAAAGATTCATCATTCTGTTGGAGTAGCCCATATGTGTATATGGACTCTAATAACAACAAAATAATATATAGGATCCTCAGACAATTGTTCTCCTTGTTCAGTATGTTTACCTAATAGGGGACATAGAAGGATATTAGCAGGAGTTCATCTCTACATAGGGACTAAAACCAAAAATTTTAAAAAATGCGAGCAGGCGGGTTATTCTGTGCTGAAGGGACTTTAACAGTAAATAAAACATTCCTGTCTGTTCATAATCCTTCCTATAATGTACACTAAGCTGTGCATGTGTACCTCAGTGTACAATTATTATTATTAATATTAATAAACAGGATTTATATAGTGCCAACATATTACGCAGCGCTGTACAATGAATAGGGGTTGCAAATGACAGACTAATACAGACAGTGATACAGGAGGAGAGGACCCTGCCCAGAAGAGCTTACAATCTAGTAGGTGGGGGGATTTACACACAATAGGAGGGGGATATGTAGTGGTGGAAAGTAGTGACGGTTTTAAAAGACAGAAGAAGATGGGTAGAAAAGTTTGAAAAAATGGGTTTTAGGGCTCTTTTAAAGGAGCAGAAGCCGAAGGAGTAGGAGCAAGTAGGAGCAAGTAGGCAGTAGGAGCAGTAGGAGTAGGAGCAGTAGGAGCAAGCCGAATAGGACGAGAAAGACCATTCCAGAGAGTTGGGGCAGCTCTAGAGAAGTCTTGTATCCGTGCATACTTGACTCCCGGGTACAAATGATCTTCTGTGCATGCACACATCAGATACATCATACTGGCCTGGCTAATCAAGATTATTTATTATTACATATCACATTTAGATATGCTTTAGACATTATATATAAACAAGAATTTGAAAGCATCACATTGAATGAGATATATGTTTAAATAATTTTTTAAAATGCATCTAAAGATGCATTGATAGCTATACTTTGCGTCAAGATGAAAGAAGAAATTAAAGCATCAACATGATAGACACAGCAGAGGATACATTTGAGTTACTAAAGCCAATTAAAACACACATGCTAGATCTAATTCACTTCTAGGATTTTGGATGATAAGAATACTAGTTTTTCGGAAAGAGAAACCATAATGGACACTAAGAGGTTTCTTTGTCAAAGAAGAGTAAGTCAGTAATTGGATGCAAGAGGAAGTAGACAGATTAGACAGCAATTAACATGAGAGGTGGGGTCACTGGGAGGTTATGTTGTCTTTAAAGTCTGTTTTAAAAAGTATTTGCCATCTAATTCATGTTTTCTTGTGTGATTCAGATTCCCTGAGGTCATGTCATGTAAAATGCAGAAGATAGCCTTATTTTCTGAATAGCTCTGCACTGCAGCCTTCTGGATTGCCAATGTCTCTATGAAATTAGAAACAACGCATCCATAGCAAAAAAAAACATAATGAACTATTAAAGTGGAAATGCAATCAGGCAGGTTGTTTATTGCAGAAAAAAGGTATTGTCCCTGTATAAAAACAAATTAACCTACCAGGAATGAATGAACTCCAGTGCCCATGTGCAGAAGTCATTCAAGGCCTGGCCAATCAAGATGGCTGAAGAACCAAATCCAGAGGAGGACTGGGTGAGGATGGCAGCACCAACAAAGGAGCAAAGAGAATATACTTAAAAAATGCTAATAAGCTTATCAAAATGATAATTTAATTGAAGAAGGTATATCACTTGTCCCTTCAGCAAGGAAGAACTTGCTGGCTTGCATTTATTTTTAATTTTGGAAGTTTATTTCTACTCCCAGTAGTAAGGTGATGACACAAAGCTACATAAATGATCTACCAAAGTGGCCTTGTAAAACACTGGATCACCTTTGGAAAAATAAACCTATTCTCCTTCTGGTCTAGTAACTTTTCTCATTTCTGCATCTAGTAATGTGAACCTCTTTGGTAATATGGTAGCAGTTCTAGTCACAGCATTATAGCTCTGTTTTTGATATTATGTCCCTTATAGCTTGTCAAGATTAATAAGATTAGATATATAGAGTCAATAGATTGGGCGTAAAGTAAACCTTTCTCTCCAAATAAAGACTACTTATTTAGTCTGCACCCTTTCCTCATTGCTAAACATTGGAGTATAATGAAAAGCAAATCAATATTTCTCTGGTTTCCATACTGCAGGGGGGATGTCGCCACCTTGCCAGCAATATCCAGAGGAATGCAAGTAGCCCAAATCTTGCAAACAGATGGATAGTACTGGATTGTATTTTCATAAGATTATAAGATTTGGGCTACTTAACTTTACCAGGGAGTTTGCCAAAAAAATTATGGTGTTGCTCCTAGCAGCCATGGAAAAGATAACTATATATAAAACGTTTTCCCAACAGCCTTTTTTTTTGCAGTTTAATGCATTGTTTTAGCAAGAAGAAGGATCAGCATTGTTTTATAGTACAAGGTCTGCTTTAAAGCATCAGAAAAATAAAAAAGTTCTTAATCAGTAGGTACTGCAACACCATTCATAATGCACACAAAAGTCCTTATAAGTGTGCAATTTTAGAGAATTGCCTATCCTACGTAAAAAGAGTCTGGTATTATACATTAACTGGAATTAGCTGTTAACGTTTTGTCTCTTTTACTTACCTTACATTAGCACACGATTTGAAAGCCTGTATGTTAACTGATTTACTATTAAGACCAATTGGACATAGTCCGCACATGTGCTGCTGGCTAAGAAGAAGACCACAGTGCTGTCCAGTGTAAGCCACAACTCCTAAATTGGGTAGCAAGGGAGCTATATTTATATTATTCTTGGGTATATTGAACTGACAAAAGAAAGAGGCTAGGATTTGCACTGTTCATTTTCTGCAGTTAAAGACTAATATTAGAGTGTTTCAAATATGGCGAGAGGTAAAGTGTAACAATTCTTGTGTTTTAGCCTTTTTATATTTTTCATATTTTATTCAAACTGCTCAGCAAGTAAAACCAATTTGGGTTAACTTTATTTAAAATCATTTATCTATGCACAATGTTAAATTGAGGTTATTTGAAATTGTATTTGCAAATTGCACTTTTATATAACTGTTATTATTTATCATATAATAAATGGTCAATAAAGAATAAAAGTAATAAAGTAGTTTTTGGAATTCAGTCATTGTCACTCATTGCATTTTGTTTTTATTATAATATTACTAAATATCGGACATTTAGATTATTGGATATTTATTATTTTATATTATGGATTTTTAAGTCTTTGTTTTTTTCTAATGATTGAACATACATTTAAATACTTGTTAAATATACTTTGTGTTCAATGAGCCACCCTATTCATAAGAAGGTATACTGGATAAAAGTATAATCATTACATGAACTTCTTGTAAAACCCATCCGTTGAGTTTCCTTCACAGTGGCTATAATGATCTAAGTCACTGACTAAGCACAAATATATAAAAATGATTCCTTTAAACACTATAAATTTATAAAACTGCATTAGGGCTACTTGCCATTTGTAGAACACTGTCATCTCGGATGCTTTTATTGCATTTACTTTGTTCCTTACATTTACATTTTATGGCCGTTTCTCTGTAAAATAGATACTGTTAAAATTCTCTGCTAAGATCCTCTAAGCTGTCAAGTAAGATCCCCATTAAAGTAGAGAGTATCTGGCATTTAGGCTTTAGCATAACATCAGTTGTCTCAGGAGAATTCACTCCCTTAATGAGAGCCAAGAACGGGGAAGCTCTTGGGAAGCACTATGAGGAATGGAAATAACACATGATTACAATAAAATTGAACTCTAATTTGAAGGAATGATACAGAGTTTTTCTAGTAGCACTGAAGATGAAGCTGCTAAATGAACAGCTTTTAGTAAAAATAACACAAGATGAAAAAAAAAAAAAAAACAGACACAATATAGTTATGGTTACACAGGAGATTATCAGCCGTCTAAAGACATCCACTAAGCACTATTTGCATCAAAATGATACATAAATGAATATTTTGAAAAATAACTAGGGGCAAAATATCTGTTTGCAGAGTTCTCAAGCCTATCAACTGGTGATTCTACCTATAATACACTTCCAGCTATAAGATAATAACACTTGCTCATAGAACTGTATCAGGACAACAAAAACAAAGTATGTCCAAAAAACCTTATCCTTCTTCTATTGTTCATAATATAGATGTATGCTGTGTTCTCCTTAGAGCTAGGAACAATGAAATTAATGAGTCAGAACAGGTATAGAGCAAATGAAGATATCACCTCCCAAGATCAGCAGGTATTTTCTTTAACTTATTGCATTAATATAACAATATGCTTTTGATTAAATATTTAATAGAACAAAAGAAGTTCATTGTTAGGGTTTAGATTTTCTAAGTCTGTGATCTTTCTTTGGATAGAGTACAACTTTAAAGGAAGAGTTAAAGAACATTTCTTGTCCCACTTACCTTTCTGGCCTGATAAAAAAAATACACCCCTAGCCGCTCTTCTAATGACTTCCTCTCTCTCAGAACCTCATCACACACACGGCTCCAAGACTTTACAAATGCTGCCCCGACTCCCTGGAATAGTCCTCCTTGTCCTATTCACTTGCTCCTACTTTCTGCTCATTTAAAGGAGCCCTTAAAACCCATAATTTCAAACTTGCCTACCTGTCCTCTGTCTTTAAACCATAACTACTCACCCACCATTCCCAATCCCCCTTCTATTCTGCTTCCCCCGCTTCTTAGATTGTAAGTTTTTCTGGGCAGGGTCCTCCTTCCCCTGTCTGTATTTGTCTGTCATTTGCAACCATTATTTAATGTACAGCGCTGTGTAATATGTTGGCATTATATAAATCCTGTTTATTATTAATAATAATAAAAATGATAATTTGCAAAATTTTAGATACACGGCACACTATTCCACCAAGAAAAAACAGAGGCTTTACAAAATAAACAACAATGTCAGGGTAGTAGACCTCAATTTATGACATGGTTGCCTTGAGAAAGGGACCCTGTGTGGCCCTGTTTTGGCTTTCCAAAGTGTTATGACAGTGCTTTTAAATTAAGGCAAGAATCCTACATATTGGAGTGTTGGTCTTCTGTTTCTGAAAGCTGTGTGTTATTGCCTGCAATCCCACGTCCATTGCCTACTTTGGCTATGCAAAAATCTGGCAGCACATACAGCATGTCATCATTGCCAGTGTTTATGAAATACATCACAGCTCCTGCCGATTCCCAGGCTTTACAGACACAAACATATGATTCCGGGTGTCTGGTTAAGGTGATCACTTTGAACAATAGCTTACTCTTATTTCAAAGACAACATTTTGTGGGTTTTTTATATTTTTATTTTCTATAATTTTGTATATTAAGGACTGATGTTGGATCTATTATCTGAAACTTTTTATTTGGACTTGAGTTCTTCTTGAAAGGAAAACTTTGGGTTGTCCCCCAAAAAATGTAAATATTGATCCCCTCATGTAACTGGAGAATATAATTCTCATTTTAGCTATGGTGGATATTTTACAAAGGATTACTTACCTTCTTCCAAAGTCTTCCGCCATGTATGGTTCTAGTTGTAACAACTGCATTTCCTGTTGCTGTTTTCTAACTGGTTATGTACATGTCCTTTTCACCACCATCATCAGTTCAACCACAGCTGCTCCTGCAATGACATTCAACAGACCCCAGCCCAATGTTCTGCCTTGAGAATGTATATACTGTCTATGAATAATAGTCTACTAGATCACTATTATCTACTGCTAAGGACTATAACATACATACTGGCACTGATTTATTAAACCTCTCCAAGACTGGAGAAATAGACTATCGTGGCAGAACCTGGGTGAAAACCTAGAATGGATCTGGCCCAGGATTAAAAACATTTGTAATTTGATTCAAATGATTTTTAAGAAATCCTATCCAGGTTTGCTAGATCACCCAGGTATTTTACCTTCCCTAAGTCTTGGAGAGTTTTAATAATCCAAGCCCACTGTATGTAGTATATGCTATAAATGTCCACAAAAGTTCTCTGTTTATGCATATGTGAAAATGTGAAATATTTACATATTTGGGGTGAAAGGGACATACATCTATTAGGTTTACCCAGAAGACAAAAGACAAAAAAAAATAGAAACATTGTACCCTTAGAAGCTACAAACCTTCAATTGAACCAGAGGAAGACCAGTTTGTCCTAAAAGGAAAAAAAAAAATTTCCTTTCCAAAGGCAATTCTACAATGTAATTTCTTTTAAATAGTAATAGACATTTTATATTGTGTGCATTTCGAAACACATCCAAACCATTTTTTCAAAGAATCCACGAAATTGGCTAGAACTGTCTTCTGCAAATTCCAACTGGCTCCTATTCCAAATTTTCATAGATCTTACTTTAAAGAATTCCTTTACTATGTGTAGAATTCCTTTACTTCTCATCCAGATGCAAAGTGAGCCCCTTTGTGATTTGTAAAATTTTAAAGTGAACAATCTTGCACATTTTCTATGGACCAAATATGTATATATATATATATATATATATATATGTATATATATAATTATATCTCTGCCTAATTGCCTTTATGAAGGGTAGCTAAATACAGTTGTGCTAATGTTTGTTCTACACGCAATATAGGTGTATGTATATATAACTAAGGACATTATAACAAGGGACAGACTGAGGACACTTTACCAGAGGGAACTATAAGAGGAAATACTAACTTAGGGTGGCATGTACACACCTCACTTTTGCCTCGTCATCGTTACCCATAGGCATCTCAGATTTTCTGGGATCCTAGCATCACCCCTGTATGATTATTAAACTAATCTTTTTTTCCAAATAATCATCATCCTACATTTTAAGGTATCACTAAACAGATGCGGCTCTATGATTCTGGATGACTCCATTTTAAAAAATTTAGAACAAAATGAAACTAATGCTTCTGTATGTTACCAAAATTTTCATTTACCAAAAATTTCACTCCACTTGCATGCAACTACTAGAAATGATGTTGATGCTTTTCTACAGGCATATTTTGACATACAATTAGGTTTTCTCTAAGCTGATTTACCTGTGATTCTGCATAAGTAAAATTGTAGCATTAGGTTAACAACTAGTAGCATCAAAAAATAAGATATTCCTCCATGCAAAATGTTTTACTGTACATAATTAAATCATAATAATCCTTCATGAATTAGAATGATAAATCTTGAATTTAAATCATCCGCTGTGATTTTGTTCATCATAGTAATGAATGCTAATGTTATCATGAAATTAGGGTTTTACAAGTTGTCTTTTTTCCCAATAGATGATGCTAAGGAAGCACAATCTAATTTAACACACAATTTAATTAAGCAACTTGCATATTTATTTGCTGCAATTAATTTCTGGTGATCGCTTTGAATTATGAACTGGCAAAGAATGACAAATGTGTGTAATTTGTGGTATTTTACTATGCGCAGAGGAGGGCGCGCCCTCCCATCTCCTCTCTGTGACTTGACAACAATAAACGCTTTCACCATTCAGTCACCATTACTTAGTGCTTTCCCAAAGACTTTCATGCAAAAGGAATGTCAAACACACCCTGTTCTCATCTCTATTTTTAAGGTTTTGCTACTGTACTTTGACTTTTGGAAATATCAAAACAGACAGACCACAATTAGAACTTCCATGGTGGAGTGTAAAGCAACAAAAATGTAAAGAAAAGGGTCCCGTGCAAAAAACATACTTAATACTTACCTCTCATATTACCTACATTGCTGAATTTGCAATCCTGAATTTCAAGATACAATGGTGATGCAGGAGTTGATGAATCAAATCACAACCTGCAATGGGGAACCAGGCATCTTGCATTTCCAGAGCTGTTAAATTCTAAATATACCAAAAGCTAGAGGGTCAGCAGAATGTTCAGCCTACATAATCCACTACACACAGGTATGAAAATAATGTACTACCCCATTTCGATCTTAGTATGGTGGCATATTGTTTAGTGCCCTTAGCTTGCAGCACTGTATGCTGGGTTTTTATTTCTGCCAACCAGCCTACCTCAATAGAATTTTGTCTTTTCCTCGTATTTGTAGGAGTTTACTGTGCTTGCTCCAAATTATTCCCATCATATTTCTATACTTAGTTGCTTCCGGAGATTTAACTTTAATTGGCCTTAATATGTCTAAATAAGTAAACAGTTCTAGAAATATTACAGGATACGTGTTATGTTGGCAGTGACCCGTGAATCATATGCTGTTTTTTAGAGAATATCACAATGTTAATTTCTTAATGGAACCCATATTGACCATATCATTGACCTAGGATGAGTATGCATCTCAGGTGGACAGTTATTTGCTATTCAACCTGTGCTGCAATTATTTGCATGCGTGTTTCAGGTGTGAATGAAACCAAAAGATTACATGCAGGTAGTTAACATTCGTTAGAGTTTAGCGATACATAGAAACAGAATCTCTAAGTATTGGTCCACTTTTATCCCTAACTTTAACCTAAATTTTAAAGTGACTGTGACCTATCCCTTACCATATCCATAAAACAATCTAACTGTAGAACCCCAGGGTGTCTCAAGAGGCTGCTGGTTGGTTTCTCAAACCATGGCTTATTGATGTACAAACTAATGATGTCTGCATAGTTCTAGGGCCAATGCCACTTGGCAGAACCAGATGCAAGACAATTAACATTTTATCCAGCATCAGAAAGTTATAATAAAGATCTGAATGGATCTGCCACCAGATATTTTTAATTTAAACTGGAGTTCTTTTTGAAAGCAGAATGCTAGATTGGCCCAACCAAGTTAAATATTGTTCCCTCCCAGGATAATGCATAATATCATGATAATTTAGCTAGGGTGGTTTAAACCACTCCCCTCAAGCATCTCTTCTTGCTAATCTCCAATTGGTTGTGTAGCACCTCTTGCACCATAATCTATGGTCCTGCTTTAGAGAAAGAATTTGCCTTTTTTTTTGTTTTTGCTACTCATTTAAGAAACAGATTATTTTCTTGGATTGGATTGGATTTTCTATCATTTCAGACAACTTGGAAAAGGTAGTAAACCCAAAAAATGGAATAGCTGGATGGTTGGTGAGGAAGAGGAGTGCATCAGATGAGCTTGTAAAAGGTTTTCCCTCCTGAGTGTTAACGTCCCACTGTCTGTTCCCCCCTGGGAATGTCGACTTCTAGCTTTTTAAAGAAATGAAATGCAATATGCAATATCAATCTGATATAATACTGTCTAAGGAATGCCCAAAGCTTAGCCACAGATTCACTTTACTTTGTAATACTAACCTTAACCGAACTCCTTAAGACTAGATGATTAATGGATTGAAATCAGCACTTTCATTGTATACTCTAAAAAGTGGAATTTTCTAACGCTGCATAAATCTATTGAAAATAACAGGGGAACTGTTTTTCTAATACAAGTTGGAAAAGAAATGTTAAGAAAGCCTACTGGTTGCCATTATTCCTTTCAGCAGCTTTGCCAGATAAATAACACACTTATTTGAAACTTTCCATAGATGAAACAGATCATGAGAGAACATTACACCAGGGGCTATCGCTACAGTACATAGCAGAATCATTTGTATTTGTACATGCTTAATGTGTATTGTGTTTGCACTTCAAAAGGAAGATCTCACGCATTGTCATTCAATGTAACTGCATCGTAAAAAGAAATGCCAGTTAAACCACCGCACCTGTTAACCAACAGCAATGTATTTTACATATTTAATATCACAATATAAGGAGCTGCAGAGATGTGCAAAGCAGAATAACTCTTTTTTATAAAAAAAAATAACATAGGCTCATGCATAGCTTCAGATTTCCATTACAGAGCATGATAGAGATATCTAATTTTCAGATAGATAGAACAGCATTATGTTTCAGATTTCAATGTAAAGCCTGATCTCCCTGTGAAATCTGTCAAGGTCAAAACAGGCTATGGAGACAGGCTATGGAATATTTGTATTCATAAAAAAACGAGATCATAATGTGATAGGCGGAGATTGTCCACATATAGACATCATGTCATGTAAATTCACAGTCTATAGGAAGAAAATATCAAATAAAGGTTAACATTATGCTTCATCCATTTAAATGTAAATACAACAAAAATATTTAAAATTGGTGTGCAGGTCTGATTTTAAATATCTTGTGTGTAAGTAACAACATTAAAAAAAATTCTGTAAATGCACAGGATATTATTATGTTCTATAAAGCCTTGAAAGATCCCAAGCAGGCTTTTTAATAAGCTAACAAAGGAAAAGTGCAATCAGATTCAATCAGAATTCATTTTGCAGGACTCAAACTGATATCAGCGTAGTGGCTGTGGGTTATTGATCTTTGCACATCAATGTTGTCTCTTTCCTAAAAAGTTATCTGTAAAATGCAGAAGTGTTAATCAAACGAATTACCAGATTGTAGCTGACATCTTAATGTTTATTCAGCATTCATCCACAAAGTTATATGGATACTGAGCAGTAACCAATCCATGAGTTAAGCAGAATCACCAAACCTTTGTTGATGATAATGATTAAAGCAGAACTATTTTGGGGAATAAATAGTCAGGGCCTGAATTCCCACCGAATTACATAGGCCATTGGGTCCCATGGGTCACTAGAAGTAGTATACAGGGTTCTTTGTATACATGTTGGCTACTGCTTCCTTCAGGGTTTCATGTGATTGTCAGGCAACACTCCATTTTTCAATGCCAAAAGGAAAAATAAATTGATACGGGACTTTTAAGGCATAGCAAATCACTTTCCATATTAAAAAACAGAATTTTTATTTTACATTACAATAATTAATTTAAAACAGATTAAAACATAAACAAAGCATTTTTTGTGACATAATCTCAATCATTGCTCGACGCGTTTCATAGAAAAAGTCCACTTCCTCAAGAAACATAAGACCTTTTGATTTTGAGATCTAAAATTACATACAATAAACATATTTTTCCTTTTCTCCTGCACACATATGGGCCATGCAGAACTTCACTATGTCTTTGGTTTCTCCAATTCCAACATTCCCCATGCTGGAGAGAAGGAGAGCATACATACCCTGTTTGGACAGAAAAATTAAGGGCATATTGTGACATGAATAACTGTGTCTTTCAAGGCACAGTCCTTCCAAAGACACTCTTACCCATGTTTATTTGTCAGGGCAACTCCACATCTCAAAACAGTTATCAACTGTTTAATAAACTACATTATTATTATTATTATTAATAATAATAATATTAATAATTATTATCTCTTTAGATTCAGCATACTACACACTGCTATACAATAAATAGAGGTTGTAAATAACAGACAGAAACATACAATAACACAGGGGGAGGAAAGGTCTTAGCCCATAGGGGCCTACAGTCTAAGAGATGGGTAAAGTAGCACACAATATCTTTTCATGTTCATACAAGACACCGTTTTTAGGTTGTATGGGTGCTTGTATTAGAGAAGGGGGGGGGGGGGGGGTTAACAAAATCCCAAAAATTTGAAAGTAGAAATGTAGATATATATTGGGTAGTTTGGTTCAGGGAGTTAAAAAAACAGCCCTGATAGTAGTTCTTGCAGTTAAAGTTTAAATTCCCTAGAGTTAAATTGTAGGACAAAAAAGACATCCATAACACAGTACAACAATTTTGAAATGACCCTTCCATCAGATATATTTTAGACATGAACATAAAAATTCAAAATTTTCTATGTTATAGGAACATCTAGAAATGTAGTATCATGCAAATGCCTACTGTATTTTTCTCCCTAAACACTGCAGTGCTTGGACACAATGAGCCTATAGCCCCAAAGCTATATATCTGCAGTGTAAAATGTATGGAACTGAAGCCTCTGACTTCTAATCACATTTGGACTGAAATTTGGTGATGGCAGTATTATGCTTCTCGCTGCCCGCTTTACTGGAGAGAAAGCTGTAAATAAGCTTCTGCAGCACAAGGATTATTCAAACTTGATCAAGCTTGCATGTACTTCATTCATTATGGGGATCTGTGCTTTCTCTACCCCCACTGCTGCTTCTTAATTGTTCCTCCATCACTCATCAGATCACTAGTTATCAGGGGGGCAGTTTTGACATGAATAAACAAAGTCCTGTCTCTATAATGATGGCTGCCTCCACACAGTGACACAATCCAGAACAAGGCATTGTAAGTCATTATTGAGGAGCAGATCAGCTGCAAGGAGACCAAACAGATTACCAGTGTCTAGTCATTTATCCTCTGCTTGCTATTTTGCTCAAACATTCCACAATTTGGTTTCTCTTTATTAATGAGTATGCTGAATATAAAAAAGTGTACCACTTCCATGTATTTATTACCTTTGTTAGGGATAACAATACTCCTCCTGACAATGTCTTTAACTGCTTTTACCTGGGTTCTGCTTAGAGCTTGGCTCTGTGTGGCATTGCCACACATAGAGCCAGTCACTGGGGATTATAAAACTCCTGTGCATGCATCATCCAATCAATGAACAGGATAAGTCCTGGACCTGCCATTGCTGCAGGGTGACAGCACAAGGTAAGTATGTTACATATTTGTCAAGTATGTTGTGCATACTTTCTGATTATGGCAGAAGCTCACCACTCACCAAAGCTTTAAAGCAGAACAAAACCAAAAACAAAAAAATCACACTTACCTTTAATCCGGCAGGTCCATTAATGGTAATGGTCCATCCCGCGATCTGGTCCTACGTCATCCTGGAATTCATCTTTGTCCTGGCACTGAGGAAGAGCACCTTCTCTCTTCTCTTCCTTCTTCCTCCTCTGTCTTCTCGGCAAATGACCCGATCTCGCACTGCACAGGTGAGAGATCAGGTGACGTAGCCCACTGTTAAGTGGAAAAAAAAGAGAGCCGATCTCACTGCGCTTGCGTGAGATTGGCATCTCTTTCCCTTAATAGAAAAAATGCCCTCAGGCATGTGCAGAAAGCGAACCCAGAGCCTCCCGAGATGCGTGATGTAGGTATCCTGGGAAGTGATCAGTACTAAAGGGGGAGGTGCTGCTCCCCCCCCTTTTTTTTTTTTTTAAAGCGTGTTGCACTTAAAAAAATTAAAAATAAATAACATTTCCTTCTACATATAAGAGTTGTCTACCCTTTTATGTAAAGTGAAACTTGAGTTTAGTTCCCTTTAACAGAATGAAATATAGAATGAGAAACTTGCGGCCTCATAAAGGGGTTTAAGACATCAATTCTTGAATAAAGATCTTGCTATTGGAGCCCCCCACAAATAAATGATATCAGTGTGAATTTCACTATAGCAGTATTCTCTACAGATGGCGGCTCATTAGTTCACATTCACGTTCCTTATGGCAATATGTGGGCTTCTGATCTCTTGGCACTCTGACCTCTGGTCAGTGAGTGGGAAGGTCCAATTAGGATTTCTTTATTAAAAGAGTAATAAGAGTTGTATTCCTTCCTTTAGTCAGTCATTGTTTTACTGTTATCCTAATAAAGTGATATAATAAATTAACACATTGGCCCTGGATTTATTAAGGCTCTCCAAGACTGGAGAGGATAGACTATTATGGTAGAACCTGGGTGATCCAGCAAACCTGGAAAGAATTACTTAAAAACATATGGTATTATTTGGCAAATGTTAGATACACTCCAGGATTTCTGTTCTTTTTTACTGAAAACTGTCCACCACCACTTAAGTCAAAGTATGAAAGTTATTTAGATAAGTGACTGAGTATTAACAGCTTTGTAACACAATACAAAATATATAACAATATAAAACAAGCTGGATAAAAATCATTTTTCATAGCAACTAATCAGAACCCTTGTTACATTTTCACCACTTTACTGCAGCAATAATAGACTGAAGCTGGTTGATTGCTATGGGCACAGCAACAATACATGATTTCCAACTGTGTCATTGTTGCCTCGGATCAGCACATAGGCAGGAAAGGTAAGTAATAGCAGGTGATATTTTACAAACTTTTGATAAAATATAATTAAAATGTGTAAAAGTGTAACTAGTAATCCAAAAAGATTTAATTAAAATAACAGCCCAAGTTTCCTGAAAATTAGTGAATGACAGTCTAAATGTAAGCACTGTACCAAATGTGCAATAAGCACCAAACATCTCAGTGCCTAAAGCTCAATAGGAGTAGCTCTGCATGCGACTGGATTGCAACCGAGGGAGGTGTCATATACTCACGGTATAAGCAAGACAAACCATTGAATCATTTCATGGTTGAACTGCTTTGGTGAAAGGCCAATTCTCATAGTAGAGGTTGAACACAAAGGTGTTTGGTGCTTGTTGCAAATTTTACACAGTGCTTGGAATATTTTGATAGCTTTCTATTTATTTTGAAGAGATTTGGACTGTTATTATTATTAATATTATTTTTATTATTATTAATAATAAACAGGATTTATATAGCGCTACCATATTATGCAGCGATGTACATTGAATAGGGGTTGCAAATGACAGATGAATACAGACAGTGACACAGGAGGAGGAGAGGACCCTCTCCCGAAGAGCTTACAATCTAGGAGGTGGGGGAAATATCACACAATAGAAGCAGTGAGGGTTTAGGAGACAGAAGAAGATGGGTAGGCAAGTTTGAAAAAATGGGTTTTGAGTGCTCTTTTAAATGAGCAGAAAATGGCAAGCCAAATAGAACAGGGACTATTTGACTCGACCCTTATTTTAACAATCTTTTTTTGAATTTCCAGTTGAACTCACTTTTTAAGTTATATTTTACATAGGTGTCATATTGTGTGTTACTTCCCCCACCTCCTAGACTGTAAGCTCTTCGGGGCAGGGTCCTCTCCTCCTCCTGTGTCTGTATCTGTCTGTCATTTGCAACTCCTATTTAATGTACAGCACTGCGTAATATGTTGGTGCTACATAAATCTTGTTTAATAATATTATTATAACTTTATTGAAAGCTATACGCACTCTTTTGTCTGCTGCTGAAGTTTTATTCGTTCCTAATTATTATTGTTTTTTCTTCACTGGATTGTAATCAGCACAACACTGTGTATTAGAATAATTGTTGGTCTTTTTCAAGTGTTAAAAAACATCAAAATAAAAAAATAATTTAGAGAAAAAAGATTGGAAACTCCATTTTATGAACTAATAGTAGAAACTTGTATTGCATTATCCATTACTGTGTCTTGGATCGGTATCTATACAACCTAGAACTTTACAGTAGCCTCAAGTGTGTCATACAATAGTTTTTTTATAGTTATAATTTAATGTTTCTTTTTGAAATTCTGTATTTAAATATATGGGTTTCTGAATGATATAAAGCCTCAAGAAGGTATCCTCAAATGTTCCATTTTTATTAAATTCAGCTAGCCTACAAAAAGTGTCACTGATCCCTTTGTAAAATCATCCCAGATCTTCTATTTCAGACTTGTAAAGGATTATCATGTACACTAATTCTTTTACCTAGGTCACTTGGCATGGGATCTTGCTGTTTTGACTTTTTTTATATCCTTCTAATAAAATTAAGATTTGAAGAAAAATGTGATTAGCCGGTTTAATTTTACCTCCTCTCTCTTAGTTACAGAAGACTCGGTTTCTGTGCAGAAAGTGAATGTCTCCCTTTTTTTCTGTTATAGCAACCAGTGAACAAAGAGATGGTTTGTCTTGTGGGATGGGAAAGTGGTAAATGATTTATATACTTGCTATGCAATCTGTGCTTTCTAATTTTATCTGGATGATGAAATGAAACTTGAAACACTGAAGTTTGATAGACTTTGATTGTGTGTCACTAGGGGTGATGTGGGCAAACAGAAAGAAACAAAGCAATAATCAGGAGAGGTTTGGCACAGAATTTTGGCATAGTATAGCATAAAACAAAGGTTACTTAATGAATGCCTGTCCTTAATTGTCATTGGTGTATATGTGATGTATGGGAGGCTGGGAGTTCCAGGGTGAAAAATGTGACTGTAGCCTTAAAAGATTTCACTGTGCAATCCGTCTAGACATAACACATATTTTTTTTTATGTGACGGAACGCAATAAATCAAACGAGCAGGTTTTTTTGCTAAAACAGCAAAAATGCCCTGGGATGATATCAGAAATGCAAAGTCAGCTTCAAGTATCAATTTAGCTGTAAATAAAAAATACCAAAACTTAAAAGTAATTTTATAGGAAAAAATACAACTTTTTGAAAAATATTAGCTCCAATGCTGCATTGCATAAGTGCATTGTGTCTCCTGACAAGCTGAAAACAGTAATGCAAACTATCGTAATATCGTATAAATGCCTAAAGCAGACCTTTTTTATTTTACAGCCATGGCGGTAAAGACTTTGACCTGATTTATGAAAGCTCGCCATGGCTGGAGAGAATACACTTTTATCAGTGAAGCTGGGTGATTCAGCAAACCTGGAATGGATCTGGTCCAGGAGTCAAAACATTTGCTAGCAAATAGCCACAGATTTTGTCAAAATACATTCCATGTTTTCTGGATCACCCAGCTTCACTTCTGAAAGTGTATTCTTTCCAGCCTTGGAGAGCTTTCATAAATCAGGCCTGCTTTGCCCAGATAGGTAACACTTTAATTCACTCACAAGAATTCCTTTCCTAACCATACTTATTTAGGTTGCTGTTTCTGCCCTCTTCTATTGAAAACACAGATTGCCCAGCTGTCATGCTAATTTAATGATTTCTGTACTTTCAGTAACCTTGAACACATTTTTAGATCAGAAGTTCTGGCGTAATACCTTCCCAGGAATTTATTCAGTGATTTAGAAAATATCAAAGTTAGAAGACTGGGCTAACTTTTAGGAATGCAGCAGACATAACAGTGGCATTCAAACTACATAGGTATGCATTCTAAAGGTGCCTCCAGTCAAACATGGCCATTCAGAAAGCACAGCCTCCCTGCTAAGTGAAAATAATTTTTAACCTGTCATGAATTTGATTGATGCACTTTGCTAACCCACTAAATCAATTAGGTTTGCTAATCATCTCTGTCCCCTGGTTCAAGGATAGCCCTGTCTATTGTATCCGTCTGCACTGTGTTTGATGAAATTCATAATTAGGGTGCACTAGATGGATTTTTTTACTTGCAACTTTTTTTTATATATTTTTCTTTACCAATAAAGTGCCCTTACTAGACCACTTAGAATATGTGAGGGCCGGTAAGCAGGCACATGATAAGGTTAGTGGTTCCCACTGTGCACTAGTGAAATCTGTACAACTTTTGTACCATTGCAAACTGCATAAAGAAAACTTGCCATGAGAAAAGGGTCCATTGCTGACCACTTGTTCTAACAACAATGCTTGCTTGACTTTCATGTTGATGTCTTTACTTTAATTCTTTGAGTTACTGACCCATGAAAAATGTGATGATAAGGTATTGTGACTTTTCCCCAAGCTTCCCTTGCCATATGATTGTTCTTGGTCCAGGAGGGCAGACCAGGAAACTTGTATTTTCTGAAAAAGAAAAGCAAATGCTAACCTCCATATTTTTTTTACCCAACATATATTTAAGGGTGTCCAGGACATGATGTGTGTTTTGAGGCATTCATCAAAATCCCAAAGACTTTCATGTAGCTGTACAAATGGTATTTTAGAAGATTTGACCAGTTGCACATTACTTTTCTTTTCAAAGGCAGTCTTCTCTTGTCAAATGTGTTTTTGTTGAAATAGCTAGGCAATTGCAAACCAGCTTGATATAGCAAATTTTAAAAGAACAACCATTGACACTCGCCTTTAAAGAGAGTTGTGGCCAGGCTATGGATTTTCACATTTTTTTCTATCCTTAACAAGCAGCATATATGCTCCACAAAGTAGCCCTAACTGAGATTTGTAGCTGCAGACACTGTGCGGTAATTCACTCCTAAATTTATATAGCTTCACTTTTTTTTATCAGCAGCTCAACTCCTCATGTCCACCAAACAGCAGTAATGCATGAGTCCTCTATCTTTCTAGATCCTAATGTATATACAGAGCAGTTGGCCGGGAAAAAAAAAACATTTCCAAGATCAGACTAAAACAACTTCAATGCTTGGTATATAGCCTTTGAAGAATAATTGCTCCACAGTAGATACAGCTACAGAGGTCAGTTAGGATGTACCTAATACCTAAAATGTACCTAATACTTTTCAAGAATATAAACATATTTCAGTGTATGTAACCTGGCCACAGTTAGCTTAACCCTGTAAGTTTACAAGCATGTAATAGACATTATTTTCTGGAGTATAGACGTATGTTACGGCAGTCTCTATGATTATATTCAACCCAAATGCCTTCTTTAGTCATTTACTTGTCACCTGTTCTTAAATATCCCGAATATTCATGCAATACTACAATGTTGTCGTAGAGCGATTATTTTTTTTTCATAGATCTTCTGATTATGTCAGAAAATTATTTGTGGATTTAGAAATGCATTGGTGAATGTAAAATTATTTTACCCTCTTTTATGCCTTTAAGATTAAACTCACACTAATCTCCTTAAAGTATACTACAGTTGGAAATAAGCGATCTTAAAGGGAGCTTTTACTTTACAATAAGGCAGTGCAAGCAGCAACCAATCAGATTTTCTGAGGTTTTAAACGGTCTTAGTAATGACATGGAGGAGAAGAAGTCATAGGGGCTAATAATAAGCAAAAACAGAAATGCACTATAAACTGCCCATAAATGTTTCTAATATCTTTAAAAGGGACCTTGGGTTACTTTATATGGGAAGGATAGACGTAGTTTACCAATATAATTGCAGTCCTTGATTCAGTTTTTTAAAACTTTCACCCTTCCTGTGCTGCATTGCTGTAAAGTACAGTTATTGATAAAATGAGGGGCCTGGGCAAATATGAAATGGTGGCCCTAAATGTACAGTATTCCAGCTCTGTGCACATCTAGTAATCAGGGCCCTTGAAAATGAGATCCTGGGTTTGCCCTACACTGAATGGACGGTTCCATTCAGTTCAAATGAAAATGAACTCAAGTTCATTTTCAGTACAAAAAAGTAACATTGTAGGTTTCAACCCAGTACCCCAAGTCCCAAACAATAATGGACATATTGTCAATTGTCATCAAACCAATACATTTAATGAAAATTTTCATAAATCGATATACATGCATGTATCATACTGGATGAATGTTATTTACCCATAAAGATTTGTGTAGATAACTGAAGGCCCTGAGAAAACAAGTGCGCACCTCTTTTAGATGTGAAACTCACCAAAGAGCAGATAGCTATGACGTGCAAGGAGAAAGGTGCTTTACTAGGGCATTGACTAGATTATGATTTTTTTTAATTTAAAGGCACATTGGAAAAGCTTAAAATCATTTACAGAAAGAAAAAACTGCACCTAAGCATTCTGCTGTTTCTACATGCACTTTATTTTTAGGCAGGTGCCAGGGCCTCCTTAAAGAATTCATATCTACTAAAATCACAGGCTCTTGTTCCCAAATTTTTATTAGTTTAATTTACCAAAACTGAACATTTAATGAACCTAGCTTTTCAACAGCAGCACATTTTGCTTTATTCATTCTATTCCTATTATTATCTCTACATTTTAATTTCCAAGAATTGAAAGTTTCTGATCAGATGGGAGTGAGTAGTATTTACAAACAAGCATTAAGTATTATTTTTATATAAATGCATTGGCTTATGTTGTGCTATGGGTTATATTGGATAAAAGCATACCAGAGTGGGGAGTTGTAGAGCTAAATGATTTAGAATTCACCAAGCAACTGTTTGGCTGAACACAGGGATTTATTGACTAGTTAATAAGAGATTAATGTTAGAAATCCTAAATGTCCTAAATGAAGGTACAATATAGTTACAGAATGGTGATTCATTACTTTGAGCAACAAAAAAAAGAATGCAAATTTGTACTGGGCTGAGTTGGACCAATACCCAAAGTCTATCAACTACTGAAACTATGCAATGAGAGCAGATCACGGCTGGTTCAAAACTGAGCAAATATGAAGCTGTGTCCCCATGATTAATATAAATGAAATCCAATGAATGAAACAAAAAAAGTAATGCCGGGTGGAAGGGTTAAGTGATGCCTGGAAGTCCTCCAGCCAGGAAATGAGTATGTATCTGAGTTTCTATTGCATGTGAAAAGCTAACAGTGTGCAGCAAAATCAAGCAAGTAATTTCAGAACAGGAGTGGTGCTTGTGCAATATATATGGTAAGGCTGGAGAATAGCTTTAAAGAAAAGTATGCATATAAAATACCCTAAATTCCCACTCCTGACACTGACTTAACCTGACCCACCCTTCCCCTCCAGAGTTCAGTACTTACTAAGATCCAGGCAACTAGTCAGCCTCTCTGCTGCACCCACCTACATAATACGGTCGTGATCTCTTCTATGGAACTTCATCTATTTTTACCAAACTTTACAGGAAACAGCCCAAAGAAGTGAATGGGACAGTACTGCACAAGAAGTATAACAGAAAGGTAAAGTAATTGATTGGCGCGTGGATTGATCTTTAAAAGTACTTAACCATGAAAGGAAAGGGTGGGTTAGGTTATGTCAATGTGGGGGTAAGGGCTACTTCATCATAAAATACTAGCAGGGCTTGGCGTGGACCCCCTCCACACTGCAAAGGCAAAATGTCTATATTTGTTTTGAGGACCATTAACAAACAATTTACCTTCCTAATCCCTTGCACCCCCAGTTGCTCGTATCTTCCCTTTAACAGTAGGTGGGCCCTTGGAGCCCTCATTATACAATGGTTTCACTGGTCCTCTATTGTATATGATAACAACAGGCCTGCAACCAATAGATGGAGAGCAGAAGAGAAGGGACTATGGGGTGCAATTCGTACAAAAGAAGCAAAACAGCAGAAGCGAGGGATAAGGTACATGAAAGCCCTTTTAGAAGTTCTGCAAGATAAAAACAAGCATTTACCCGTTGCAGTACATAGCAGCCCAACTCCAATGGTAATTTTGTCCTTTCCCTAGAGTTAGGCTTTACCCTCTCTGCATTATTTTACTGTATTGTTTTAGACATTTCAATGTGATGGGCATCAAGCTTAAAGTTAGTTATAAATTAGACCTTAAATAAAAGCCACCAAATACTGAGCCAGAGAAACTTCAGCACAGATAACTGGCTAATTTATGCATGTTTAACAATGAAGAAAAATCCAGTTCCAGCATCAGAGACTCTTTATTTAAACAGATAACATGCTTTCTGGGTGAGTCACACATTTGATGAATAATCTTCCATTTTCAAGACACTGAAGGTTTTGCACGTAAAACACATGTAGGTATGAACTGTCAAACTGTGAACTGAACAACCAGCTACTTGACTCCTAATGACTTCTATAAATATAACTTCAGCTTGAACCTTTAAAACATTTTCTGTGCTACAGTGATCTTGTGACAATATAGAAGGTGCATTATTATTTCTGCTTTAACAACTGTGCCATGTATAATTAATACAGAACTGAATTTGTACATTTATAGGAGAAATGGTAACATGACAAATACTTTGAATTAAAAGCAGCTGAATATTGTGCTTCTTCTAGAATTAATCAAAGCAACTAAATATATAAAGTGTATAAATGTGTTCATTATTTTTCTAACAGGGAACTTTTTAACCCTGTGTTTTGTAAAAGATGAGCATTTTAAACCTCAAAATGGTCCTGTCTTCTATTTTCAACTTTTTTAAAAGAAAATGCTGCTGATTATGAGTCCGGCTATTACCTTTATTAACCAGAGAAGTTTCTTCTGTGCTTCTCTTTGAATTAGTTCCATTTTGGACTAACTTCATGGTTAAATGTCAACTGCTATTCTTTTGTCTACCAAAGCCCTTACTGACCTTTGTATATCAATGATATCAAAACAGCAGGTTTTGTTTTATTCTGAGGCCTCCTCATAACATATTTTATTACACATTGATTTTTCCAGTAGTAATATTTTTCCACTTTTTCCAAGCAGTCCAGCAAATCTTTCAGTTACAGAGGTAACCATATTAAATGGCCAGGGATGCTTACAACAGTCTCCATCCTGTAACTGGGCTCTAGCTGTTTGATGCCTATTTACTATAGAACTCTTCCTATCCTGGCATGGGTGTGCTAATGCTTTATCTTGCAAGTATGCACAACTTTTATGCACATTATGGTCCACCTACCTCCAATGCCTTATGCCAGTGAAAAAATGTATGTAGTCCCATTTATCTTCACTGATAACACCTTATGTCTGCCTTCTTTCAAGTCTTTTGTATTCCAGATCTGCTACCAGCCATCTGATGTTGATGTAACTTCAGAGCAAGTGAGCTGGAGTTTGATTGTTACTTTCCAATTGTCCATCCAAAAGACATATTAATGTTACCCTTTCATTCACCTTGTCTATTTTGAAACTAGAAATGGTTGAGTGGGTACTCTTTCTTTTTTCGGTTGTTGTAATTTAATTTTTAAGCTCTCAAAAGACTGGTGCCATAGCTGCTTAGCAGCCTGGTACCTAGAGAACTAGAAGTATGTAAATAGGACCATCTGTGGCAGATAAGAGATTTACGTTCTGCTTTACTGAACTATTTGGGCTAAATAAATAAAAGTTATTAGAAGGAATACAACTCCTAATGTTTCTGGATAGTGGACTGCTATATATTCTTATGCATGCTCCCATGAACAAAAGCCTTGACATTTAGTTATGTAAGTTTTAAATTGTTAACTAGAAGTAATAAATAAGCTTGATTCTGCTGTTCAGCACAAATGACTAAGTGCCTAGGCTTTTGGTCATGTGAATAGCACTGGAAGAACAAATGAAGCAATCTTTTCTGGAGGAAAGGCAAATATTTCATCCTTTTTTTTAATTGTGTAATTTTTTTTCCGAGGGATGGGTTTGATGATGGAGGTTAGGAAGAAATAGTTCACAAAAGAGAAACATATATCCAACATGACATGGTCCTCTTCTTCCAACCTTCTCCTGGTATGTGGGCAGTCATGGATGATTCAGAGAGCTTCATCATTTGGTTCTCATCCTACCATTAACATAAGGTAAATAAAGGGTGCCATAGTGGTGTCCCATCAGTGGAGAGCCACGGCCACCCCCCAGGTCTCTATGCTAGTTAGACAACATAGTCCTCTTCTTCTTCTGACTTTCTCTTGGTATGTGGGCACTCATGGATGATACAGAGAGCTTCATCATTTTAGTTCTCATCCTACCATTGACATAAGGTAAATAAAGGTTGCAACAGTGGTGTCCCATTAGGGGTGATTAAATGACCTATATACTGAGCACCATTTGATCTGGAAAACTGAAGACATCTTGTGGCTAAGACAGGGTCCTGTAAAGAATTGTATGTGAGTACTGCAGCTTGAGCTACTTTTTGAGTTTTAACGCCTGCAAGGGGTATACTTTGATTTAAGAAAAATTACAGGATTTGAGCTTGACTGACTACCATTGGTAATGCTAGTTTCCTGGTTGTTATCCTGACCCTCAGTATTCACTGCCCCGATCCAGTGGCCTAAACCAGGTATACAAAGAAGGTCTTCTGACTTAGCCAAGTGACTAACGTTTTTAGATGGAGGACAGCAAAGGCATGTCAATATTTCCACAAAAAACGGATTTTTGTATCTTTTATTGTCTGTAAGAATTAGATGGGGCCATAGACACCCTGGCATAGCATTACATGTGATAAAGGATACATTTCCTAATGTAGGTCCAGACCCTGCAGTACAAATTTTTTTTTACCATTTGGCTCATCAAAAAAATGAAAAGCAAATGTCAGTAAATACCTTAGCAAATAAATGTATTAGTAATGTGTATGTCTTGTCTGGAGAATTCCTGTAAATCTTGATCCATTGTCAGATGAATGGATGTGTCTTACGTCAGTGTACTATATGAATGAACACATGCTCCTATTAGAAGTAAAAGAAGCCCTTTTTTACTTTACTTAAAATGCTTCCACTCACTCTAGGAACTGTAGGAGGAAACCATTAAATTGCTCTTTGCATGCCCCTTGCGTGACCTAAGCCTGCAGAATCTGACTGAACAGCATAGATACAGCCCCGAGGAGGATAGTTTTCCCAGTCCTCTGGCTATATCATGTTTTAATGTCATTAACACACCCTCAACCCACGCTTCTTCTGGGATTAATTGAGATCATTTAGTTATTCAACCCTCCTTGCTGAGTGCTTCAAATAGGTATCCGGCATATGTCTTCAAAAGACGTATGCAAATGATCAGAATCTGGTAACTAAGTTTTAACTGTAAAATATACTTGAAAGAAAATACTTTTTGGTTTCCACATTTGGAGCCGTGTGTATTTTCCCACATATTTTGACTATTTGTAAAAATCCGTATGTAAAGCTTAATGAAAAAAAAATGTTTTGTTATAAATATAGCATAACTGAAAAAAATTGCTGATATATCATGTGGCCTATACCCTTGCCTTGGCAAGCCTTGTAAATTAAAGAACACTGTTCCTCTATGATTTGGGGGTACTTTGTGGAACATATTTCTTGTCCAGGATAATGCTGCTTCTACATAGATAAAGCAATGTGAGAAAGTGTTGCCACCCTAGCACCGGAAATGTGTTAGGACTACAGTCCACCACCCCATGTTAGAGAAAGTTTTTTTGTGGTTCTTCAATACAATGGGTAGACATTGCTAACTTACATCAGAAAGTATGTTGCCACCAGGATTACTAGAAGAATAGACCCCATATACCATTTGGCAGTGTTTGAGTCTAGAGTTTGGCTAGACCTGAGCACTGGATCGTTTAAGGATATCTCATGTTTCTCTATACCTAGAAGCATTTGGAATTTTGGGTCACTTAGCTGTGACGGAGGGAATGGAATGCTATGTGAATGTACATAGGTAGGTTGGAGTGATGGGCTTGAAAGAGAATTGGCTGCTTGCCATTGACAATATAAGGTCATAAACATAAGGTCTGTTTTAAACAAGACATATCATTGTTTTTTTTTGTTATGGTTTATGGAATTACCTTTCATATAAAAGTTTGTTTATCCAAGAAACTGGCCAAGTCTGATGACAAATGTCCTATGTATATCATCAGCTTTACAATCTCACTTATGTAGATAGTACAGACCTAACTACTGGGCTTTCAATAAAACACAACAATACCATAATTATATATACATATACACAGGTAATCCCCGAGTTAAGGACATCTGACTTAAGAAGGACAACTAGACACAATCTAGGCTTGCCTGCTTGCTCTTGTGGAGAATGGAGCGGAGGGGGGCGGTTCGCACAAAAAAGTCTTTTGGTAAACACAGCTGAGGTTGTGGGTGATCTTAAGAGCTGAGCTGTTCAGCAACATCTTGTAACTCTTTAATGACCAAGACAAACTCTGCAGTTGTTTCTTTTTGCATATCAAAGCACAGCTTGTTCCAGAATGTAATGAATGTCTAGGCTCCACAAAATTTTTGTTTTTTTTATTTTGTTTGTGATTAACTCACAGTGAGGATTTTATACAGTAACTGACACCAAACTGTGCACAAAAAGATAAAAATAAATAAAATGTTGAGACAAATATCTCTCCTAATTGCATTTAATAAAATAATGTACCTGTTCCGACTTACATACAAATTCAACTTAGGAACAAACCTACAGTCTCTATCCTGTATGTAACCCGGGAACTACCTGTACATATATATATATACATATCTAGTTGATTTGTACATGAACACATGTTGCTCACTTAGCAAAGTAAATTATGCTCTACCCAATCATGCACAAGGAAATCTAGAAAAAAACAAATGAGCTTTACTTACACATGATTTTATTGTGAAAGTCAGAAAAGCTTCACAGCATTTACTAAGATAAATGAATTAATTATACATATGGAAATGCACTCTATTTCTTTATTGTCAGCCTCTTTATCCATACTTTCTGTTCGGTATATTCACACCACACATTGCAGTTGCTATGTATTTGTTTACCACAGTCTGGTCAGGTTTGGACCCATTATCTAAGCAATTACAACCCAAGACTGTAGTCATATGTACAGAGCATGTGTTTCCAATTCAGACTAGGAGGACACATTTCACAGTCTGATCTGTTGGCTTGGAAACTGATCCAGCAATTTAGCGATCAGGATCTTCCTTTCTCTGAACAGTTTTAGGTCCATAACCAGTATCATTAAGTAACATTAGACACCATTTATCAAAATGTCTGCAAAGTATCTTTGAAGCAACCAGACTTGTCTAACTTTCCAACCCAAGTTATGTAATGTAGGAAAGGATCCGATGTGGTATAGTGGTCAGGTCATACATGTTTACTTTCAAACACTGTTATATATTATTATTACAGAACACAATATTATTACACAGGAAAAATCAATTCTAAACAAGTTTCTAAATGTATAAAGTCTAAACTTTTGTGGTCACGTGAGAATCATGAAATCAATTAAAGTTTAATTAATATATTTTGTAAAATTAACGGCTGTCTCATCCAATTTTGTTCCAAGCATGAGTTGGCGTATGTTATTTAGGGAAAGGGGATGGTTGGGGCAGTCTCAAGAAGATGGGGACATTGAAGGTATCCTAGTAATGAAAGTGCTGCATAAAATGGTGGAACTATATAAAAACAGATTATAATAATATTAAATAAGAAACATGTAAAGCTTTGTAACATGTACATGAAACATGTAACTGATGTAATGACTATAGAAATAAACAGTTAATAGTTTTGAAGTTAAACAAGAGGCATTATTACATTCCTACCAAACATTTAGCCAAAGAGCACACATATACATCCCATAGACAATGCATATCCTGTTTTCTAGTGTCTGAAGTCACACTTTTGACACATAATCACTTTTTTAGTCTTCCACAACAAAAGGATACAGAACTGAATTAGCCCATAATTGATTTCCGACTCCAGTTTACCGGACAAAGATCATAACCCAAACCATGAGGAATGCAATGCCTTGTAGGGGAGGATAAATCAGCCATTGTTTATCAGATCTTCAGTATCACGCTAGTTGAACACACACACACATACACTTATTGCCATCCAAAACACAAAGACCTTTATATAAATTCCTACAGTGTACTGAGACCTCCATCCTTTATCTGTGCCCTGTTTCCTGCTTTTTGCGGCAGTCACCCTTGACAAATTTTGCTTTGCTTTTGTTTTGGCACCACAAGTAATTATGAGCCATGGTGTCTAGAAGGCATTGGGTTATAACTCTGCATATTAACCATTACACTTCTAAAAAAAACCCAGCTATCATATTCACAGTATAAATAATTTGTGTCATTTTTTGTATTAGCATCAGTACAATACTCATGGCTATGACATTCAATTAACCTAGTCATAATGTCCTGTCTACCGCATTTCCAATGCATCTACTGATAAAGGTTTGCCAAATAACTGTTATTATTTGACATAATAATAATACATAACATTAAAAAAATTATATAATCTTTCTCTGTTCAGAAAAAAATGTTTTACCGTGCTGCAAATGTTTTAGTTTTTTTGCTTTTGACAGTTTATAAACACTGACAGCATAAGAGTAGTGTAAACAAAATAGGATAGAATGTACGAAAAATTGGCAACAAATGCTTGAAACAAAAGCAAAAAAAAAATACATTGACATAATGAAACTCTTTGTAAAGGTTTATGAAATTGGTTGATTCAATAGGGTTTAATGGCAGTGAAATGTTCAGCAAAACTAATAAAGAAAAAAAACTGGTATACAGATATATAAAAAGGTAAGAAAGGTAAAAAATGATCAGTACTATGGGATTAAAAACAGTTACCGATAGACCACACTGTATCTTGAATACAGAAAGTATGCCAATATGTACATTTCATTTATTATGGCCTACTGGCCTAGGCTCATTGACGAATTCTGTTAACGACATGGCTCACGTCCTTGTCTGTGAATAATTCTCTGGAGCTTTTATGATTTCCACTCCTGAGCACAGAAAAGAAAGAGAACTAGGGATAACATTTTTTTTCCTATTACAATAGTTTTACAGCAAATCTGTGGGATTGCCAAAGTTAGTAAATTGTGAATTACTGGCAGAAATATATGCAGGTTCTGCACCACAAATTTAAAACAGTGCATATTCTTCACCCCTTGTCACTAGAGTCAGTCGTTTGAAGGAATGGTTAACCATTACCATAACCTGAAAGTAGGAGCAAGCCGAATAGGACGAGGAAGACCATTCCAGAAAGTCGGGGCAGCACTAGAAAAGTCCTTGAGCCGAGTGTGTGATGAGGTTATGAGTGAATAATATATATATATTATAAAATATATTATTATTTATATACATTTTTATTTATTATAATATTTATATTTTTATATTTATAGCATTGGTGCATATAACCCATGACAGTGGATACCAAATGGCCAATACTTGTTTGTGAACTTTGAGTACGATTTTAAACTGATCCCAAGGAGACTTGCTCACCACATACAAAAGGAATATATCCTAAAAATGTTTTTTGATTTGAAAGGATAGGGACAAAAGAGTAGGAAATGTCCAAAAAAAAGAGCAAAAACTGGGTAAGGGTCATTAATGTGTAAGAGTGGTAGGTAGCACTGAAAACAGAAACTGACAGATTTCACCACTGGACTGGAGACATTATATATATACATACATCTGCAATATATCTACACACTTTATTTCCACCAAAGATACAGTATAACCTCTTTCATCTACACGATGGAGGCCCTGCTAGAGATTAATTTGTTTGACATGGTTTAAACATATGCATGTCAGCACACTCTCTCCAGCTACCATGCAGCTAAAATGCCATCCATTTCCCGGAGCTACAGAGCCAATTTAAACTGATTTCTTTAGCGACTCACACTATACAGTAGTACAAGTTCTTTTCTGTGTAGTTACGGTTTAATAATGTATTTATAAATACATCCTTCCTGTAAGTAATAGTACAGCATATGCCAAGAACTATTAACATGACCTACGTTATGAAATACTTAGCAGCAAGGTGGATTTAACTTTGGGTCAATTTTAATGAGTATTTAAAATGGAAAACATTTACTAATAGCCATCTTGTAAATAATTAATCTTCTAAAACGTGGTGGAAGGTTGGACTGAGCGGCATGTTTGCCAATTTAATAGGTCACAGGTTTCCAACTAAACTTCACCGTGGAGAATTTTTTAAGCTAGTGAGAGAATTTGGCTGTTGAGTGAAAAAAAACATAACTGAAAATGAAAAACATATTTCAAATAAATCTGAAGCCAATTTTTTTTTTTTGCTTAAACCTATGGGCTGAGTTTAGAGGTGTTAAAACACCTGTTGGGTTGGTATGTTGGGTCTGTGTCTCTGCTGTGCAAAGGCACCCTGTATTCAGCTTCCATTGTTATGGGGTTAAAATGTGATAGAAAAATCAGGGTTCATATTGATCACCAGAACAGAAAATCACCAGAAAGGAGGAGAAATCTTGCTGTGGTTTGGATCTCTAGTGTACTTCTTGCATATGGCAGTCTGATATAGTTCTATATCACTAAAACCTTTATAGATAGGTAGCTTTTACCTTGCTAGCTATCTTTATTGGCAGCCACCATTGAAATGCTCTGGCCCTGATTTATGAAAGTTCTCCAAGGCTGGAGAGAATACGCTTTCAGAAGTGAACTGGGTGATCCAGAAAACATGGAATGGATTTTTTTTAAATTATTTTCTATTTGCTAGCAAAGGTTTTGAATCCTGGACCAGATCCATTCCAGGTTTGCTGGATCACCCAGCTTCACTTCTGGAAGTGTATTCTCTCCAGCCTTGGAGAGCTTTCATAAATCAGGGTCTGTGTCTCAACCTCTGAACTTTGTCATGGTTTTTAGACATTTAGAGTAACTACACTGCAACCTCACCATCCATCTGAACTTAGCCTAATGGCTTTTACCATGGGTTTTACCGCTTTAAAAATAAAAATTGGTTGCGCGGTCATAAATGTACTTGACTCCCAGAGTTTGTATTGCTAGCTGAAAACACATGAACTTAACCTTACCCCATCTTATTTTATTATTTTTTTTAATATTCACCAATATATTACATTGTTCTTTACAAATACCAACACAGACACTTATTCAAAACAAAAACTAAGATGGCTAATTATACCATCTTGTGATAACTCTGGAAGCATGCACAAACAAATCTGAATTTCTATCATGATAAACACTTTTTTTGTGTCTTTTAATGAGATATTTAGCAGATCAAAAGCTAAAACCCAAGTTTGTTGTTATGGTTTGTATACACTTTATATCTGATGGACAAAATAGGCAAAGGCAAATAATTAATTTATTTTTTATTAATATTTAAGAAAACAATGTAATGTAATTCACAACTTACTATGTTTACTGCTGTCAGAGAAATAAAATAAATATGTGCAGATCCTGGCCCTTGAGGAGTGTTGGATAGCCCTTGTTTGGGTTATTAAAGTGCACTAGGATTCCCTTTCAGTTCTGTCTTGAGCTGTTCGGGCATGAAGCCAGTTTCTTTTTTGATTTTTGGTCTCCGTTTCTGAATACTGAAAGAAAGACACTTTTTTAAACAACAAAACAGAATTCCTGTCCAGGTTCTCTAACATATTTACCAATTAAAAAGTCTGTACCACAAAAAATATCAGTGTTTAGGGGTTATGATGGAGTACGTCAAAGTGCTAGAAATGCACCTACTGGGGCCTGAGGGTAAAGATTTCAGAAAGTTTTTATTTTTACTGATATTTAATTTAATTAAAGCATGCAACTATGGAATTTAGTTTACAAACACGGTGAGTTTCCACTGATTGCATTCTTTTTGCTGCCTAAATGAACAGACCAGCTAGGATACAACCGTCCCTGCTCAGATACTACTGACTTTGCATAAATGTATAATTAATGCTACAATTGTATAAGTATCCTGCACTTATTGCTCAATGAAGCATTAAAGGTATGCACTTTCCAAACACATTATGGCCCACATTCTATAAAATCCCTTTTAGATCTCCTGTGATGGTCTTGGTTTGTTTCTAATCAGAAAGGCCCTTTCCTATACTGTTGATGGTAGATCTAAAGGAATTTATACAATCATTAACATGTATGATCAACTTTAGCTCTACTACACACAAAATGATGATTAAGCATATCTCAAGGAAAAGCTCTTTTTTGAAGTATACATAGAAATATGTTGACACGCAATGGGTATTTTTAAATTCACCCAGCTCTCCAGTTTTTTAGCACAAGATGACACATTATAAAAATGAAAGCAGAAATAACTCTTTTGGAAGAAATCTGGATGACTATGTAGGAGAGCAAGGAAAGTGTCAGCTAAAATATTTACCTTTTATGGAAGTTTAGTAAATAATATGTTAATTCAGTATCTTGGCATATCATGTTCCATTTTTTACATTTCCCAAATGGCAGTCTGGATTTGCAAATGGTTTTAGAACTGGCTATTTTTAAGTTGCAATTATAGATCCTTTTTACCGGACTAAAAGCCTACAATGAGATATCATACTGATCATAGTATCATTATTACAGGCTGTCGGTAATCAGGCTCTGATTGATGTGGAATTGTTCCATTGAATACTCGAAGCTTGTTCAGGGGCTGTATCTCTTGTCCACCTTGATTTTTACTTTTTCTATAATGGGGGAGTTCAAATTACTGAAGTAATTTTGGCCTTTTTTTAAGTTAACCACAGACTCTTATATACCTATTCCAATAATCATTCAATGCTACTAAACTGATCAAACTGAATAGGATTTGTAAACCACAGACCCACAATTCAATTTATTTTGTGAGCTTTGGATTGAATTAAATGTTGGCTAGACGATTGTGGTAGAATTTTAGGCATTCCTCAATGCTTAAGGGTAACTTTGTAACCTTGGTAAAATAATTTTGTAATGCACAATCTCCCATTTCAGCCTAAAATGAGAAGAGAGATGAGTAGAGAAATGGCATGTTATGACCAGGAAATATATATGGCTGAATTTTTATGGCCCAGATTCAATGTCACTAATACAATTATATGGTCATGACATCCTACTATTACACATACATTTTTATAGCTAAATGTATATGGACACCACTACAAATTATTAGGTTACGTTAAGACAACCGTATATCTCTACCTTCTTGTAACTTCTAGCTTGGGGAAAGTCCTTTTCTATCCCAGCATAATTGTGTATCTGGGCAAAAAGCCAGCTCAATAAATTAATGGTTTGACCAGTATGGTGTTATGAAGCTATGGTGATCTTCTCCATGCCCTGACCTCAATCCTTCTGAACATCTCTGAAACATTAAGTAAAAGAGGTATGGGACTTTTATGGGTTCATCACAATAATGTATCAGTAGAGTGGACGTGCTTCTTCAGTCCAAGGATTGTGTACCTGTGCACAAAGCCAGCTCCATTAACACATGTTGAGGCCAGTATGATATATGAATATTGGGAGGCATGGGACTTTTAAGTTTATCATACATTTATATAAGCAATGTCTGGGGACATAATTTGATAATATGCATAACTCCCCTCTGTAATTCCACTCCACACCTCTGCAATGAACGTACATGCAAAGTGCCAGGTTTCTACTTGTTCGTCATCAGTACCTGCCTTCACAACTGCCCCTTTGCAGTAATTAGCAGAAATTCCCAGATTCCACATTCACATTACACAATTTTGTGGAAAGCCATCCAAGAACTTTAAGGCTTTTATATCTGCAAAGGTGAAACAACGTCATGTAAACACTAATGTTTTGGAATGGCATGTCCGACTATAGGTGTTGGACCAGATTTAAATGTAAAACTTTTGATCTATTACACAGATAATCCGTCATCCTAAATTTTGCACTTTAACAAAGACCACTCCTTCCAATCATGGCCATTTATCAATTTAAAAACACAGTTATTATTGTTCCACAACGGAGGAGACCCAAAGCTTCAGTCTGTCTTGCAATCCTATCCCAAGCACAAACAATACACTGAGTGCTGTGTATATTTCTCCACATCTTTGTTCTAGGCACTCTAGAGAGGGTAACAAGACCAGGTACTGGAGATACTTGGCAGCCACCTTTGCAACCATTGGTGTCTCTACCCTGTTTCCCCGATTATAAGGCACTCTCTTAT
>NC_092862.1:124950322-125040202 GCF_032062135.1 Pyxicephalus adspersus | reverse complement strand
TGATCACTATGAAATGATTGTCCCCTTCTGATCACTATGAAATGATTGTCCCCTTCTGATCACTTACCCGTAATTAAGTGCAGGGATCTCAATTAGGGCAGGGATCAGCAGCTTGCTTCCTTGTTCAGAATCGCAGGGGCACGTGTGCAGGCTTTTTACCTTCAGTTTGGCTCAGGAATAGACACGCCCTGCAGCCAGCATTAAAGACACACACGCTCCAGCCAGCATAAAGGACACACGCAGGATCAGATATCTGGAGCTGTCTTATAAACGGGTGAGTGTTTTATTTTAATTATTTTTTTAAAAATCGGGGGTGGCTTACTTAATGGGGATGTCCTAAAATCGGGGAAACACGGTAGGCTTATTCCTAGCATGCCTTGGCATTAGTGGCAAGTCAGACCCTTTATAGGTATGATGGTCAGGTGAAAACATGGTTTTTGCAATATAAAACATTGCACATAACCCTATGTTGCTCCAATAAATTGTCTTTTTACAAGGCTATTAGGGAAGCCTTTACTGTTAGAAATAAGGTTTTTTGCAACCTCCCTTGAACGATTGTGGGTGAGAGATAGTGGTGTTGGAACACACGTGGTTGAATTTTTCAGGCTGAGATTCAGAGTCATTTAGCTGATAAGTATACGTTCAGTATATTAATGTCGCCCAGGTGAAGAAAAAAAAAACAAGAAAAATGTCAGGATGGGATCTAGACTCTCTTAGTGGGTATAGTATCTCCTCTGAATGTGTTTTACCACAAATTATTTAAATTGTTTTAATAAACATTTGACCACAGCAAACATTCATGTTCCCTGACACTCAAGCACATGTCATGTGGGCTATAGCTGGTCATAGAGTTCAATGTTAGGAGTGACAGAGTTCCAACCAGTTAAGCATATAAACTTCTAAGGAGAAATGTATTTTTTAGCCAACGTACAATGGCAGATTTTGCCAATACCATAAACTGAATGTATACTAAACTGAATACTAAATACTAAATAACATAATACTATAAATAAAGTATAACACTAATATTAGTATAACACTATGTATTAAATATTAAAGCTCCCTTTCCCAGCTTGACCAGGATGACTTTTGGTTTAACTATACAGTGTAATGGTCTCAAAAATAAGTTTTTTTTTTATTCTTTTAAGGTTTTCTACTTTCACTAGAATTGAAAAGCATGTGTTGGAGTATCCTGGAAAATAACCACACATAGGGATCCCCCGCTTTAATTTCACCACAGACAGTAAATCACTTCATTGTCTGGGCTCACTAGAGGCACATATTTCATATTGTCATATACAATAGATGAGATGTAATTAAAATTGGCAGGAAAATAACAGGGAACTGGTAATACGACCAGGATCTGAAAAGAAATTTATTTTTAGTTTCTATATTTTATAAGCTCACAGTATGTGTGGTTACCCAAGTCTTCACACAGAATTTGAGAAACAAGTTGTAGCAGGAAGTATTAATGAGAAATCCCCCAGAACAAGTCTACAAATAAATGTACTTTTAAAATAATGTACTAAACCACTGCACAGAAAACTTACTGAAAGCCGGCCTGTTTTCTTAACAGCTGTTAATGTGGAAAGACTCTAGTTAATATACCCAGAGGTATAAAGCAATAATGAGAACAAAAATAAAGTAAAGGCACTAATGGAGAAATGTGAATAATAAAAATATTTTCCAACCTGACAGGTATTTAATAAAAGGATGTAGAGCTAAATCTCCCATAGAAATTCCAGTTAATGTCCATCTACAGCTCAGTTTTTTGTATTATTTGTGGTAAGAATCTCTGATCAGGTTTTATTGCTTTTTATCTCACTGTTGGTAATATATTTCTTACTTCATGTCCTGTGTAGAATTAAACCCTTACCCTTAAAAAATGAGACAAAAAATTGAGGGTCCTTAAGGGCAATAAAATACCCTTACCCGCTCGATAGCAATTTTTTAAATACACTCACATGTCCAGGTACTGTTGTGGGCTCCACTAACTTATTTTTTCTCTTCTTTCTGGTTTTGGTTCTTTGGTCATCTTGATTGATCAGAAGGGGTGAGCATGTTTTTTTTTTTTTGTAGAAGGGACATCACCTCCCTGTTTGGTGAACATAAGTGTTGGTGGTCAACAGCATCAAATGCATACAGAACGTGGTGATTGAAACCCTCACTGCTTCCCACCACTACATATCTCCCCTCCTATTGTGTTTTACTTCCCCCACCTCCTAGATTGTAAGCTCTTTTGGACAGGGTCCTCTCCTCCCCCTGTGCCACTATCTGTATCTGTCTGTCATTTGCAGCCCTTATTTAATGCACAGCGCTGCTTAATATGTTGGCGCTATATAAATCCCCTTTATTATTATTATTAATATTATTATTATTAGAGTGTGGTGGTCCTCATAATGTAATATACATTAATGCAGAGTATAGTGGTCTACTACATTTAATCTACATTTTATAGAGTGGTCCTCAACATGTAATTTAGAGTTAAGCATATAGAATATAGTTGTTTACATGCTGTAAACTACAGCATACATAGAGTGGTGGCCCACAAAATAAATTGTGTAGCAAAGAATGTAGAGTGTGGTTGTCTACTGAATGTAATCTACATCAGTGGTCTCCAACCTTGTCGGACCGGCGAACCACTAAATTTACCAGCTCTGGACCACCCATACGCGGGGAGCCGGCTGTCACACAAAGAGGAAGAAACTTTAATGCCAGAATCTGCCCACTCGCCCATCGCCGGTCTGAGCCTGCGATGGGAGAGTGGGCGGGTTGTGTCCAGAGACACAACCTGCCCACTTCCCTGAGCGTGCCGTCTGTACGGGGACATGGTCCGTGGCTCTGGCCGGTGTGTCTTCCTACCAGGGTTCTTCTCCTGACCCCGCTCGAAGGTGCACCAGTCAGAGCCGTAGTCCACTAAAATTTTCTTGCAGACCACTGATCTACATCATATAGAGTACAGTAGTCCAGAGGATGTAATTTATGGCGAAGCATATAGAGTATGGTAGTATGGCATGGTAGTATAACATATGGAGTAATGTATTGTGAAGTATGTAGTGGGGGAAGCCTTGAAATAACTATCAAGGTCTTTAGGGAACCCCTGTTCAAATAACTCTGAAATTATATCCACAGCTCAGAGTACAATAGTGGGTTGGTCAGGGGAAGAAGGCTCCTACATTGCTGGCCAGGGGGAAAAATGTCACCCTTATAGATAGCCAAAAAAAACATTGAGGTAAATTGAACTGACCTGAGACCTAGCAATTTCTGGAGGAATCCAAGTTGAAGTAACACTGATATAGAGCATGATGGTCTACTATATATAACGTACACCATATAGAGTGTGGTGATGCTCAGCATAAAATATCTAGTAAAGCATATAAGGTGTAGTGGTCTACCATATGTAATACAGAGCATTTAGAGTGTAGTGATTCACAGCAAGTAATGTATTGTAAAACACAAGGTCTGCAATCATAAAACAGGGAATCAGAAATTCCCTCATGCGAATCCTTTAGGTCCATGTGTTTTAATTGCATTAAATTACTTCCACAGGGGAATTTATGAGAGAATTTGTCAAATTTCCTGTTTCGTAAATAGAGTCCAAAGAGTATAAGCGGTCTACTACATTCAGTCTACAGCAAATATTTTATGGTGGTCCCCAGTACAAGAAATATAAAATTACCAACATAAGTTCACACTGTTGTGAAGCACAAAGTACCTATCTGCCATAGAGGTAACACAGAACTTAAAACAGCTCAGGGATATATTATATTTTTGTTTTGTGCTGAGAAGTGGCATGGAACCCCACAGTTAGGCCATTAGGACTGATATAAAAGGAAATTAAAAAAGGTATGAACATTGTTAGTAGCCCTATAATGAAAACAGCATGAGTAAATGTGATTTGATGAAGCTAATCATATCAGAAATGTCTCCTATAAACAGGCCTGTAACTGTATTGTCTTTTTCTTTGCATTTTCTACAGAATTGTAAAAACTATGAAAGATATATTGAGCAAACAATAATTTGGCATTATAGAATAAAAAAATGAACACAACCATTTTTTTGTCTGTACATGACTGGATATCCCAAGTGATCCATTTTTATTGCCTGGAAATCAAACAAAGAATCTGATAGGTGACTAAGGCTGGGGGTACACAGACTGTCTCCCCAGCGTTTAACCTGAGGCTTTTAAAAGCCCACGTTTGAAATTCAGGTGTTTTAAAGCTTGCCTTTGAACCACTGGAAAATTCTATGCCACGTTTTACCACATTTTTACCACCTTTTTACTGCCTTTTTACCGCCTTTTTACCCCTATTATGTTTTCAAGCATTTATAAACACGGGAAGACGCTGGAGAATGCCCCCATTTGCATCAATAGGTTTACCCGCGTTTACCTGTGTTAACCCTGCATTTTACCTTTTAAAAAGTTGCAAGGAGTGTTATCTATATTTGCTCAAGGAAACGGTGTGAATTAGCCATTTGGAATGCATGGGAATTTCAAACATGGGCTTTTAAAGCCTCAGGTAAACGCTGGGGAAAATGTCCGTGTAGACTAAGCCTAAGGGTAACTTCTAATCTTTTCATGGTTTCTTTTCTCTCGTTTTAATAATATTTATTTTTTTCATTAATTGGAAATCTCAACTAACCCCTAATATTAATTAACCTTTATTCTGCATACACATTGCTTTATCCTGTGCTGGAAGGCTTTACAACAAAAACAGCAAAGATATATCTGCAACAGAATTAAATAAAAATCTACCCTCTAAAATTGAGCTGTACTTTGGATGTTGTGCTTTAAAAAAAAAGGCTAGTTATCCGTACCACCTGAGATCTATCCTCCATTGCTGATTTACCATGCCTTGTGTGGAAGCCATCATGTTGGCACCAAGCTAATGACTAATGGTTGGGAATGGATCGCAATGCAGCTAGAAAAATGGAGGTGTTAGGAGACGCTTATATGATGCCACCTTAGCATATTGCATCCTGTTTATCCTATCTGGCAGTGTTGCTTGCAGCAGTGAGGAGATAAAGGGATTAGTTGGCTGTCCTCTGCTCACAGCATCCCCTGCTTACCTTTAGCTGTGCAGTCAGAGATGTACCTTCTCAGCATTTCCAGCACACACTCTGAGGCTGTGCACAGTTGAAGGGGATTTTAATAACAAACTAGTCTCTGGCTTCATTCTGCCCTGACATTGGCTGCCAGGATTTTATACCTTTTTTGCTCACAGTCACTAGTTGCCTATTGCAGCATTTAGCCTGTCTAACCTGCTGGTATTGTGATTATACTGTTGGATTACATGTTACTGTCTCTGCCTGTTTTCTGGACCTGTGATTCTTTGCTGCCTGGACTAACCCTTGCCTGTTACCCCAACTCTGCTTTGTCTTAACCCTTGAATACCTTGTTCGATGGACTCCAGTATATGGCTTCTGGCTTTATTTCTGGCCTATGCTGGATACTCATGTTCTGAATCAACTATGGATCGCCTAGTAACTAACCCTGGACTGTCTGACTTCCCATTGTGTCCTCTGTCCTGCCTTTGTGAACTCCTGGCCTTCTGTTGGTCCATTTCCTAGACCCCAACTTTTGTGCAGTAAAGTCCTGGAGGCCAACATGTGCTGGGATGGCACAACTAGCCTGCCGAGGCTGAGTAGGGGATTACTATAGGTGAAGAATGCAGAGTTAGATTGGGGGGTTTCCACTTGGTGAGCATTGGGCCAGGAGCAGGACCTTACAGGAGAAAACACATTGTCACAGAATCACCAAAATGGAAAGATTCTTTCACTTCAAGTCCATATATTCAGCTTCTTCTTCAACGGCACAGCAGTGGCATCACCAAATCTCAAAACAGTAACAAGCATAGCACCTTTGATGGTCTCACACTGCAGATACATAGCTGTGAATCTACAGAACAGGGAAGTCTAGGCACAGTCAAAATATGGAAAGTACAGACAGCCATTTTTAGGTTTATAAGCTTTGGCTAATTAACAGCCCCAAATATCCTCTATAGCAGCGTTTCTCAACATTTATATCATGGAGAAGCTGTTACAATAATTTTCAGGTCTTCAGGGAACCCCTTCTATAATTCCTATATCCACAACTCACAGCTCATTAGTGTGGTGGTCCATAGAAATAATGCTTTCTACATCGCTGGGCATTGGGAAGAACGTCACCCTACATATAGCCAAAAACATCATTGGTGTCACATAAACTGTCCTAAGAGACACTAACTGCTCATTGCTCAATGAACCCCTAGGAACTTCTGGAGGTGCTATAGGATCATAACTTCCCACCTTGCTGTTTTTTGGGGGGTCTGCAGCAGTGAATTTATCAAACAGCAAAACACCCCCTCATACAAGAAAACCATTACTAGCTGAATAAACTAGATAGGTGACATTCCAGTATATATATATATATATATATATATATATATATATAATGTTGAGGTATTATTACATAAGTCCAAAATGTAGTTTTAGGTTATACAGTAATTTATTATTTTTATTACTATAGTACAAATGTATTAACCATAATTCAGTACACATATATATATTCAAGCATCATGTGAAATAAAGGTCAAGCAATGTGAAAAATAAAACCTGTGTCAGTCAAAAATGAAAAAAAATGCCAATTTCTCTTTGACCTTTGCCATGCAGATTCCCAGCACAGCAAATGGAACTCCAACTGGAACTTCATTTAAAATGAATAAACAATGAAAAGAAAACCTTCAGTCAGTATTTGTTGCCATGGTGACAGTATGGCTCTGTCTACATTGTGTCACTCAAAATATGAGCTTCTGAGCTGTGCACATTTTCACCTAGATTCTCATGGCAACTCAAATTCCCTGAATTTACGATGAGCAGGATTGCTGTACAATTCATAGGCAGTGGATTTTTATTTTATTTATTCCCAAACCAACATAGGAGTTGTACATTAAGGTTTAATATATTTTAAGTGCAACTCAGATTTTGCATAATACAGTAGGAATAAAAATATATTTGCAGCACAGATCCTAAAAGCCTATTTTTCAAATAGGTTTTTTAGGAAACTTTACAGTAGTATTTCATCTATCCTGAACATGTTGTTTGACCGATTATAATTCTTCCATTGCAGAAGCTCTGGGGTTTTAGGTTTGGTTTATTTTCACCATGTTAATTGTTTTCTGATTTATCACTTTTCACCAGCCTTTCTGTACCTTTCTAATTGGGGGGAACCCGTGAAACCATTTTCAGATCTTTGGGAACCCCTACTATAATTACTATATCCATAGATCACAGCATATTAGGGTGGTGGAAGAATGCCTCTTACATTGCTGTGAAGAATGTCACCCTTACAGATACCCAAAATTAGCAAAATCATTAGCAATAATGGGGATTGCCCTGAAAGTCCACATTGACCATTGCTCACAGAAACACCTAGCAAATCCTGGAAGGACCCTGGGTAAGACACACTTATCTACATTATTTATTTGTTTACATAATTGGGTTAGTGATTATAGGCTCCTGAGGATCAGATACTAATAGAATTATTACTCCATAAACATGTTTTTTTAATATTCTGTTGAGAACCTTTAGCTTTGATTATAGCATAAGCTTATGCAATGTCACAACATTTAATTTCATACAGAGTTGGATTTATTTTTTGCCAAGATCATGTATTGATGATGGGAGAGTTGGACCACTGTGTAAGTTCTCTCCAGCACATCCCAAAGATACTCTATGGGTTACGTCTGGACTCTGTATCGGCCAATCCGTGTGTGGAAATCATGCCCCATACAAATCAATTAATCCTGATGTTATCATCTTGCAATATACTTGTGCCTTCAGGGAGGAAATATCCATTAATGGAAAAACCTGGTCATTCAGTATATTCAGGTAATCATCTAACCTGATTTATCAAAGATCTCCAAGATTAGAGAAAATAGACTATTTTAAAAGAACCTGGGTGTTTCAGCAAACCTGGATTGTATCTGGTCCAGGATTGAAACATTTGCCAACTATTAGCAAATGATTTTTAGGAAATCCGTTCCCGGTTTGCTTGATCACACAGGTTCTCCCATGATAGTCTATCTTTCCCAGTCTTGGAAAGCTTTAATTAATCAGCCCCGTGGTGTTGCTGAACCTAGACCTGACCAACCTGAGCCACCCCAGATCATATCATTGCCCCCAATATTTGGGGACTCTTTTGACTAGACTTTGTATTATAGTTATATTGCATTTCTCAGAATAAAACCTCTACTTCCACAAATCAGTGGTACATTTATAAAATGCAGGCACATACATGTGTTTACACAGATCTTGGCATTTTTTCACAAACATCTATGGAATCATGAAGCATGGGTATTAGGTACTTGAGTGTTAACCCATATCTACTGTAATTCTGTATTAAGCCACTGAAAAGTCAGGGGTCCATGAGGAGGAATCAGACGGGTCAGCACTAAACTTCTGCAGGAACAGTCAGCATTTGCATAATATAGTGCCTATAATATGTTCAAAAACATATGCCAGTACCCCAAGGCACTTCATTTGTTTATTAGTTTTACCAACTTTTATAAAGGGATTGGTTTAACTACAAGGTAATTTTTCCATATCTATTGTTTTTTTGTTTTTTTTTTAATTCAAGCCTAATTCATGCAATTCAGGTAATTAAGGTGGTTTTGTCTGAAGACAGGAACCCAATCCTGATCAAGGTTACCTAGTTCTTTGGACATCCATTACCTATTTTCAGTAAAATAAAAAATGGAAACAAAATGGCATGATTCTGCAATCAATTTTTTCTAGTACAAATTGTATTTACTTTTTTAATAAAGGGATACAATTCTGAAGGGAACCATTTTCTTACAGCATGCTGCTAATTCATCAATAAATGTGGCTGAAAATCTCAGCGTTTAGCAAGATATTTGCACTTAAAAGCACTGAATCACTAAAGTTGACTTATAAATATACCCTTTAGTACAAAGAGTGAAAAGGAACAGACGTATTAAAAGAAAAAATGGTAATAATAAATTTTTAAAAAGCACATAAGCACAAAAAGAATTTGAATTTAAAATAGAATAAAGAATAATGGGGTGTGTGAAGGATAAATCGAGGGAGTGGGAAAAGGCAGAAAATGAGAGGTAATTTGAAGGACACAAAGGGTCACAGCCTTGATACTTTTTCCCATGCTAATAGAAAAGGAAGAAAAGAAATACTCATCTATGGAAAGTCAAAAGAAAAAGAGAGGCTCCAGAATATGAAATCCCATTCTCACAGTTCACACAGCTGATCAATCTAATGCTTGATGCCTGTGTACATTTATTGGGTGCAAAAAGGCTCAAAGCCTATTACAAGTAAAATTCACAACTGCTATAGAGAATTGCATAACAGTGAGACTACATTTTTATCATTCTCTGTTTAATGAAAGGATTTGATTTCTATGAGCTCAACACTAAGAAGGGATTCCCTGAAAAAAAAAAAGTCTGCATTCCCGGGCTGATATCCTAAAGCAAATCATCAACAATAGGAATTCCATATTATGCAATGCTTAGATCTCTGGCTTGAAAAAGGAAACAAGTCACCAAAACATTGCAATGGTTTGAGATGTAATTTGATTATTGAATTTTTTGGGTTATTATGTCATGTGTTGTGCTGAATTGTGTTAAAAAAAGAAGGTTTATGTTAATTTTTTTTCAATTGAAGCTGAATTCTGGACTCTTTTTAAATCCCCCTCTCCCTCTAACTAATCCCTGGCATTGTATAAATTTTCTTTTTACTCATCTGAATACGTGGTCATAACATTTCATAGCATTTCAGTTATGAATGATTTCTTTTCTTGGGTAGGGGTCTTTTCTTGGGTGTCTAGAGTTGGACAAGATTATATGTGCATTTTATCTATGTTATGCATGTTATTTACTTGCAAAACTTTCCTTGTGTAGACATTCAGAAGCCTCTAAACCTGCTGCTGGACAGCTAGGCACATCTTATATATGATGTCAGCAGGCTCACAGCTCCCACTTAGGGGCACTCTACGGTATTCTCCTTTGCTCCTGCCCTAGTGGCTACATAAAAGGGAATGTAGGGAGGTTAAGGGAGGAGCAGAGGAGCTGGACCATCATAAAATGGAATTATACATTCCCAAAAGAGGGAAGAACTAAATGAACAAGCTTTACACAGACAACTCTGTTTAGTTCTTTGGAGAAGGGAGGGGAAAGGATGAATGGGAGGCACCTGGCCTTACCTTCCTCCATAGGAAATGACAGTGGTCATCATCACATGCGTTTTTATTAATCCAGCATGGTAGATCATTCAACAAGGTCAGGGAACTGCTGTATGACTGCTGCTGGGGTTTCTTCTAAGACAACAATGATTGTTAGACTCAAGCAACAATTATTTAGTGTGCATACATAGCTTTGCTTATATGTTTTTATCTACTGATTTTAATCTGTACTCGAGTATAAACTGCAATTTTTTTCCTCAAAATGCCATTTGTAAAGGAGTCTTGGTTTATACTGAGTTCACACCGATAGTTGACGATGTGTCCTTGGGTAAAGTGTACAACAAACTCTTGCCGTCTAAGACAGCACTTCTTGACCTTTTTTTAAATGGGAGAACCTTTGTAACTTTTAGGTCTTCAGAAAACTCCTACTATTTACACAGGTCACATTACGTTAGCTTTTTGGTCAGTAGGAAGAATTCCTCTTACATTGGTGGTCATTGAATCACCAATGAAAGATCATTGGTGTCATTTAAACTGACCTGAGAGGCACAAATTGCTTATTGCTCAAGGAACCCCTAGCAACCTTTGAAGGAACCTTAGGGCTCCACAGAACCCTGGTTAAGAAACACCGCTCTATGGCATTCTTTACGTTTGATGCATAGTTTTCTTGAGTGCTATGCACAATAGATCCTTTAGATTCAAAAGATCCTTCAAACCATTTCAAAGTCCAAAAAATTTTCATCGGTAAAAAAGGCAAAAAAGGCTGTCTGATTTAAATTTTTTTTCCATGAAATAAATGTTTCAAAAATAACACACCATGGATGTATTCATGTGAATGTTATTGTCATTTCCATTGATTACTGTTTTGTGGAAGTGACAGCTGCATTTTGTGCTCTAGGTTTATATTCAGAATTAGTTCTTTGGATTTATATTCAAGTACAGCAGTATGTGTTAAATTCTTTTAGAACCGTAACCTCTATTTATGCTTTTTTTATCATATTTTAAGTTAGTCCAGGCTTGTGACAGGTCTGTTAACCTGCTGGGAGTGTTGTATATTATTTGGAGCCTACATAGTCCTGAATTACTTCTCCACCATGTGACAGTGCTGCATTTTGTGCTCTAGGTTTATATTCAGAATTAGTTCTTTGGATTTATAATCGTGTACACACAGTATGTGTTAAATTCTTTTAGAACGGTAACCTCTATTTATGCTTTTTTTTAATCATATTTTGAGTTAGTCCAGGCTTGTGACAGGTCTGTTAACCTGCGGGGAGTGTTGTATATTGTTTGGAGCCTACATAGTCCTGAATTACTTCTCCACCATGTGACAGTGCTGCATTTTGTGCTCTAGGTTTATATTCAGAATTAGTTCTTTGGATTTATAATCGTGTACACACAGTATGTGTTAAATTCTTTTAGAACGGTAACCTCTATTTATGCTTTTTTTTTATCATATTTTGAGTTAGTCCAGGCTTGTGACAGGTCTGTTAACCTGCGGGGAGTGTTGTATATTGTTTGGAGCCTACATAGTCCTGAATTACTTCTCCACCATGTGACAGTGCTGGACCAAGCAACAAGCATGTGAAAGTCTGCAGAAATCAGTTATTTACTACTTCTGGCAGCTAATATGTATCAGCAAGGGGCAAAGCAAATGTGAGTATGTGCTGTTGGGGAGAAAGCATTAAAGCAAATCTGTTGCTTTTACCTGCATGGGTACAACACAGAATTGCTCTATGCAAACATAGGCTTGCTGGCAAGTAAAACGATCCCACCTTTGGTATCCCATGCACATGAGTTGCCAATTTATCTATTTAATTACTGATATATAAGGTTTACACAGGCTCTGTCCCTGATTAGATGTGGGCAAGGCAAACAGGTAATCTAACTGTATTTGTAACTGTGCCAGAAATTAAAAAATAATTAACATGCGCTGATCACCCTTTAAAGCTGGCCTTCTGCAGGTCAACCTTGCACATATTACTCTCAGCAACTATACAAAACTGCATTACTATTGTACACACCATGACACCTCAGTAACTATCAGTGGGACAGTTTGTTCTATGATTAACCTAACCTAAATCAGTAGTCGCCAGGCTTTCAGACCTCATGGACCACTAAACTCATAATTTCTTGCAGAACATTAATATTAAAATAAAACATTAAAATTTAAAAGATAAATACATTTGTAAAATAATGATCTTCCCAATGCCTGACAAGGACCGTGGAGGCTCTGATTCATTGATCAGCTCACGGTTAAGTGAAGTATTACTATTGGTACTATTATCATTAGTTGCATTATCTTTGGTATTACTAAAGAAATGCAAAATATTCCTTTGCTTTTTCTCACTTATTATGGGTTTATTTCATTCAAATCTAAGACCAAACAAGAAATGATAGTTATCAAAGTCAAACTATTTGATGCCATTAAATATAATAGTTAAAGAAAATACACAGTTAAGGTCATACTCACCTAAAAGACTATCTGAGAAACAAACAAAATAAAATAATCGGATGAGAATCGGTATTCACGGAGGGGGGTGACTGTTGTAATGGTGGAAACAAGCTGGCGACTGCTACCCTAACACATACATGCATACATATATCCGAGCACAGCCACTCACGAAAGCTGAAGATTGTGTGCAGGAATAAAAAAAAAGAGGAAAATGGTGTCACCCTGTGATGGTCACCCAGGGATAGGTGAGTATTGCAGGTTTAGATCCACTTTAGGTGTCAAAGGGCCATCAATAGTGGTATAAATTTTAAACTCTTCTGAACTGGGTCCTCTCCTCCTGTATGTCTGTCATCTGTCTGTCATTTGCAACCTCTATTTAATATACAGTACAGTATAAGTTGGGGCTATATAAACATTGTTTATTATTATTATTATCAATACCAATAATAATATTAATATCATAATAATAATGATCCATCAAAGAAAATGTAATGCCACCAAAAGAAATTAGCTCTTCTGATCAAACACACTAAGCTCTTGAAAGCCAGTACCTAACTGGTTGCTTTGTCCACTGCTTTTGTAATTGTTGTGAGAATCTATTTGTGTGATTCAGACATTTATGATACAACAATTCACAAGTAAAGACAGATAACATACCAGAGATTTAATTCTGCATTCATTTCACTTGAAGGAGTTGCTGTCTTATCATTTTTTATCTGTTTTGCACAACTTCCTCACAGTCTTCTGCAGAATTCATAAGAAGAATGCAGTTGCAACACAATTACATTTTAGTGCTTTAGGGCAGTGCACCCAATAAATAATAATCTAATGAATTACTTGGGTTGGTTTATTAAAGAAGATCAAGATGTACACATATCTAAGTAAATAGGGTGAAGTTCTTCACCAACTTCGACATCAGTCATTGCCAGCAAAAAACATATTTTTTTTATTTACTTGCATTTGATTGTATATTCTTTTCAAGATGAATTTTCACAACATTCACTAAACTAATTTCATTATTCATTGCAGGATAATAAATCATTTTGCTAATGACAATACGTGGAATGAGCAGAGTAACACAAAGATGAGTACTCTGCACACCAGTGTCCTACAGTGTTTCCTTTTATTGTCTAGTAACTGGGCAAATCAAGCTATTTTGGATGTCAAAAAAATGCAAATCCTTTGCTCGGTAAAACAGCTTTCTCCCATGTGTTTAATCCATGCATGTAACCGTTTGCCCAGGATTCAGTTTTAAAGTTTATCTAAGTAAAGAAAACACATTAGGATGTAAGAGAAAACTTCTTTTTTTCTCTATTTTTGGAAGATTTTCTCTTTATTTCTGTTTCTTCAAGAGACATCTCAGTGGTCACCAGTACAAATAAAGAAATTGAATTTTCAGCAGGGAGTCAAATAAAGCATAAAAACCCTTTCTCTAAAATGTGAAAAAAATATTTATTGGGGGAAATACTTAAAGAGATTTAGGATGGTTGCTGCCTGATAGGGACCATTTTAGCAGAATCAGGGCCACACATAGGAATGTCTGCAAAAATCTACTGTCCAGGGTGGAGGTTTCATCATGTGTTTCCCTAGGATAGAAGCAGCACTGGGGCTGTATGATACACATTGGTATGCACTGATACAGTGAATATGAGCCTGCATTTTATATGGTTTAAGTCAGTGTTTCTCAACTTTTTTAACATGAGAAACCTTGAAATACCTTTCAGGTCCTTGGGGAATCCCTGATATAATTACTATATCTACAGCTCACAGTACATTAGTGTCATTACAGATAGCCAAAAAGGAATCTGTTAAACTGACCTGAGAGAAACAGACTGCTCATTGCTCATGCAACCTCTGGAGGAACCCTATGGTTCCATCGAACCTTGGTTGAGAAAAACTAGTGTAAGTAATGTGGTTCAGGGGGCTTTGAGCCTTTAAGGTTCATATTTTTTACAGGTAAAGCATCACTTTCTTTCTTTCTTTCTCATCCCCAATGTTATCTTTCGCATACCCTTTCCTCTGTAGTTCGTTGTGGTTCCTCCCATTGGATCATATGTAATTTATTAACATGTTAGCTACCTGAAGATGCTATAGCATGCAGTGGTAATAAGAAGGTATTCAAGGTAGTCCACAAGTGGTAAAATACCTAGAACATCTACAACATCTACATCTACCTACAACATCTGCCCATGGGCTGCTGGAAAGGTAAAGCTTGGAACATACATTAGATGATTGTCATCTTAGATGAGCACAGCCATTCCAAAATGTGTACAGTGTTCCTCTGATGTTGTTTATTAATCCACTATGGCAGATTGACTCTTGACTGATCAGAAATGACCACAATGAATTTCTATGGAGAAGTGCAGAAGTGGGGTGTTTCTTCCTTGTCCTCCTCCTCCCCTCTCCACAGAATGGAACAACACTTGTAGTTGCATCTTATTAAATCTTGAAAAATTGTTTCCAGCGACAATGATCTGACACCTATGTGACATCTGTGTGGGGCTTAAATGTATACCTTTATCTTTTACATACAGGCCCTGTGGTACAAGGTACATCTTACCTAAGACAAGTATTAACATCACTTTTCCAAAATAACTTTTGGCCATGGATCTCATCTTTTTTTGCAGTATTGCAGTATTGGAAGCACATTAGCTTGGCCTATAACTCCAGTTAACCAGCATTGTTTTCAGGAAGCCTATTTATTTTAGCTGGGTCACCAGTTCACCTCAGTGTAGCCATTACTATACCTGACCAGTTTTTGTAGGAATGCATAGTATTACATTACCATGTACTCTGGTAACAAAGAGGGTATATTGCCTTTGTGCACTAGGGTACCATTTAACATAAATTAAACTACAAAGAAGTAATGCATACATCACGAGACCCCAAAAGCATGATTCTGGCTAAATTTACTTATAACAATGCAGTTCTTACCATGTCTATCAGCTCCATCACAATTTAGTATTAATAAGAGCTACTTCAGTTGCCAGGCCTGCAAATATTTTTCATTTCCATGGATACATACCTTTTATAATTTTTCTAGAAGTCTCTGGCAACCTGTTACTTTATGGAGTAGTTGTATATAAAAAGAAGAAAGGTCACCAAGTTGGGGTCGCTTGATGCCATTTTGACAATAATTCTTTGGTGGTTTACAGTAGGCTCAGCTATTTATGATCCATCATAAAGCACGCAGGTATTTTGCTCTTTGCTATAATGCTGCAATCTTGCTCTGTACGGGCGTTGTCACATAGCAGAACAAATTGCTTGGCTTATCAGTGTGTAAAATGCAAACCTTTCCCACCCACAAAGTCAATTGATTACTTATTGTGACTGGGTACTGCTCGTTGGTATGTGTGGAAGTTTACAGCAGAATATGACGGTGCACAGCCCCAGTTTCATTAACAACAAGCAATAATTTAAATCAGGTCTTGCCCAATCATTATTAAAGCTCAATTTAATTAAAAAAACAAAGCATCACCAGGAAATTGAGGTTATTGTTGCAAAAGACATGCAATGTCTATGCCAAAAAAAATTTTCCATGCTCCTGGTGGATTGCTGTTTTTGCTTGAAAAGCACAGAACATGCAACATGCAAAGTAGAGTCAAGTTCTTTGCCAAGCACCTCTGATAATAGACCTAGATGCCAGGAATAATGCAACTTTAGTGCATGCACAGAAGTCGTCTCATCAATGGGTGCCCAATGCCTGAAGAGGATTATGGTGGCCCACAAAGAGGAAGCAAAGATGACAGCTTCGGGGGATTAAATGGTGAGAGGATTCTGTACCTGTACCAAAGGGCTTGTGCCATTTGGGCTTATGGGCTTATGGGCAAATCTCACTGCCCACTAGTAACTGAGTTCTGCTTTTAATGTTAAAACTTAATAGAAATTGTACCAAGTATATGATTTTTGGATTTGGGTGCATTAGTGTCCATATGCCAGTTTATATGGCTGGGCAGCATGCTAAGCATGCACAAGCTGACCTGCAAGTGGAAATCTTGCAAAGAACTGTTGAATGAACACATTTGAAGGAAGGGAGGGGTGCTGTGAGCATTGTTGGGACAAAGTCTATTTGTACCCTCCGGAGAAAAGGGTCCAAATGCACCCTCCATGAGTTTTAGACTACTGTAGAAGAAAAGTTTGCTAGTCCTGCCCTTTTTGCATGTACACTCCATGCTGAATTAGCCAGTACAGTTGCCTCTTCTTCCTCCCCCAACTTAGTGCAGAAAAAAAAACTGCATCTTGGGGAGTACCATTTACTATGATTTCATTCACAGTAAGGGTCTCTTCTCACTAAAGTTAAAATGACCCCTCTGGTCAATACTAAGGGCCATCTCCAGGAGAAACAATAATGTGAAGGTTTTGCCCATCCAGCCCATTACTCCCCCATTCAAGCTTGACCGGGGTTTCTTGGCATGTCACCACATCTCAGATAACATAGCCCGCTGTAAAGGGGAGAAAAAGAGGCCCGATCTCACTGCACTTGTGTGAGATCGGCATCTCTTTCCCTTAATAGAAAAAATGCCCCTTCTGCGAATGAAGGTATCCCTGGAGGCTCTGCGCTTCCATTCGGTCTTGATGGCATAGGCAATCAAGACTGAAAAGGGGAGATGCTGGACCCTTTTTTTTTTCTTTTAAAAGGGTGTTGCATTTAAAAAGATAAAAAATATTTACCATTTTTCTTTTACTTATAAGGGTTATCTACCCTTTTATGTAAAGTGAAAATGTTGAGTTTAGGTACGCTTTAAAGAAAAGTAAAGTTGAATTTTGAATTAAACTAATCATTTTTACAAACATATTCTTCGTGGTTCACATAAATGAGACTATTTCTTTTGCCGGCACTCTGTACCAAAAAGTGTCTGTCGTTCTCATCTCATAAAGTCATAAAATTACCTGTTCTCACCAAAACCAGAACAAGCAAACTTGCATTTTCACACAACACAGCTTTTTTTCTTCCTTAGACTGACTCATCTCAGACATACTGAGGAGGAAAAGAAACCAGTATTTCTCCATGTACAAAGTACATGTTTTATTTCTCTTCACATAAACGATTGTAAAATTGCTAAAACACAGACTCTGTACGGAAAGATTTTGAAAAAACAAACACTTTCTTCTAAAAAAATGAAAGATAAGGTTAAAAAGCTGCACAGGCATGAATTTGATATTTTTGTACACAAAAATGCCTTTCCAAAGCAATACGCCTTATCAAAAAATCAACAGCATAAGCAGGCGCAGCATTTACTGAGCTTACTAATCTCCAGCATGACTGTTTGCAGAGAAGTGGTAAGCAATGTGCAATACTGACAGAGTCAATATTTACCACTGAATGGAACTTTGCCTTAGCAGCCATGGATGAAAAGTAGTGGAAGGTTTGCTGCGGAGTCTCTTCCCCCTGCTGCCCTACACTTGTAAACAGACACGAAATAGATCACTATGGCCTTATATGGTATTGTAAAGGCCTGAGTGTAGGGAATGGGGATGGGAGGGGGTCACGTGACCTCAGACACAATTGTGAATGGCGGTATCAGGAAATATCCTAGCAGTTTGCAACACACAAATATTTCCCACATGAGGTCATCTGGAACTCTTGAATAATGAGCCTGTGCTGCTGTCACCAATCTTAACCCTTTCCCAGGCCGGGCCTTTTCTCCCTTTGTTTACAAAAAGGTGACTGGAGCAAAGGGAAGGCCTCGCTCTTTATTTATAGTCACTCTGGTGAACTTTTGCAGTCACTGTCAAGTTCAGAATGTGAGAACAAAAAAAAAAAAAAGGTTTAAACAGCCTGAAGGAGTTTCAGCTTTGTAATCTTCCATGAGGACGGCGGATCTGGTTTTCACCCACTCAGCAGATTTTTTTTAAGCCTGCTTTTTAAGAGAATTTGCATCACTTTTATTCACAAAGTAAATGAAATAGGGGAAAGGAGTGGTGACGGTGACAATGACTACCATATAGAGATAGCTATTAGGGATTTCCTGGAATATAGCATAGATTTGTAGAATTGAGGAAATGTCCCTGATGTCTAGCTTTGTGTAATATATTTGCATTATCTATTATAGTGTTTTTTTAGCCAAAATGTATTTTTGTATTGAGAGTGAAATGTAGTTTTATATTTCCCCTTTCTACTTCCTGTCCTGCTGACAATGTTTTATCAGACAGGAAGTGAGGGGTACTCCGGCTTTATGTAGAAGCTGCCCACTTGTCAACGTACGTAAGGTGAATTTGTGTTTATTCCGAATACCCAACCCCCTTATATAACTAGCAATTGATTGGGTATTTACAGGTTCATCTTTTTTACTAATATTCACTTTGCTACGTGAGCAGACTCATGAGGCCTCATTTGCATGAAAACATTTTGGGTGTGCATAAAATATCAGCAGTTTACTGCATTCCCAACTGCGCTCAATTTTGTGCATACATTTGCATGTGTTGGGCCATGAGCTACCAGATGTTTTCATTGACTTGAATTGGGGCATGTTCCAACCACAGTGGACTAAAACCGAATGTGTTTGCTTTGCAGTTACTACTGGAACCGTGGTCGCCAACCTTTTCCAACCCAAAAAACCACTAAATGCACAGACTCCCAAATGCACGTGTGCGGGGAGCCGTGTGTCACTTAAAGGGAAAGAAACTTCCCTCAGAGTGATGTCATAATGACAGAACCCACCCACTCTCCCATCGCAGGTCTGAGCCTGCGAGGGGAGATTGGGTGGGTTGTGTCCAGAGACAACCTGCCCACCGCCCTGAGCCTACAATCTGTACGGGAGAAATGGTCCTGGCGACACTGGCCAGAGCCTTGGACCACCAAAATTTTCTTGTAGAGCACCGGTTGGCGACCGCTGTACTAGAAGACTGAACAAGGCCTTGCAGTGGAATGGACCCCCCTGCAACCACACAACAGAAATTTTGTCAAACGCTGCAGCAGACTCCAAAAATCTCCTGGATGCATAAAGGGCTGAAACTAACCATAGTTTTAGACCACGTCTCAAGAGGTCATTCATATTACGCTAGGGCCGCCCAACACATTGTTGTATTTTGAGCACAATTATCATTATTATCCTGTATATATATAGTGCCAAAATATTACGCAGAACTTTAAAAGTCCATAGTCATGTCAATAACTGTTTTGAGGAAGGGTTCACAATCTAATGCCCCTGCCATACTCATATGTCATTAACAGGTTTTGAAATGGCGGGAAACCAAGTTTTTGTTTTGGGATGTGGGAGGAAACCCAAAAAACACAGTGAGAAGATACATAATCAATGCAGGGAGATTATATATATATATCTTTTATTTTGACCTGAGACTATAGTGCTGCAAAGGCAAGAGTGCTGGCAACTGTGCCAACTGTGCCACCCATTGCAATGCCCTGTAATCTGTTGCCATGCATTGTGCACTCAGAAAGTGTGTTGGGGTGGTATGTTGGCTCTATATAAATCCTGTTTATTAATAATAATAATAATAATAATGTTCAGAATAAATGGCACCATACAAATGAATGTAATGTGTGTGGAAATGATTTAATGTGAATGGGCCCTTAGTAGATTAAGTTTTGCATGTTCCTGTGGGGAATGGTGGTAAGACATTTTATTTTTAAAGTCTATTTTAACACAAAAACAAAAATGTAATATGTTGCCACCTAGCAGTCCTAAAGATGCAATAGCTGCATTTATTTTCTTCCTATTTTGTTTGCAAACCATGCCAATAATGCACTTTCTGCCCTAGGGTGACAACAATCACTTACAATACTTTGTAAAGCAGAGGGGGGTTGTCACTTGAGGTTGCTCTGCTGATTTGTGCTACAAACACATCTACATTCTGCTCATCACTATTGCATGGGGTAGGATGTTTTTTAGTTGAGTTAGCTGGGAAAGCTGGCAGTATTGTTTTTTATATCAATTCGGTACACAGAAAGTTACAAACACATTGGAATTCTGGCAACAGATATTTTTATTTACTTGCAGAAACTGAAATAAGCCAGAAAAAGAAAACATCCAAAAACTGGATCTTTAACAGTGCAATGATATTTCCTGGTATAATTTTGTATTTACTGTAATCTGTTTTTTGCTGTTCATACAAATAGTTTCTGTTACTGGGAAGAACCCAGTTATTAATGCTTTATCATAGACGAGTTCCTAAAAATACCTGACCTTCTGAGTTCTCTTCACATATGGGAACTGTTACTTTATATACACACCAGTTCATTCATTAGGAGTGACAAAATTTAGTATTGTTTGGAAAGATAACATTACAGATTCTGAATGTTATTGACTTGCATTAAATGGAGTCTAGCTTAGCATGTACTAAAACCATTAGTCTCATTATGCAATAAATCAGGGACACCAGAGTCATTAAGGTCAATGACCCCCTGTGCAGAGGTCCATTAAATCACTGCCAAGGATTTTCTATCCACTCAATCTGTTATGTGAGAGGTATAATCTATATATTATATATGGCTCATTCAGTACTGAAGTTACCAAAAAGAAATTTAAGACGGATACATTTTGTTGCATTTTGTCCCATTTTGTTGCAGCTCTCACTCCATGGAATAAAAGTGCTCAGTTAAAGTTATTATAGAAAATAAAAACATTGGAAGAAAATGGTAAGATACTCATACTACACCCCAGAATCTGGTGTGCTTGACTCAGCAAGCGTGATGTTATTGGACCCATGGGATGTATATATGATTTTTTATGATACTTATATCTAGATATTTTATGGCTGGTCATGTGACACACAGGGTCCTCTTCATTTTAAATAGCTCCCCAAAACATGATTGCTTTGCAATGCTCCCAAATTCTAAATGCACAATTTGCAGCCCAGCACAATGCACGTTAATGGGGAGTGTCAAATAAAAATCTTCATGTCTGTTTTTTTTTTTTCAATGAGAAACTGATTAGAATAAAGCAAAAATTGCCTGGAGTTAGTCTTCTGAAACTAACTTCAGAAGTATGGTAAACTTCAGTGGTTTACTGCATGCTCAATGGCATTCTCAACCGTTCCCATTCAATTATATAAGAGTGGTTGGGAGCTATGTTGTGCAAATGTTTGCACAGGGTTGCCTTTTCTGGACATCTGGTAGTTTCTGGACATAACATGCAGCTTCTGGTAGCCCTTGAGTAGCCAGCTGATTCCATTGACTTGCATGAGGATGTTTTCCAACCAGTGTGCTGAGGTTGAACACCATTGCTTTGCAGTTGCAGTGTGGTTGCATTGTGGTTATTGAGGTAAAAGGAATCTGCACTGTAACCAGGCTCAACCACAGAAAATATAATTCATCAAACACTGTGGTTGACTCTAAAAAATGCTTCTGGGCACATATTGGGGCACACAGATGCAAATAACCATGTGGTTTTAGACTACACATCTGAAAGAGGCCAAGTCTGGGCATTTTATTTTAAAGGTCACATCCAATGTAAAACAACAAAGCATGGTTACCAACTGGATTGTTTCTGTTAAGTTTAAAAAGTTTTTATTGAACCACCATAAAAGCATGTCAGCCGTAACACTGTAAACCCAGTGACCTTTTCACAGTACATTACTGTTATGTACAGCAGCACTGGTCACACAGCACTCCATATGATGTTGGTCCTTGGATCAACAGAACAACAGGGTAGACATTAACAGATGGCTGCTCTGATCATGTGAGTTATTTCAAAAGAAGGAAACAAAGATACATCAAGTGGTTATTATTATAAATATATTAAACTCCCAATGCCTACAAGTACAGGCTGACGTTTCCAAAATGTTTTTATTGGAGATTCCAGGTTTTATCCTAACGCGTTTTATTATAGGGAGACCTACCACTGAGAAATTATGTTAGCTGCCATACAAGTCGTTTTCTTCTTCTGTGTACATTTTAGATCCAAGTCTTTTTGTTGTCACCTACAATAACAGAATGAAACTGATTTAAGAACAGTTAAGAGATCATGTTTTTTCAAGTCTTTGCTGTTGGCAAGGACACGATTGGTTCCTTTTGTGTAGACTCATGGTGTACAATTAAACGCAGACTTGTTTAGTTATGTAACATGAAACAGAATAATTACATAATTACAACAAACAGGGCTTGTCAGTACTTCTTTAGAGGGAAACTTCACAAAACACATTTCATAAGAAAGTGGTAAAGTCACATGGTGGTAAATGGAAATATGCATATATGAATGTCAAAGGTTTTCACTGAAGGTGAGTCTGTCAATAAAATAAAATTACCAAAAGGTTCTTTTTTTCAAATACTTACCTTACTAGCTGCATGCCTGCAGGGCCAAACACTGCACTATTAAAGATAAATCTTCCTGCCAATCCTGCCAACGTTTGTTGATGTCTTGGTTTCTTGCTTTGCTCAGTGGTTCCTCCCACTGACTCCACGGGTAGCAGCTTCTTCTGCTGCTCGATAAATCTTCTGCATTGGAATGATAAAAAATAAGCAGTTTTCTTACTAACAGAAAAATGACACTTGGACTGTATTTCGCTTTCTAGGTTTAGACAAAAAGCAAATGTAGAGCATAAGAAGAGATAGTTGGATTTTTTACATCCTGCACCCCTGGAACTATTGTTCTTTTTTCTAGTTCATGGGACAATATTATTATCATAATAACAAGATACAACTTCAAAAACAGACAATGCACATTGATGGCAGGGTAGGGAGGCAAAAAAGCCAGACTTTCCACTCCGGGTCAGTACACCTAGGGCTATCGACTGTCCCAACCAAGTCTACAGAGGTCTGTTATTATCATTATGTATTTATATAGTGCCAACATATTGTATACTTGTATTTATATAGCGTCAACATATAACAAAGAGCATTACAAGGTCCATAGTCATGTCACTAGCTGTCTCTTAAAGGGGCTCACAATCTAATGTCCCTACCATAAACATATGTTCTTGACACAGTCTAAGGGCAATTTTGAGAGGATTACAATTTACCTGCATGTTTTTTGGGATGAAACAAAGTGTCCCATGAAAACACAGGGAGAACATACAAATTATTTGCAGATAGTGCCTTTGCTGATATTTGAACCTACCAAGGCGGGAGTGCTATCCAGTGAGCCAACCATGCATCCCATTATGCAATGCTTCATAGTTATGTCACTAACTTTCCCCCAGAGGGGATCAAACTTTAATGTCCCTAACATAGTCTTGGACCAATTTTTGGGGAAGTTGATTAACCTACCAATTTTTAACACTGAGAACATACAAACTTCATGCAGGCAGTATCCTGACCAAGATTTTAACATAGGATTCTAGTGCTAGGTAGAGCAAGATTGCTAGAAACTGAGCAACCATTCTAGTGTTATCAGTGGTTTGTCTGTAACTACACTGCATTATTCTAGCAACAAAATTGTACAAACTGTGTAAAACCAGCAGGGATTAACGGCCAGATTGCTCTAAGGGGCAGCATGGAATTATACATGTGAATGTGATCCTGACAGCTATATGTGGGTGAATGTATGCCACGTCCAAGCATCCCTGCTGACCTCAGGTATTACTTAAAATGGCTGTGTAAAAATCCAACTATGGTGAACTCTGTGGGGTGTATTAATAATTTCCTTGTCAATTCGGCTATATTTTCACTCACAACCATTTGAATCCCTATGCATTGCTCATTTTAGTGCATATTAAAACTCATTCTGCCACCTAGTTGGCAATTATCAAAAGAGCACAGCGGTCACAATAGTAATCAAATAAAAGAACAAATCAAGTCAAATTTCCGGAGTAATAATTTATAATAATTGTACATTCCTAAGTGTTTTAAATGCTCAGAATTTTGGGTCATGGAAGGAATTTAGGAGCTGTCATTGTAGGACTTTTAAAAGATGTCCATTGCCTGTCTGTGCAAGGCCTGGACCAAGCATGCTGAAAAAGAGTGTTGGAATTCCATATTTACAGATATTTTCTAGTGACTCAGGAAGCATTAAAACCAATGCGTCAGAATGACAGCTAACAAAAACATTTAGAATTATTGGATAATAACGGCAGCTTTCGTGGTCGTCTCTTGACAGGTTTCCTTTGACCTTTTTGTAGCGTTAGTGTTAGAAACTTGGCTGTATCAGGCCATGTATGACTATTCTTTGCCTCGGTGCTGGTTCTCAGGTGCAATAATTTCCAGAATATCTGTCCAACCAGACCTTTGTGCTGCCACTGCTGGTGGAAACTTCCCAGCTCTGAAGGACACGGTCCCACACCTGCAACTATGTCAAATGGGAGGTTTATTGTTGTACACAGTAACACTTTACTCTACAAGCAGCCGAAAACAGGAAGAGGAATTTCCACTAATCACACCAACCTCTAATGAGGGAAACATTTGGTCAGCCTTGCCTTTTTCTCTCCCAGTAACAGGATGTGCATAGTACATGCAGTCCTCTCTCCAGAGCATTGATGAGTAATTGCAAAAAATGTCTGTGTTATTATTTAATTTAAAACATTTTGCATAGCAGGATATTACATCCTTCCCTATTAAGCCTCTTCTCATGCTTTATTCAATAGTGAGCCCAGCATGTAATTATAGGCTTAAAATAGATTGGTATCTCCTCAGAAATTATTGTAGATTCATTTAGGGGATATCATTCTGCAATACAAGGAGATTTTTAATGAAAGCTTTATCTGCTTGAGAAACCTATGTCTGATTTTTTTTCATTATTTTACATTTTATTATTAACAATATGTGAAAAATCAGGCACCTGTCACTGCCATGTAAAAATGCAGCTTTTACATTTATTTAAAAGCAAACTATATTAATTTAATTATTTTTTGGAAATTGTAGTCACTTAAAATATTTTTTTAGATCTATATGATACATATGAAAGTGATTGGCTTAATTTAAATATTCCTATTGTGTGGTAGTGTTTTCAATCCTCGTCTTTATGTGCACTTCCTATTTCTATATCTAATGTAGTCTCAGGTATGTAAAGCTGATCTTCATATAAAATAGTGATCTCTATGCGATGTTACATACAGAGCCAGCTGCTGGAGCCAATGGGCCTTATTTATTAAAGCTCTCCTAGGCAGGAGAGGATACACTTTCATCAGGGAAGCTGGGTGATCCAGCAAACCTGAAATGAATTTCCTAAAAATCATTTCAGGTTTGCTGGATAACCCAGCTTCACTGATGAAAGTGTATCCTCTCCAGCCTTCCCGAACTTTAATAAATCAGATCCAATGGACCTGATTTAATAAAGTGCCACAAGACTAGAGAATATAGAGAGAACCAGAGTGATCCAGCAAGCCTGAAATGGATATTGCCCAGGATTTAAAACATTTGCCAAATGGTAGCAAATGATTTTAAGAAATCGATTCCAGGTTTGATGGGTTGCCCAGGTTCTCTTATGATTGTCTATCTTCTTTAATCTTGGAGAGCTTTAACAAATCAGGCCCAATGTAACTTCTGCACATGAACTGGAGTTACATCATCAGTGGTGATCCAATGGCCAAGGAGATCACCTTGCTCTCAGAAGTCTGCCATAGAGTTGGCAGTGAACATGGTGGCTTCCTCCAAGTATGCTGTGCATTCCCCCCCCCCCCCCATTATTATGAGGTGCCATAGTTTGTCCATTTGCTTTGTCGTTTTCTTTATTGTAAATGAGATGTGAGTGAGATGTTTCTTTATTATAAATGAGAAAAGTAATTTGCTAAAGGAATTTCAGCTGTTCACATAGCAAAATGTCATCCTCTTGCAAAAGACATTTCAATTAGCTTAGTAAATAGGATGAAGCTTTGCTAACTTTAACCATCCAATCATTTTTTTTAGATTGCCTTGCACAGGTTTGGGTTTTCTATGCAAAGTAATTTTTTACCACATATACTAAGCTAAGTGAACTATCCCTTGCACTTACCTTGGTAAGTGAACATACTGAATTTTTTTCCTTATTTAACCAGCCCTATTAGATTTTTTTACCTAGTGAGATTTAATGTCCTGTTTATGCCCCTTTCATTAATCTTCAAATAGTCTTAATCTACATGCTAACAGAAAACTTTAAAATCATGGTACTTAATGCTAAATCAATAGCCGTCCATATCTTTTAATGTATATAGTAAAGTACAGACAGTGAAACCTTGGATCCAGACAGGGAGTATACAGATTATTACATCATTCTTTGCTGTTCTTTGGGTTCAAACCAATTACCCGCAGGCTTTCAGCAAGGCTGGACTTTGGCTTTGACCACAACTTCAAAGAGCCTGTCTGTTATCTATAACTGCATAGTCCTGACATAATAAGCAGAAGAACCTTGAACAATGTAATTGTTAGACCAACACCTGGCGGAGTATTGTAATAATAGGATTCTCCAAAACAGAACAACCAATGCTCTGCAGTCCCCAAAGGCTAATAGCATGTAATATTTCTTATACAATAATAAAGACTTTGATCATCAAACACAGCAGCATGCAATTCACATAGCCCTGCCAAGACTGAAACTATGCTGGAGATTCACAAAATCCCTTAAATTTAGGTAAAAATATGATCGAGATTCAGTAATGACACAAAAATATATCACTAAATTGTACAGGTATTTATTGAAGACAGTAAGTATAGGCAGACAGTTTTATTATAGCAGGGACTAGATAATACCCTAAAATGTGTTTTATTTTAATCAGATAAATTAAAAATATTGTCTATTAATATTTTATATTCTCACTCCTTTGCAAGAGTTCCAATGCCCTGTAAGCAAGAGGATTTGTTTGCAAATGTCTGTTGTATACAGTGCTGAATAGCTCAAACTGAAATGTACACACACAAATATATGCGTCAGGGCTGTGGCTCTTATGAGGTTCCAGTCATCCAATTCTAGAGCTGAAATGCTGAAAGAAAACAACCATGTTGTGTTTTGTCATCTTTGTGTGTCTTTTTTCAAGTGAAGTAAACTTTAACATCTCTTTGCTATTTTCTAATGTGGGGGACATTTTCCTTTTTAGTCAGAAAGAGTTAGGTGGTGGTTTATCTGTATCCATAGACAATGTGTACTAAAGCCTCTTTTTTGTACAATTCAATCAACTTATTAGCACAATAATGGCTGTAGATAGATTGGTTACAAGCTAGCTTTGCTGGGAAAGTAATAAAGTGAATTTGTATTTTGCCTTTTCAGAGCAATGTAACAGTTTTAATTAACAGCCCACTTTACCTGTTGTTTATTCATGCCTTATACTTGTGCTCCACCATTGCCCAATCAACCACTAAAACAAGCGCTGTTATTTTCTCTTATTCCTCCTCCTTGTTGTTTTACTGGTTATTGAACAAGTAATCACCAGACCTATATGCTATCAAGTGGCAATTGCAGGATCCTTAGATTAAGGATCCATCTTGAAGGATAGTGAATCTTAAGGATACATTCACACATCGGAGGATTCTCGTCCAATTGTCGCTTCAGGGCTAATATCAGACAAGAGTCTAACGACTGTACAGAGCTCATCCAATGTTGTTCATGGATCCGTCCTAGTGGATTCATGAACAACAAATGACTGCAATACAAGTGGAGAAAGTGCAGCAGGGTGCCATGCATCTTTCCGTCTTTTGTCATTGGAAAGGATCGCGAAGATCCCTTCCAACGACAAAAGTCTAACATGTGTATGCAGCCTTAGGCTTCAACTAGACTGACTTTCAGCTTACACAGAACCTTTTCAAACTCAGACATTGTTTTGTGAATAGTAGGTATTCACCTTTCTACTGCTCATACTTAGGATTCTCCTTAGGAATCAGAGCTTCATGTCCTTTTATACTTAAGGGACAGACATGCAGCTTTGAACCCCTGGCAGTGGCACTGCAAATATTTAATTGGCAGCTTGGCAGTTGTTTTGGATTATGCCATTAAATGTCATTGCCCCATATAGACCACACAACATTTATGCAGGGTATAGGAATAATAAACCAAGGGATGAATGACTTGTACAATTGTTCCTGAACCCTGTAAACATACAATCATCTATCATACCTATATTTCCCTAGAATTTGGCTGTGATTTTGGCTGACAACTTGCAAGACTTTGAAAATTAAAAATAATTTTACCATGTTTAGTTCAGTAAAAGTCTGTAAGTACTAAGTGATTTGTGGATACCGTTAGCATTACATTACATCTTCAAGCATATTTTATTTTAAAATAAATGCAAACCTACTAACAACTCAATTAAGCTTGTTAATGAACATGTGGTAATGTACTTCTTGTACTTTTTACTTTCCTGGTATGCTTTTTTTTTAAATAGGTAGATTTCCATAAAATATTACCTGGAGCTCCTAAAATAAAGATCCTTGCTCAGGCACCTGCTGTTATAAGGTGACTATGCTCCCCCAGTTGTGTTCTTACATCGTCACCCCATCACATGTGTCCACACATTATACAGACATTTTCCAATGTTGTCAGAATCAAGAAGCTGGTTGAGACCACGGATGTGCAGCCAAAACCAGTATTTTCTAAAATACAAGAGGATGAGAATAGTTTATGTTACACGATGCGTTAACACATTGAATGTCATCCAGTTATGGTTTAGATCTACTTTAAGATGAGATTTGAATTTTGGTGAGAAGCAAATGAAACCCTGTCTTAGAAGAACTCGGTTCATATCTATTTCCTCCAATTGTTTCCCGCTTATACACAAGCTGCCTAGTATTTTCTACTTCATTGTGGCAAAGTTCCATGTTGGTTTTGGCCACAAGCAGTAGCATTGCATGTTATTTTAACATATTGAGTTACTCAGACATTATTTTTAATCAATCCAGGCACTTCTAGTGTAAACACTGATATTTAGAAACAGCAGCCTATGCTATATTTTATCAGCCTTACTGTATTTGTGCTCTGGGATGGTTAAATGCGTGCGGCACATTAAAATTCCATGTGAAATCAGGGTTGTATTTAAAGGTCATGTTGCTCTATGAACACATGAAGAATGGTGTCCTTTTGTAGAAAAGTCATTCTTTTTGTTCTAAACATGTTACATGCAGATTGTTCTCATTATCGTACTCGGGTGTGCTATTAGTAGTAGCATTCAATCTTTTATACAGAGCTTCCACTGAAGTGTATACAAAACAATTAGAAGCCTAAGGAGAAAAAACACTAGATTAGTTGGAAACCTCTTTTTTAAGCTATATAGAGCCTTGTTAGTTTATCAACAAATTTCCCAAAGCATCCCACCAATATAAAAACAATAGCAGGCACAAATTTTACAAACTATACTTTGGCTGTGCACACTAATCTTGCTGACTTAAGCACTTGTACACAACTGTAATAATGCTTGTAAAATGACCATACATATTGTATTGTGTTTTGCTGCCTTGTTAAAACTAAGAGGAGCTTGCACCATCCCAATGGGCTAATGGTCGCCATACACTGGTAAATAGTTTGAAACATTGGAACTTCCTGTTCTTAGTCCAATTATTAGTCCAAAATGGGGGGGATTGATTATAATCCCCCCCCATTTTGACTACCTGTAACTCAGCATAAGGAGCTCTCCCCACTAATAGTGAGCAAAGACCAGAGCTGGTCAGTAGGTGGACAGCGGTAATCTGGTGAACAATCAAGATCTGGGAGTTAATTGTCGTTTACCTGGCCAGCAAAAGACTATGTACACACGTCAGATGAATGTTGGACAATATGAGCTGTCAGGCTTGTCTCAGACGTGAATTTGACATGCGTACAGTGATCGTCCAACATTGTTCATAGATCTGTCCTGGAGGTAGAAATGAACCACTGGAAGTGAAGGGAGAAGAGCGCAGCAGGATGGCGCTCACTTGTTCTCCTCCCTCCCCTCTCCATAGAACAGGAGGGCACTGTATATTCATCTTTCAGTTGACCATAAGATTGTAAAAGACTGTTTCCAGCAACAATAACGTGTGTGTACATGGCCTAATAGATGCTATTAGTCAGTTGTCAGATAACACTTAGGACCCAAATTCAAAAACTGTACGAAAAAGAGTGCCCTGTACATGCTTCTACATCTTCTGCACGCTGTCTTTACAATGAACACAAAGAGAATATACTAAACTTAACATACAAATATTTTAGCATTCTTTAACCAGTTTGCTTGCTTTTCAGTAATCCTAATTATCACGAACAAAAAATATACCCAACCACACACTTTTTCACATTAGATTGTTATTGGCACTCCAAGGCTAAAGTGACCCGTGCCATTCTGTATGCTATACCATATACCAGAGTTTGGACTAAGTCGTCACCCTTCAAGTCCAAGTCAAGTCCCAAGTCATTGACACCAAGTACCAAGTCAAGTCTCAAGTCACTAAGAATTCTTCTAAGTCGAGTCCCAAGTCAAGTCACTTCATTTATCCTCATTTTTCCCCATATAGAAACAGATCCTGTTCTGATCCTGTTCTTGAGCACAGGATCACATCCACAGCTTTCTTCTCTGACTGCTGAAGGGGGCAAGTAAGAAGGCAGGGAGGCTTCTGTAACACTGCCTTCCTACCTGCCCCCTTCAGCTGTCAGAGAAGAAAGCCATGGACTTAGAATGCAAGTAAGGCGTGGAGGAAGACAGTGTTACAGAAAACTCACTGCCTTCCTCCCTACCTTTCTGGAAGTCAAGTCGCAAGTCGAGTTGCAAGTCACTGGGCAAAACCAAAAACTCAAAAAGTTGAGTCGCAAGTTGTTTATTAGACGACTTAAGTCGGACTCGAGTCCAAGTCACACGATTCAAGTTACACCCTCTGCCATATACCACTAATTATGCAAAGAGGCTGTTGTAAGGCCAATGTCATTGCTTTGTAGACCTTTCCTGAGAGCAATTTACCTAAAACTTGAACCTGATGGACTTATGTCTATAGTCAATCTGACTAACAATATAACTATGTAATTGTAAAACTGTATAAATCAGATTTACCTCCAGAAGTCAATTTATTTTTGGAGAGTAAATAATGACTGGATACAGTAATGTCATCTCTACTTTCTAGAATAGTTTTCACATGAAAGATGGTTCAATGGTTAAAAGCTTGCCATGGCTAAAATAATATGGCAATAAAAATAGTATGGATTGATATGTGTTATAAACAAACACCATGCAGATATATAATTGAAAACTAATAATGCAGAACTCCAGACAAAAACAACAAGAAAAAAATAAATTGCCAATGAAAATAGGATTTAAAAAAACAGTTTTAGTAATAAAAAAACAATAATTGACATAAATCCAGAGATTTCTTCCCACAGTGCTTTGTTTTCAACTACAAGATGATATCAACTCAAATTCAGGTACTTAGACTGCTTAGAATTAAAATGCAGTTAATTGTCTAATAATGATCATAGAGCTGAATTAGTTTGTGTCCTTAATATCTACTATTAAAGTTCAGCTTTAAATTGTCCCACAGTCATGTTTCCTTTCTACAAAATCTTATGAAAGGCTGTGTTATGTAGGAGGCAGTACGTTTTGGAATTCACCTTGTTTTTTGGTTAACTTTGTATTGTGACTTCATAAAACAAATGATCTCACCTGCAGATAAAAAATTCACTGGGAAATTTTATTTCAGCATCCGTCCACTAATTACATTGGGGTATTAGAACTGTAAAATAATTAGGGAAGCTACAGTTTCGAAAGTTTGCTAGGGGATTACCAGGCAGTCACAGGTCTGCAGGCAAACAAAACCATACAATGTGCTTTGGGTCTGTACCTGGGGGGGTACCATTTCCAATGGAGAGACGTAAACCAGGGGATGACTAAAAGTAACACAAGTTAGTAATTTGCCTGAAAGTAAACCTGTACTTTGCCCAGGAGTGTCAAAGCAACAAGTTAATTTTTTTGGTTGCCCTGAATCTTTTGTTCCCCTTGCTCTCCTGTTGAATCATTCATCTATGTATGCATATGTGGAGCCCATTATGACAAATGACAAATTTGCTGCTCCAGTCCAAAAAAACCTTTTGTTGTAATATAGTTAATGTGAATATGAAGGTGTGCATGAGTGCCTGTGATAAGTTATCAGCATCATTGGGGCTTTGGGAGTGGTGTTTTCCTGACAGCTTTAGACATCATGTCAGTAAAGGACATATATGGAATCAAGACCAAGATGAAGATCAAATAACACGCCAAGCTCAGCAATGGACAGTGTGTAAGGTCAAAACAGTCCTAGTCAGCAATGTCAGACAGAGCAGTCCAGGATAATGTTGAGAAACAGGCCAAAGTCAGTAATAGGGCCAGATGAGAAGAGAAGGAGAAACCACAGAATAAATAGGAAAATAGACAGATTGGTGATAGAGGTCAGGTAAAGAATCAGGTTATATACCCAAACCATAAGTGAACTGATAATGACCGTTCAGCATAAGTCACTGGCAGACAAACAGTGCAGTGAGGGATGCAAAGTGGACATATTTGCTGCTGGTAGGGCAACCATAAAGATAATGGCCCTGATTTATGAAACCTCTCCAAGGCTGGGGAGAATACACTTTCAGAAGTGAACTGGGTGATCCAGAAAACATGGAACAGATTTTTAAAAATCATTTGCTACTTGTTAGCAAATGTTTTGAATCCTGGACCAGATCCATTCCAGGTTTGCTGAATCACCCAGCTTCACTGATGAAAGTGTATTCTCTCCAGCCTTGGAGAGCTTTCATAAATCAGATCCATTGTGTTCATTTGTATTGGTATATCACATAACGGCACCAGTTTCCATGTGTTCTGGATAGTAATCTATTAACATATGGATCACATATTTGGTAATTCTCCAAGGCCATATATATCACCAAATTGCCACCCTGTAAGAGAGATTCAGCAAAGCGAGAATAGCAAATGCAAGCAGGGTCTAGGAATAGCTCAGTATTTCTGTTTCTAGTATTATTATGCCGCAATAAATTACATAATTGCTACCTTTCATGTACAGAAAACAAAACCCATTTCTAATTGTTTATACACACAATCAAATAATAAAATTCAGTTTCCCTTAAATCATGGACTGGTAAAGGTCTCCACAGACCTACTCGCATAATTTTCTTTTCTTGTAGAAAACATAACCTGGAATGATTTTTTAAATCAACCATATCACCTCTTCTAATCATATCGTCTGTCCCCCAGAGGTAAACATGATCATTAAGGAAATATGTCTCAAAGAGGCTTTTATGGATAATTATTTTTACATTAGTTGTACTGGCAATGCATGCTGAGAACTATTAACTGGCACAACATAATACAAATGAGTGTATTAATGATATGCTTCCGCTGGTGGGTACTTATGGCCCAAAGGCACGATTAGTCTTTTATCAACACTCTTCTATTCATTTATCTGCTTCTCGCAGGACTTTCATTATGATAAGTATTGTATAATTTGTATGTCATTTTACAGATTACAATAATCTGTATATACTAAAAACTGTCTACTTTTCTAATGCACAGATTCCACAGTGGTTAAATTAAAGGGAAACCAATAGGACTGATAGATGGGATCAATAATTGTCTCTTGTTTTTGAAGAAGCAAATTATTGGGTTTGCATTTTCATCAGGTAACTCTCTCACTCTCTCCTTGACCCACTCCAGTCTGGCTTTTGAGCTGCCCATTCCACCGAAATAGCCTTTACTAAAATGGCCAATGACCTCATCTGAGCTAAGTCACAAGGCAACTTTTCCCTCCTCCTTCTCCTTGATCTTTCCTCTGCTTGGATCACTGTTGATCACCGTCTTCTAATCCAAATCATTGACTCCATTGGTATCGGTGACACTGCTCCCTCCTGATTTGATTTCTATCTGTCTGACTGTTCCTTTCAAGTTTCTTTCAATGGTAATTACTCCTCTCCTACACTCAGTCCTTGGACTGGTTCTCTTTTCTCTGCACACCTCCTCACTCAGTAGTCTCATATCCTCCTTTGGTTTACAGTACCAACTGTATGCTGATGACACTCAAATCTATCTGTCCACCCCTGTCAGCCATCCAAGATGAGGGTAACTTGGGTAAAACAGAACTCTTCATCCCCCCCCCTTCAAATGCCAAATATCCCCCAAATATTTTCCTAACTGTTAACAACACTGTTATTCATCCCTACCCTCAGGCACGTTGTCTGTTGTCTGTAATCCCCCCCGTATTCAGAACATTTCTAGGCCCTGTCACTTTTATCTACGCAATATCTCCAAAATCCGCCCCTACCTGTCCCCTGAGACCACCAAACTCCTTGTACACGCTCTTATCATCTCTCCTCTAGACTACTGTAACCTCCTCCTCTCTGGTATTCCACTAACCCGACTCTCTCCTCTGCAATCTGTTATGAATGCTGCAGCCAGACTCATCCATCCTTCCCACAGCTCCTCTTCCTCAGCCTCTATTTGTAGTTATTTTCATTGGCTTCAATTTCACTTTAGAATCAAATTCAAGCTCCTCTGCTTTGCCTTCAAATCCCTCCACAGTTATTGTCCCTCTTACCTTTCTGACCCGACAGAAAATACTCTCCTAGCCGCTCTCTTACCTTTTCCAATGACCTACTAATGACTTCCTCACTCATAACCTCATCACACGCACGGCTACAAGACTTTTCTAGAGCTGCCCTGACTCCCTGGAATTGTCTTCCACATCTCATTTGGCTTGCTCTTACTTTCTTCTCATTTAAAAGAGCACTCGAAACCCATTTTTTCAAATTTGACTACCTGTCTTCTTCTGCCCCTTAAAACCCTCACTGCTTCCCCACGATTCCATATTCCATTCCTATTGCAAGGGACAAGCAGCCAGATGGGAAGTTTAACCTCCATATATGTTTGATTTTTTTAAAGTCCAAAATAATTGTCTTTACATCATTATTTAAAACAACACAGTAGAATCTTAATCCATTTAGTATCTAATTGTCTTTGGGTATCGTCAAAGATTTGTTTTCTCTGCAAGGACATCTATATTATAGAGAATAATCAGGAGAAGCTAAAACAAAGAAATGAGGCCAGAAAACCTAAGGTAGACAGGTAGACAAGTACAATGAAATAATGGCAGAGATATCCCACTGTTGGAGAATTCCACACATAGGAATCTAGGGTACCTTTTATTCATTATGCATTACTAATATCTAATTACTACAGTATGAAGAAACTATGCTTTTGAAATCACAAAAATGAACAATCACTAGGTAAATATATGGTTAAATGCATGCAACCATGTCAGTTAATTGTAAAATCGGAATAGTTCCAGATGTCAGCTAGATACATAGCCACTCCTTGTACTGGGAAAGCTATAATCAGACATGGCCATCATGTCCATTTTACCACATTTCAGTTTTATTTATTTGTGTTTAGTCATTCAAACTCTGACTCCAGATAGTTGTAAAATGGTTCATACAAAAACACCCTAATGGTTATTATTCATTTCCTAATCTCAGTCTTTTTCAGAAGTATTAATACCAGATTTCATTGTTTATTGCCAGGTACATGAAACCAGAAATAGTGTTTTACTTGTAAACTGCAAAAGTTCTTGTACTGAACATTAAAAACTTCAGCATGAGAATCAGGGTGTTCTTGGCTTAAAGTACATGTCTGGGACACTATTCATCAGTTCTCTGCAATACATGAACATTTCCCTATCACTGTATAAGTGATTTAAGTACAGAAATAATACAATACTGCTAAAAATACACTAAATTTGTTGTTCTGTAGTGAGCAGACAGTATGGTAAGTTTGCTGCACTGCATTTCGAGTACAGCAACAATATTTTTTTTTGTAACTGCACATCAAGGGCTGTAGCTTTTATAGACCACCTGCCTGATAGTCTTTTAGTAAGTAGTTAAGGTGAAGTTAGCTAGGCCAACCTTATTACATATGTAATATAAAAATATGTTTGCCCAACATATACCGATATAGTGAAAATCACTACATAGAAATATATATATATATATTATGTATACCAGGTCAACCAAGGGACAACCTAGTAGACATGGGGTTGCCCAGACCACCAAAGCACATTTTTATCCTCAAGGTGAACTTTAGACACCCAGATAGAGATGAAATACATGAAAGCTATTTTACGGTTTTGTCTTTCTGAAATTTACACAGTACTGCCAAATAGCACATTTCCACCTGACAGAGCAGGGAACCTGACCTTTCCCTATTGTTCCACTTTCACATACTGGTCCGCTTCATTGTCCCCCAGCTTGTGAGTGGACAATGAAGGGAGAAACAATGCATTGATTACCTTTTCTCTTGGCCACTCTGCTTTCCTGTCCCACCAGCATATTCCTTGCACTGCAGAACACCTGATGAGCTCCTTGGCTTGCTTCTCCCTCACTCTCTCCAAGCCCTGCTGTAAGGGATTCCAGAAAGCTGATAACAATTCTGATTAAAGTATTTACACTGCTTGTATTTAAAACAATCTATTTATTAATGTATCCATGAATGCAGATGATATTTAAAATACAACCCTAGGAAATACCATATTTTGCAAGGCAGATGCTGATGGTGTGTGTATACCAGAAATGTGCATCTTTCTCTGGATACTAGTCATGCATTTAGGATTAAATACATTCACAGTTTGATCATTTTGAACAAAGGAAACACATTTTGAATATATGACCTAAGACCGGATCTGCTGATAATTGACCTTGCATGGGTGTGCCATCATGCTTATGATGAGCTATGTTAGGTGTAAATTGGCTCTATTCTTATTACAGAAAAAGACACAAATCACAACTGATTTATAAAGGATTTGAAGATTAACTATTCAATCATGAGATTATTGGATGATTTTTGCCATTTTAAGTGTACCATGAAAGAGTAATCTCATGAGACCAATCTCTTAGCAATTGCCCAGCAATCTTTGACAGTAGCAGAAACTAGAAACTCTGAGAATGAAAGTTGCATGTGTAGTTGTGTCTTGATGTTGGCAGTGCCTAAACGTGTTAGATAACAGCCAATTCAGAAGTGTGAATGGAAAAGTGACTCAGTAGCAAGGCAACGGACCTTCATCCAAGAAACAGCAAGACAAGACATGCATTGTATGACCTTTGGCAAAGCACTTAATCAATCTGTGCTAATGACATTGGCACGAGAATCCGCACAGCCTTTTTCATTTTTGATACCAGTTGCTTCTCTTGTTTTACTGTCCTTAACCAAGCTGGAAATGTTGAAAGGATCTCCAGGAAAAACACAAAATCAAGTCAAAAATATGTCATGAGTTAAGTATGTACCACTGTCTAGCTTTTTGAATGCAATTTTCAGAAGTAGTTAAATACAGCTTTGGGCAGAAAAGAACTCTGACAATGACATTAAATTTATTTACTATGAAACAATAAAAATTAAAATCTTTATATATGATAACAAATAAAATATATATTTTATAATAAAATCTGTTTCTTTCTACTAACAGTTGATAAATGCTGCAATGCTTGCCATTGTGTTTTTTTTTCACAAATAGTATCCTTTAGTTAGTCACATTACCAGTGCCTTAGCAGGTGGCAGGATCTTTGTTAGGGCAGACCTGCTGATTGGTTGGCTCTGCTCAGCTTTCAGTCCAGTTCAGTCATTCTCAATTCCTTTACTCCACAGGTACCTCTAAATAAATTGTTCAGGGAACCCTGCAAAAAACAAATAGTGATGATGGAAATGACCCTTGGGAAGCATCCTCACATTTCAACAGTGGTCAGTATGCCACCCTTTTGGACATCTGAAAAGTTGATTGGTGTCATACTGCTGACCCTGACAGGTAGCGATGACCCCAGAACTATTCAGACACCACTTAGCAGTGGTTTCTAGTGAATGCCAGCATTCCCAGTGAATGAGCAATTCACCCCAGCACAGCCCATCAAGATGGTCAAGGTTCCTAAGAAGGTTACAAAAAAAACAGGGAAAAAGTTGTGCTCTTTAATAAGGATAGATGAGCAGCTGGGGTTTAATTTAAGGAACCCTTAGCTACCTCTGGAGGAATCCTAGAGTTCCAATAAACCCTCATTGACAATGGCTGGATCTGAGCCTTCACTAAAGGCCAACACAACCAATGCCTTGTCATTGACCATGTCACTGGCTGCCAAAGACAGGATTTTGGTTTTCTCATAAAAAATGTAAATGTTGCTCATCTTTAGTTAGCATTTATTTGTAGAAAGAAGCAAAATCTGAAGGACAGATACCCCTAAGTGAATATTTTCAACGAAAAAGCTACTGCACAACAGAGATGGATGTTTATTGTCTTTTCTTTCGGTGAGAAAACACAGATGGTGAACATATCTGACTACAGCTCCCCATCCTCCTCCATGCAAAAGACCAAATCATGTATGCCATACGTGCGGATGAGTGTTTATCTGAAACACGTAGATAAAAACTGGATGAGAAAAAATAAAAGCTGAGGGACAGTTAGTGACATGGCTGTGGACTTTGTAAAGGGCTGCGTAATATGCCTACTAGATTGTAAGCTCTTCGGGGCAGGGTCCTCTCCTCCTGTATCACTGTCTGTATTAGTCTGTCATTTGCAATCCCTATTTAATGTACATTACGCAGCGCTGTACATTAAATAGGGATTGCAAATGACAGACTAATACAGACAGTGATACAGGAAGAGAGGACCCTGCCCCGAAGAGCTTACAATCTAGTAGACAAATCCAGAGGATTTGTCACAAGCCCATGGTAGTGGGAAATCCAAACATCATGTGTTTGTAGGACTCACCACACATGAGGACCAGGTAGTTTGGTTACATAATTTGTCCAAAAATACAAACTAATATCCTATTGTAACATATTATTTCTTGTCCTTCAGGAAATTAACAGAGGGATACATTTTAAATGCATATCAACCCACATGGTTACCAAGGAATATAATACTAGGTAGCTAACAATACTAAGTATACTAAGTCTAAAAGCATTGTAACTTTACAATTACATTTCAAATATGTTTTTTTAGCATATTGCTGTATTGCAGTTTTTCTAATCCTTTTTAACATGGAGGAAACCTTGAGATAACTTCTAGTACCTGGGGAACGCATTTTACAATTACAAGCTTACAGTACATTAGCATGATGGTCAGTGAAAAGAATGCCTCTTACATTGCTTGCCATAGGGAAGAATGACCCCTTCATAGATAGGCAAAAAGTAATTCGGTCCATGGTAACAGACCTAGAAGAGACAAATTGCTCATAGATCAAAGAACCCCTAGCATCCTCTGGAGGAACCTAAGGATTCAACAAAACCCAGGCTGAGAAACACTACTGTAGGCAATTAAAGGGTAACCTGGATGTATTCAGGGACCATGCTCAGGTAACCCCAAAAAAATGTTATCTTTTTGTGTTTTGGCCTCCTGTAAACTATGCCATATAGAAGAGAATTGAAAAATCATCAGAGCAAGTTCCTAATTTATTCATTCAGTTCCCATTAGTGTGAACTGATGATCGGCAGTAACCACCCAATCACATAATAGATAACATTCACTGATACATGTATAAAAACTTTTGAAGATTACAGCTTCCCATTAAAATCTGCAAATAATGACTTGTAATCACATTATCCATATTCATTCCAAATATCCAGTCTATGTTCTCCAGATAATTATCAGTTATTACAAGTTTATGTTACAAAGGGGAAAACAGGCTTTCCACCAAAATTTGATGGCTCCCAGAGGGAGAACATGACAATTTAACACTGATTACTTGACAAGATTAATGTAGTGTATATTAATCCTAACTGATTAATTATTTCTTTTATGCTGATGACAGTGTCCTTGATAGCATCGAACAGCTGCTGAATGATAAAGAGGAATCCCAGGCATTCTGAGACTGCACCCAGCCTGGTGTACAATTTCAATAGACAGATCATTAGAGGATTACTTAGAACATTTACGAATGTGTGTAAACTCATTGTTGGCATCTGATATGTTTCAAATCAAAAAAATCCGACAGGAGCAAAACTAGGATCATAAACATTAAGCATAGACCTACACAGGGGAAAAGGGCTCTGATTTATGTGTACCTTGTTGTGTTTCTCATCTCATTATTGCTAGGTGTGTGTATGTTTGACAGGTATTCCTTGAACCATATTCATGTATTTTGAGATGCTAATTCCTTCTCTATCCTGTTCCTTTGTTTGGCTTTATAGTAACCGTGTCATTGATTTTAAATTTACTAAAATAATTACCTGCAAAAGACTGTAAATGCCTACCAGCTTCCCAAGGTGATGAACTTTCATGAGACCATGTCCAATATCTCACTGCAGTATCATTCCAATGTAATGTCGGCTTTCCCCTGCAGCACTCAGGGGCTCCTTTTTTTCATCATTGTCTTCTATAGTGATACAAAGGTCAGCAGAAGGAACCACTAATCCCTGCAGGGAACACAGGAGATTACCTTCCTAGAGGTATCCGTTTAGGGGAACATTTCTCTAAATCAGTGTTTCTCAACCAGGGGTTCCTTGAGCAATGAGCAGTTTGTGACTTTCAGGTCAGTTTAATAGATACCAATGATCTTTTTGGCTTTCTGCAAGGGTGACATTCTTCCCAATGGCCAGAAAAGTAAGAAGCATTCTTCCTACTAATCACAACACTAATTTATTGTGAGTTGTGGATATAGTAACAATAGCAGGGTTTCACTGAAGACCGGAAAGAAACTCAAACCACCTGCAACAAATCCAGTTTTACATCTACAGGATAAGTTGAAATCCTGATGGGAAGACATGTCATTTTGTCCAACATGAGCACCTAACCTCACAAATGCTCTATTGGCTGAATAAACATACATAATAAAATGTAGTTAGTCAAATAAACTTCTAAATCTTGTGGAAATGCATATGAGTGAAGGCTGTTACGGAAGGAGAGGCATCATTATAACATTACTCAAGGTTTTAGAATCTAATGCCACAATCTAAAATAGGTGTCATAGTCATAAAGTGTAAATATTTATGCCCTAATTACTGTTCTGGGCCCGGACTGAATTTCCTATGCTGAATACAGCATTTGGTGTAATAGTAACATTTCTGGGCATTGTGCCCTGCATGTACCCTCATCCTACGCCTTTAATATGTCAATACTCCCATATTTCTGAATTCCTGGAATCTCCCTTTCTCGGCTTCTTATCACAATCTTTCACAGAAATGTAGTTTAGTCATTTATCTTTCACCTTCTCTTTGCTGACCTCCTCAAACTTAATAATGTCATCATGGAATTCGCTTTTTTTTGCTTTAACATGATCATTATATTAGAATCAGCTATACCATATGTTCTATGTTGTAAGTCACTAGGTCATGAGATTGCTTTTTTCAACATCATATTTGCATGATTATGTATTATCTTGAATGCTCAAGAATGTGGATAACAGATTCATGAATGCATATATATTTTATCTTGGCTGCTTAGAAGTTGGAATTGTAATTATGCCTCTTTCAGCAATATCCACCCAAACCGCACTTTATTTCCATTAGATAACTACCGGCTCTTAACCTTTGATGATAAATCATCATTTAATAATTTTGGAGAGTACTGTGGAATTTTGTAAAGCAATATGGAATGTTTTGACACTCTATGAATACAAAGTAATAATAATAATTATTATTATTAAATAATTACTAAAGATATGGTTAACCAAAAAGTACTAGATATAAGTGAAGCCTATTGCCTTTCTGTCTACCATGGAGTTCATGTCCAGGTTTTTGTTTCTGCTGTTGTGTTTCTTATAAGTAGAAAAATAGCAAAAAGTAATTAAAACACTTAACAGGACAAATGCAGGTTGTTGTAGGTTACAGGTGCATTTAACACCTAAAACACTAGGTTAACTTTCTCAGAGAAAACCTGGTGGGATGTGAGTTCTATTTCTCCAACTTAAGTAATGGTGGTAAAAGGAATCATGTGCAGTCTTCATTTGCTGCAGGAAAGTGTTTGTGTGTGAGATGAGCCTGAAGTTTGCCTGCACCCTAGATATGGATATTAGGATATTGGAGAGATTGGAGTTTGTGGAGTAAATGGATCCTGGTATTTAAGTGCAGTTTTTATTACTAATAAAGTCCATGAAAGATAATAGACATTCAGAGAGTTTACCTCTCCGGCATCTACTGAAATTTAAATATTTGTGGACTGACACTTTCACAATATGATGAAGACCCATCCTTGTTCTGAGTCTGATACTGTGACATCGAATGCATCCTCTATATATCTGATTTCCTCTTATTGGCACTTCCTTTGCAGTCTCCTGTGTGGTCCAATTCAACTTTCCTGTCCCCCACAGTCAAATATCTCATCCTCTTCCCCTCAGTCTAAATGTAGTCATTCTTCAAATATAGGATTATATCAATATTTTGGGTTTCCTATCAAATTAAAAAAATAGCATTTTTTTGCTGACTAATTTTTGACCATTGATGCCCAACACCAACCGAAGTTTTAGGTAATTTTGAATAGCATGTGGAGGTGTTAGTATCTCTGTCTGTGTTCTATTTTTCAGAGATTTACCTACATTTCCCTTCATTATTCAAAATATGTATATGTCAAAATCTCTGTAGTGAGAAGATACACAACACATTTTTTGTAGAATGAGGGAGAGTAATAACATCTGACAATATCCTTATTGCTATTATATCTGCCTAGTTTTCTTTTGCTAAAATACCTCCAACTCTTCAAATCTCTGAAACATATCCACTTATTATTTTGTAGTCCTTGAGAATTATATTTAGCACAGGGATTCTGCCTCTAAACTTGGTAGAAAATTTGACTACTCCATGGAGACTCAATACCAGCCTAAATCCATGCCTCGTCTTACTTCCCTACGTACTCTTTTAGGTCTAGTCTCCACTTGCTTCAAACACCTGTTTTTTGACATGCAAACGTAGCCTTTTAACAATACAAACTGAACATTCTCCATGGTTGCCTAAGCTTTGCTTCAAATTCAATGCAGACTCTCACGTTCCTTGTTTCAAAGCATCCTAGCAATCCACAGAGAATACATTGAACATGTTCGAAAAGCAATGCCCATGGTTTCATTGGGTTACACGTGCATTTATAAAGTGTTTGGCACATGCTTTGCCTCAAAATGACACTAGTTCCTGGATTATCACCAGAGATTTCACTATTTTTGGGAAAAATGTGTCTTTTTCTATTATTACCTATGACAAAAAATCTAATTTTTACTGCCCAGTCCATAAAAATACTGGCCAGGTAGTGCTTCCTGGTTGCTAGAGCATCCCAATCTGTATAACAGGGATATGCCTGGACACAGTGATATCCTCTTGATTGATAACACTGAATTGAGGAGATTCACACAAAGAATGATCTATGGACTAGCTACAATCCTACTTTGGGGACAGAATGTGGACATCATTTATTTTCCCAATGCTTCAAAGCCTCCTAATGTCTGTGTAATGCGTTCTTAATGCTTTCCAACACTAGCAGAACTTGTTCCTCATTTTTCAAGCTATATAGATTAAAGTTTAATTAAAACCAGTGAAGTCAAGGACTTATCCTTTTGCAGTGTCACTTGATTGACAGCTCTGAGTCTGCTGGGGCTGCTGACATCACATCCAACATGGTAGCAGCCAGTAGCAGTTGCAAGACTTTTAGATGTCTTCACAAGGGAGGCTTTTACTGGTAAATACCAATTATAAAATGCATATATTAACTCATATGAAGATTTTTGGTAAAATGAATGGTCTGTGACAGGGTCTTTTTTTCTAACACAATCCATTGCTGTCCAACTGACAAACCAGCCTTGCTCTGTGTGTGGCCATTATTACCATTGCTGCTTCCTAACCTGCAAAACAGTTTGTATATTACCAATCCAATGAAAATAAATCTTAGCCATGACAAGGATGTTTTTCCTTGAGCTGAGCACACAGAGTGCATTTTCGCAGTGTTTATGTATTTAGTCAATTGATTTTTAGGATACATTTTAGATGACATTATGCGGTTAGTTGTAGTGAAAGCCCTGCCAAAATATATTTAAATAATCACGTTTGTGAAATGTACACACATGTAAACCGGCTCCCTGCCTTTTTATATCCGATTCAGGAAAACATATTTATTTAACACGCTTCAAAGATGAATGTGTACAACGGCGTGGATGGAAAGTGAATGTATTTATTCCGAGTGTCCCTCAGGCTTTTTTTTCCTCCATGCTCTGCATGTGCTGCTGAAATGGCAAAATCCTTTAATTGACAGAACAATAAAAGGCATCAGTTTGCACAAATTACAAATAGACTGTTTTGTCGATAACTCATATCAAAATGCTTTTTTTATGATTTGACTTGTAAAATAAAAAGGTTTTCTGAGTTGGGAAATAAATCTGAAAATGTTGCTAATTTGGATTATTCATCCCTTGACATATATGTGAATTATTACCCCGATGCAGTATAAAAATATCCAATGAGAGTTCTTTTTCCTTTAAAGTAGATATTTGGGGTTTTATACATACATAAAGACAAATTATGCCAAAGCAGATGTCTCTTATAATAGATATTATAGATATTGCTTCATATAGATATTGTTATATTACTGGCTTTAATTGCATCAATCTTTATGAAAAAATATATAATAAAGACATGTATCCAATTTTTTTTATTGAGTTCTAGTGTCTATAGTCAAACTTTGCTTGGATGAGTATGAAAAGTTTATAACCCCATCAGGGTTTTCTTTTCTGTGTCCTGTTAGGAAGATCACCTTCGGAACCTGTTTGAAAGACCCAATGGGAAATGAGAGGAAATCCAAAGTGAGGGAAAATCTCATCTTTGACAGTTGTACCTGGATGAGGTGTCCCCATAGGGGTTTTCCTGCTTTTTCTCCTAGTGACAACTCCAACATTATGGATTTCCTACTACTCGTTTTCATGGTCCCCAGTACAAACAGAGAATGTGGTCAATCTTCTTACAGGGGGCAATAAAAGTGGGTTCTAACCTTTCCAAACTTTTATTTAAAATGGACATTATATAAAAATAGAAAGTCCATTGCTCTATCCAACCAATGACCCGTCATCTTTAATTTCCTTAAAACATGAGATTGAAAATGATTTAGATTGCTCCTGGGAGATGTGAGTGACATCACCACTCTTTCAGTCACTAGGCTGGAGCACAAAAGCTGCTTTTAGGACCGGTTCACAACTGCAGTATTGGGCTGTATTGGGCAACAAAGTCCAACTCAGACCCAATGCAAAACGAAAGCATGTACTGTATACCTTTTGTCTTGTGGCTTCAGTTCACACCATTTCTCTATGCAGCATATAAAATAGTAAGTAGACCTTCTCTGCAAATGGAATGTCTGCTGTTCTGTCAACCCATCATTGACTAAAAAAAAACTCCTTACATTGCTCCAAGCTCCCTGGATCAGGTATTATAATTGCTGCCTCTTGGGCACTCAAATCTCATAATTATGTTAGAAAAAAATAAAGCGGTGGGGGGAGGTACAGCAGAAGACCTTTAGTTTGTATAGAATAAGGTCAACTTTATTTCTATGCACCGCAGCACAGTGTGAAGCGATAAAGTGTTGAAATGCCTGGCACAAAGATGCAACATTTTTATTTTTTTCAGCTCACAAAAACTCAGATCATTAATGAAAACTGAAGCCATTTGACATAAAGCCTATTTCTTTGTTCTTGGGTTTGGACAAACTTGGTCAATGCTGTCCAATACTGCAGATGTAAACTAACTTTAAAAGCAGCATCTAGCTCTGGTCTGGTGAATGTGACTAGGAACATACTCTGAAAGACTAGAAAGAGTATGAGAAACATAACAGGAAATTTATATTATGTTAGTCTGCTGCAGGATGTGTTTCCTTAGTATCCCAACCACTTCCCCCACCTCCTCTGATCATTCTGTTCAGAGTAGTAATTTGGTATATAACGAAGTAAGAGGCAGCAGGGGTCTGCTCTGTGTGAGGCTGTGATGGCTTTATACATTGGCAAACCATAAAGTGAGAAATACCGTATCAGGGAAGCTTAGTGAATAGGGAATGAGCTTAGTGAATAAGATGATGCCTTTTGAATGGTCCTCCATCAGTCATTAGAATATCAGTCATCCGGAAGGGGGGGAGCAGCTCTGATATAAGGATGCGAAGCTATGCCTCTACCAATATTGCCACCGCCACATGTCAAATGGCTAATATTTTACCACCCTGGGCTGTAAAAATGGGACTTGCTGCCAATGTTAATAATAACAAAGAAACCAACTGAGACTGGCAATTTTCTCCCAAACATTAACAAGGCATTGCAGATCAGTAAAAAAGGATGACCAGCTTCAGGTAGGGTTGCCATATTTTCAGGGACAAAAAATGCAGACCTTGCTAGAGGTTGTTCCTCCATGAATTAGTGTTCCTCCTTAACATTTAAATCAGTTCTTTTTACAATAGCATTGGTTAGATTAGCTTCTAGGATCCTATGTCACATTGTGGGTCTAGAACTTAGGAATTGATATTACAGGAGAAGGGAGAGACGAGGAAGGACTTGAACTCCAAGAAACCTGCTAAATGTGAAGGTGGAAGTACAGGATCATTTTCTATGGGCACTCCATGGGAGTGCAAGAGTAAAAGGAGTATTTGAAGATATTATAGCCATGTGTTAGGAGGCAAAAGGGCTGGACTACATGCAGCACTGGGAATGGCTTTGTTCCCTACTGGAAACATCTGACAGCACTGGAATGGTCTTGGTGTAGAAAGGCCATGTGACATATTATTATTATTATCCAGTATTTATATAGTGCCAACATAGATTACAGCCATAGTTCACAGTCATGCTGTCCCTCACAGGGGCTCACAATCTAATGTCCCTACCATAGTCATAAATACAGTCTAAGGTCAATTTGGAGGAAGCCAATAACCTAACTGCATGTTGATTTTTGGATGTGAAAATGGAGTACCCAGGGTAAACCCATGCAAACACAGGGAGAACAAGTAAACTCCATGCAGATAGTGTCCTGGCTGAGATTCAAACCTGGGACCTAGCGCTGCAAAGGCCAGAGTGCTAACCTCTGAGCCATACAAAGGTATGTCATGCAGGACCCAGGGGACTTTACTTGCATAGAAGGCTTTGGCCTGCTTACCTTCTGAAGTTGGGGTAAGTACAACTTGTTGGGAGCTCTTGAGTGCAAGGGTGAGGAAATAGTGGGACTTTTTTTCTAATGGGGAACTTCAGGCATTTTTGTCCTTTTCCTATTAATAACACTGATACCAAATCAAACTTTTACTTGCAGGCCACGGAGACCACAGCATAACTTGGTGACTACTACTTTGCCATTGTTTGGGCACAGCTACCACTTTTCTCTTCTAGATAATTTGAGCCAAAATGCCAATGTTACTAGTTTGAGTACTACTACTAGTTTCAGTTAAAATACAAGTAAAGGTTACTAAAACTTATACTCCACAAACAACTTCAGTTTTTACAAGGGTAATTTGTATGTTCCAGTATCCAGAATGATAGAGGTTTTAGACCAGGAACCAATACCAATACTACACATTCACCATACAGTATGCATGTCTTCACGCCAAAGTATAGATCAAAGTCATGTTCTTTTTCATCAATGCTGAATAAGTAGTGAGAAGGCCAGTAAAAACATTTTATATAACCTGTATATGCCCATAAAATTGTAACTAAAAGCAAATACATTGTAATTAATTTCTCTTTGCTGAAATATCAGTATCTTTAAAAACATATTATTTGTACTATTCTACAAGCCTATTGATTTTTCCATTTTATACTCATGGATGTGTTGAGAAGTCAATATTTATTAGCGTAAACCCTAAAAGCTTATGATAATATTTGGTGAGGTACAGATGGCTCACTGATAGTTCCAGGTAAAAGGTCATTCTTCTTGGACAGACTCATCAATGTTATGACCTATTCTTGATCATACTTCCTTCCCAATGTAATTATGGCCACAGTTACTAGAGGTGCTAATAAATGTCTGAATGAATATTGATTGTTTTATGTTCTAGTTGACAGTAGCAAAATGTCCTATTATCTTCAATATTTTTCAATGATTTTCAAATAACTTTCCTGGAAAAATGATCACAGTTGTTTACAATAATTGGTAAAGGAAAGCACAAAAACACAGACAAATGTGACCTTTTGTTTAACCTTAAACCTGAATTGCATGAAACTCGTTTAATTGTGCGTGTGTGAAAAATAGGAAAACTTGCTGTAAGTTTTATAATAACAACAGTTTATTTTGTATTTTTGTTTTATTCTTATTTACTATGTATACTTTTGTAATCATTTGTACAAAAAAAACTGTGTGTATTTTATTTGCAGCCTCTGCTTCCTTTATTTTAAATGTCCCTTAGTAAAAACCAGATGGCCAAAAACATTTTTATCGCATATGTCGTATGACATTTTTTGTGTGTTAATAAATGTAGACAGAGAGGGAAATAAGACATCTTTCTGAAAGCAAATTAAATTGTAACAACGTGAGAATGTTGAGAAACAATGTAACTTCCACATTAGTTTTTAGTAAAAAGGAACACATGCCATTAGATGTCCAGTGCCATCACATGTAAATGGGAAGAGCATGTTAGGTTGTGTTTGTATTCTTCTTCTTATTATTATTATTATTAATATGCAGTATTTTTATAGCGCCAACATATTAGGCAGCACTGTACATTAAATACCGGTTGCAAATGACAGACAGATACAGACAGGACGCGGAGAGGACCATGCCCAGAAGAGCTTACAATCTAAGAGGTGGGGAAAGCAGAACATAAAAGGAGTCTAGTAAGCCAAGAGCAAAGTAAAGGGCATCTTTTGTTTTTTTTTCTGCAAGGGCAAATTGTTGGCAGGCTCACTTTAATGCGGGAAAAGAATCTATTTCAACTTCAACAGTCTAAGTATATTCACAGATGGAACTCAACAAAATGATTTTGTGAAAGGTGTTCCATTGCCTAATGGATGGGTGGAAATGTTAGACACATAATTATGGGTAAACCGTGCAGATGAGCAATGATGTCTTTCCATACATACATTTTGTATACTGTAATTACACAGCGAAAATACGATGGCAACGTGGAACTAATGTGTATATTTGACATGAATAGGGCAGATCAGGAAACCTCTACCCATGTCATCCAGTGTCCAAGAGACCTCTCAATGGAAAGAATTCTGTATCCAAATTTAAAGACATCCCCTTAGAGAGACCTGGGTTTTGAATGTGTTTTACATGCAGCAGAATTATCTGTGGTTTAACGCTGTACAAATCCCTAAATAAATTTAACATATGATTAAACCTGACAAAGGTAAAAAAAAAAAAATGCCATAACACCTAAAGAAATCCATTGGATTGATTTGTACCCTAAGTTAGTCTATTTGAACCTTCTGGAACAGTTAACCTCTTAGGATGGTACTCAAAGAAACAGTATACATTCACCATTGTTTAAAGTCCCTACACTATGGGCCTGATTTATTAAAGCTCTCCAAGGCTGGAGAAGACACACTTTCATCAGTGAAGCTAGGTGATCCAGAATGGATTTCTTCAAAGTAATTAGCAAATGTTTTGAATCCTGGACCAGATCTATCCCAGGTTTGCTGGATCACCCAGCTTCACTGATGAAAGTGTATCTGGTCCAGGCTGTTGAGAGCTTTAATAAATAAGGCCCATATATCTATTTTTGCATAGAGTAGGGTATTATTAAAACTCCACGTTTTGGGGCAATATTTTTCTTTTCTTTCTATCTGAAGAGAGGGATTTTTGCCTCAGTCTTCTTTAAAGCCTGACTCCATAACTAATGATATACATATTGTAATTATTAAGGAAGAACTAATCCCAAAAATTAAAACATTGTGACAAGGTGGGTCCTTTATTATACAGGGGACAAGTGAGTGACCTTATTGCAGAAGTAGTACCCACAATATATAGTTACAGAATTTGGTGCTTTCAAAGTCCTTTGACATTTAGCAGTTATGTTTTTGCTTAATGAAAGGCATTGATGGACAAATACTGCAAAATTGTAATAAAGGTTTTATTTAATAAGGGGAAATTTGGGGTGAAGTTTTGGGGGCATAACAGGTAATTAAAGACAGATGGCTGCCTCTGAATTACTATAGTCATGGAACACTGAACTTCTGGAGGCCGTGCAATAAACATTGGCATAAATATAATAAACACAACCAGAAGGACATTAAGGAACATTCAATAGTCTAATGTCCTCTGCACAATGTGAACCTAAAGTGTCAAAATCTGACAGCACGTTGACAACAGTCTGTGCTAACTTGGCTGGAGCAGGGAAGACACATGGGTCTTATAGATCCCTGATGTCTACATGAAGAATATACTATCATCTACAGCAGCCTTTATCAACCTTCATTTTAAACATGAGGGAACCCTTGAAATAATTCAGACCCCCAATAATAATTACTATATACTCAACTCTCAGTACATTAGTGTGGTGGCCAGTGGGAAGAACGCCTTTTACACTGCTGGTCAGTGGGAAAAATGCGACCCTTACAGAAAGCCAAAAAGATCATTGGTGTCACTTACACTGACCTGAGAGACACAAACTGCACATTGCTCAGGGATCCCCTAGCAAACTCGGGAAAAACCTTAGGGTTCCACAGAACAGGGTAGAGAAGTACTGATCTAGAGGGATGATTAACCCTCATGTGATATAAAGAAAATGATGAAAAACAAAAAATACCAAGTTTACTAAATTGCTAAATAATTATGTATATATATATTTATATATATATATATATATATATATAAAGTTATATCACCTTTGCACACACAAACATACAAACATTTTTTTTTGTTATACAGTTGAAGAAAGCTTGTGCAACTTAAAACATTGGAACTGCCATCTTTTTTTTACAGACCCTTTCCTGTGAATACTATATAGTGTTTCCAATGTTATCTAAGTTTCAAAAGAAAAAGAAAATCTTCCCCAATATAGTGGGCCTGTTACATTGGTTACAATCTCTCCCTCATATGTAGTATAGTTTTTATTGCCATTCAGCAGCTATAATAACAGGATTAAAGTTATTTAAAATAATATTAAGGAACTATAAAAATTAATAAAATAATCTAAGTTAAGGGATTTCTGTTTAAATGCGGAATCATGATTCATAAAAGGCTGAGATCACCTTTGTCATACAATAAACCAAAATAGCATAGGGATCATATTCATGGAATAAATGATATAACTTGTAATAACAGGCTAAAAGCAGCCTAGTGTAAAGAGAATAACGAAAGATCGGAACAGCGCCAGACTGACCATTAATCACACTGTGCAAGAGATCAATTCTGATGGGGGTGAAATGATCTCAGCCATGTGTGTTTCCTCTCGCTGACAACACATGTTATATTGGGATTTGAAATGATATTGATTTTTAGCTGCCAGCTTTAGCTTTGGGTAATGGTAAAGGTTAGCTGTACTGTGGCCACATCAGTAACAAATGTGAAAGCTTATTAAACCAAATGTTAGAGCCAATTCGAGGGCTGTAGTGACAACTGTGGGCAGCAGCAAAACATTGCAAACATGTTCACATGGAACTTGCAACCAACTGTTTGGAATCTGGGGCATGTTCTCTCCAAAGATCTTGCTGCTAATTTGATGGCAATGTATTTGGGGAACTAAAACGTGAAGGGAATGCGTAATATCCAGAAGTGTAACTAGGGAACAGTAACCAGGGCAGCTGAGCATGGGAAAGAAGACATTGGGGCTACAACACACTAGAAATAAATAGAGGGCAATTACAAATGATTGAACACATATGTGTGGATATTAAATGAAGCTTACAATTACTATACAGTATTTTTTCCCAGGCAAAGTTATAACATTTGTTAATATGTCATGAGAGCAATATGTGAGATATCTGACCAGAGATAAGATGATTTGTCACTTTCATGAGTTTGGGACCACTCGGACAGGTTTGAAATTCACATCCTGGTAATGTGTTGTGCAGATTATTTTGGGGGAATATTTTTTATAAGCAATAAGACACTGCTTTTAAATAAGGCCATCCAGTGTACAAGGGACAGTCAGGGGGCATTTAGTTAAATCAACCCGTTCATTATAAAAGGGAGGGTCCCAATGCAGTTATAATATCTTCCATATTCAGAGTGAATTGGAAGCTGTTGTAAGGAAAGTAAATCTGTGTAAGGATAAATTACAATCAGTTAGAGAAGGCTACATACACATGACAGATGATTCTAGCCCGGTACGAACAGTCATGCTATGCTCTTCAGGTGAATCTGACATTGGTACAGCAGTCACCCAACATCATTTATGGATCTGTCCTGATGGATTCATGAACAACCAACAGAAACTAATTGCTAATGGAGAAGAGCACAGCGGGGTGCTGCTTGCTCGTTCTCCCCCTCCCCTCTCCATAGCAATCGTTCATTCATCTGTTACTTTTTGTTGCATGAAGAAAGATTGTTTCTGGCGACAAAAATTGCATGTGTATACAAAGCCTTGATGTACTTTAATTATGTTTGCTAGTTATTTGGGTCCTGTTATTTTCAGAGGATTTTTTTAATCTTTCACCTTATTTTTTGGCTGATTTGGGATCAGCAGTCACTTTTAGTTGCTGCCTATCTATAGCACGCTTTCCTTGGGGATACTTCCAATGGACTCATCAATTCTGATAACAACAGTTTGACAATAAATTGAAACTTAAATTAGAGAAATTTTCATTTCTAATGTATCATTGGCATGGGAAGTGAAATGGAATGGCTCTTTCACATGTGTGTATGTATATTTCAGCTTGAGCTACTGAACTTTGTGAAAGCTTTTTACACCAAATAAGTGAAGAAGAGAGACAGAACATAATGTTTTCACAGCAGCTATGCTACTCTAAAATCTCATGGCTGCCTACACTTACAATTCAATATCTGCACAGTGCTTAAATGGGCATTTTCTTTTTGTTGCTGAGTGGCACTAGTCCATAAGATTTTGGATTTTAAAGAATCTTTTTGTTTTTCTTGGCATGATGACCAAAACAGGTCAATAGCAAAGTGAACACCAGACCCTCTATTCCTAAGGTTTAGATAAGACAGCTCCCACCAACACGCTCCTTTTAGAAGTTATCACTTGTACCTAATCTAGAATACCTGATTCTAATTTCATTGAATTGAAGTGGTGGTAAATCTAGGGGTGTACTTATTTTTGCACATCTGCATACATCATGTAAGTTTTATGTGTCATTTGTTTGTATATCAATTTTATTTGTAGAAACTGTTAATGAGAATCTAATGTTTGCTTGTTTAAATATGCTGGAAAAACTAAACAATTTCAATGAGGCACACTTACTTTTTCCATAACTCAATAGTACCCTTAAAAAACCATAGTCCCACAAATTCTGAATTTATTTGCTTTTTCTGCATTGCACTTAGAATAAAATGTTCCAATTTAGATTCCTTATAACAGCTTTTCCATGTACATATATTCAGGGATGATCAATTCTCTACAAATCTATTCTCAGCATGTTTCATTTTGGAATGATCAATTGTGCTGATGTAGTCTCTTCTGTTCAATGTCTTTTATATACTCAGCTCTGTGTTGTGTACTTGTAACTTTCTTTTTTCTTTGTGTGTTACTAGGAAGGTATGAATCCTGATATTCCTCACCCAAGAGAGAATATGTTCTAGCAGCAGGAGAGTGGCCAAGGGTGGAGATGAAACATTACAAGTAAAATGAATCATGTTTTCCTCTGTAGCCCTGGACAGCATCATACCAAAATAATATCCTGCTATTCTGAGTGTACACACAGTAGGAAAATAAGAATCCCACACAGAACACGCCGCATTCCAAAATACACCATGTCTTTTTTCCAAAAGCAACAAAATATCCCAAATGATGTGAAACACAATTGAAAGGCCAACAGTGAGTAAAGACAAGTGGGCCTTAGAACTTTGTGATAATGGATTTCAATATTGTGAATTGTAAAAGGGAAATTAAAACCTTTATTTTGGAGAATGTGGGGATAAAATTAGCTGTTATATCTAATATCCGTAAAACATTTCCAGTAAAAAAGAATTTAAAAAGCAACAACTATTTCTGTAAAACAAGAAATTCAATAATCTATTCTAAAATGTTATCTGGGGATTACGGAATTTAAAAACTGAGTCTAGCAATGAGTTCCATGGCTAGATTTAGACATCATGCTGCCCTATCTGAATGATGATGGCCCTTTGTGTAAGCTCTTCCTCTCATGTATTGTGATGTTATCTTAGTAAAAACCAACAGAGTGGTATTAAAGGAACTATATTGTCTGATTTGTATTCACAGTATCTTTCTAGCTGTACAGACCAAGAATAGGAGAAAAGAGAAATTATTTTGTTTATTTGAAACCTTTGTGAGTCTTCACCAAGCTCATCATCTTCGGTACATACTTCCCACTAGGATTTATTTGCTGAATTTAAAGCAGAACTATAGCTAAAAATAAAAAAAAATGTGATCAAGCAGGTACTTTATTGCAGGAGGGACAAGCAATGCCCCTTCTTCAATAAACATACCTGCCTGGTCAAAAATGTTTAAGTACACTGAGCTGTCCCTGTTCCATTGAGGGTGCCGCCATATTCTTCTCTTCCATGGTTCCTGACCTTTGGTCATTCTGATAGGCCAGACAGGTGTAATGGTCAATCAAGAAGATAACAAACAGGCTGGTAGGTATGTTTTATTGTAGAAGGGACACGGCCTGTCCCTTTCTGCAGTAAAGACCTGCCTGCTCTTATTTTTGGTTCTTTTATTCTATTGAAATTACATTACATTTTGCTACTGGTTGATCCCACCCGATTCCCAGTGCTGTTCTTATCTCTAGCTCCATTATCTGGAGTTTTGAACTTTGGAATTTTCCCTCCAAGTTATAAAAGTGAGAAGAAAAGGGAAGTGTTCTGTAATTCTGACATAATTTTAGTCTTAGGGTGCCAACATTGTTCCTATATAGATACAGTGCAATGAGTATGTATTGTTAACCTAGGAGAAGAAGTTTGTTACTGGCAAGATAACCAACTTAAAATAAAACTGAAAATTCTAAAAAAAAAAATGTATCAACTACATTTAGGAACTGCTTTTTAAGCTGCAATGTACTTCATTTTTATTCTTGGTCTTAGATCAGCCTTTCTCTACCTTTTTAACATGGGGAGCCCTTGAAATAATTTTTTATCTCCTGCTATAATTACTATATCCACAGCTCACAGTACATTAACCCAATGGTAAGTGGGATTAATGCTTTTTATACTGTTGGCCAGTGGGACAGATGTCACCCTTAGAGACAACCAAAAAGATCACTGGTGTCAAGGTAATTGACCTGAGAGGTCCGAATTGCTCATTGATCAAGCAACCCATAGCAACCTCTGGAGAAACCCTGGTTGAGAAACGCAGGTTTAGATACAGTTAGGACCTTGTACATAAAATATTATTTTGTAGCGATTTTAACTGAGGCTTTTGTCAAAAAGGAGTTAACAGTTAATAATATCCATGGTACCCTTGCCTTTTTTTTTTTCCGGTTGAAAAATATGTGAGTCCATGTAGTACAAGCAATAGAAAAATAAAAGAACGTCAAACCTGTATCCACAGAACCCCAAACTCACAAGTGATCTAAAATATCATACAATGATAATATTTAATTTTAAGCAAACCTAAACTCAAAGGTAGACAACTCTTTTATATAAAGTAAAAATATCCTTTTTTTTAAATGCAACACCAAAAAAGAGTGAAGCACCTTCCCTTTCTGTCTTGATCGGTGTGGCGAGATCAGGCATGCGCAGAAGGGGTATTTTCCAACCCTAAGGGGAAAGAGATGCCAATCTCACGCATGTGCAGTGATATCGGCATTTCCCCCTCTTTACAGTAGACTACATCACCAGTACTTGCACCTGCGTAATGCAAGATTGGTTGATGTAGCCAAAAGAAGTAAGATGATGGGCAAAGATGGCAGCTCCTGACACATCCTTCGCGCCGAGATGAAGGAGAACTCCAGGTCGGTGCGGGACCCAGCTAAGCAAAGGTCCAGCGTGATCGAGGGATCTGCAGAATTAAAGGTAAATGGGATTTTCTTTATTTTTCGGCTTAGTTACACTTGAAGTGAATGGGTGAAGATTGACTTATCTATTGGGTTAATATATAACTCAGGAATTTTTGCAAACATCCATACCCTGAATTTTCCACTCCACTCACTATCTGTTAGATGTATTATTTTTATCGATATACTACCATTGTAATGTAAATGTCAGTTTTAGGAGAGATGACCCTTTAAACTAAAAGGCTCTGCAATCATTGGGATGCTGTGATTTCTCCTACATGCCAGGGTGATGCAGGGCAGAAGAATTATGACTGTAATATAAAGTAACTACTTACTGTAAGTCAGTGATCCAGCAGCCTACCTGAAACACAGCTGATATGCCAGAAACATTGCATTCTGTCATTTATTCCTCTTTGTCCTTTACATCAGAAAGACACAATACACGTTGCTTGTAAGCGTTTTTCTATTAAATAGTACACAATAGATTTGTCACATCTGCTGTGTTTCTCCTAATTAATGATGCTAAGGTGAGTATGAAAGTGTCATTTAAAAGACAACACATGACAGATGTGACAAATTCAATGTGTTCTGCTTCGTTTATTAAAATGATAATTTTCTTTATTAATTACTTTACAAATTCAATGAACATGCAATCAAAAATGTAATGCTTTTAAATTTTTAATTATTGTTTAATTAGCTCAAAGAATGGTATTTGTTTTTTCTTACTTGAATACAATGTGTGGGAGAACATCCTATAGGGATTTGCTGCTTTCAAAAACAGAATGCAAAACTTGACACTGGTGGCCCAATGCCAGATACCAGTGGTGGTCCTGCATGCATACAATTTGTAAGCTGGTAATTACTTCTATAGGCTTAATTTTTTATGACTGCTAGTAGCTGGAAAGTGTCTCCAATAGTGAATAGCAGGTAAGCTTACAGCATCAATGGTAAGCCGACTGTCAAGTGTGCTGGTTGTTAACTTCCAAGATATAGGAGTTCTCAATTGTGGACTTTTCTGTTTCCAAACCTTGGAAACATATATGGAATAAAATGATCAAGAATGGAATAGTACAAAAACATTCATGGATTGAAAACCTAGATTGTTTCAGAGGAGAGACTGAAATCAGGTTGCAGAGGACACACAGAGACTAGGAGCATGGTACATGGAATTACTAGAGGAGATCATTTTTACCCTAAAAGCCTCTCTACAGATCAATGCTTCCGACACTGACAGTTACGAACCATGGGATAATCATAAAACAGCAAGCGCCCATTTGGGCACCATGGATCTAGTCACTGAACGCATCCACATATCCTGATGTGACAAGGGGGTACACAGCACAGTCCAAGCTAATAAAAACAGCAATTAATACAGCTTTGTATTGTTTTTTTTTAAACTAAGCAAAGCAGCCACCACATCCAAGGACTAGTATCATGCAATATATTACATATTTTCTCTTGGTTTTAGATATCTGGTGTACTACATTTCAACAGCATAGGAATTACCTCCAGGTACCAACAATGTGAAAATGCAAGGTCCACCTGCCAAGATTTTCTATTGCTACATACAAAACACAAATTAAAACATTTAAGGAATACATTCTAAGGTCAAAAAATAATATATTGCATACACATGGCTTACAAGCTAGTAATGACAGTGGTGATATCACTTGTTTTCATAGGATACTGGGGTCCCTGAGGTTCCATATCTCAAGCACCGTGCAGAACACTTCATGGCTGGATTTGAAATACTCAGCTATTCTATGATTCTGGAGAAGACCCAGTGCCATAGCCATCAGCCACACCATTTGGTGGGAAGCCGAGGTGTAAAGTTTTTTTTTTGCCTCTCTTCAGTACAAGAGAAAATGTCATTCTAATCTCATACATGTTTGCATTAGAAGCAGCAAGTCTGATAGAACCCACCTCGTTCCTGGCTTGAGAACATTCATCATCTAGCCCAATATTTCTCAACCTTTTTAACATGGGGGAACCATTGAAATAACTTTCAGGTCTTAGGAAAAGGTATATAGTATATATTGTTTGGCTCATAGCATATTAGTGTGATGAGCAGTGGGAAGAATATCTCTTACATTGCTGGCCAGTGGGAAGATTATCTCTTACATTGCTGGCCAGTGGGAAGAATGTCACCCTTACAGATAACTGACCTGAGAGACACAAATTGGTCATTTCTTAAGGAACCCCTAGCAAACTCTGGAGGAACCCTGGTTGAGAAACACTGCTCTAGCCCTTTCCACCCAAGCCTGGTTATCTCTAGCTTGCCCATTAAATTCGATACATTTCAATTCTTTGACTCATGGAAGCTCAAGATTACATTTGGACATTACCTAGGGCTGTCCATATGCAAATATATTCCAGCTAGTATCACCAAGCCTGATAAATACCTACTAAGGCATTTTGATATTTGCATAACTCCTTCTAGGAGCCAGCATGCTGCTTGCAAAAGGGCTAAGACTCTCAACAAGAGCAGTGGAATGAGCACACAGGAAGGCACATAGACCGACTGTTGGGTCAAAATACAAGCAAATATCTGAAAGAAAGTAAAAATATAGTGGGGCTTGGCAATAAGCCATATTCATGCAAGCATTTTAATGCAAGATTTGCTTTAACAAAAGATGGATTACATAATTTAACAAGGAGTCATTTTCTGTGGAAAACAGAACATAAGACAAGCACATTGTCTCTTTGTGATGTCCAATGAAATCATGCTGTGAACATTTTAGAAGCTTTTAATTTTAGCCTACCTAGGAGCCTGATTAATTGGATTCTGCTCTGTGATAAAAAAAATATGCAAAACTGCTTTTCTTTTCTTCTTTTTTTTCCCTTAAATTCTCAGTTTTTCTCAATGATATAAAATCTTTAATTTTCCTCCAAAACAACATTTAATTAACTCTTGGTTTAAATAATGACAAGAGATCTGCCATCTGTAACGTGCTAATGTGATAATTATCAGCTGGGATTGTCGCTTGCCAAGTGTGAAATATTGCAAAAATATATATGTAATCTTCACTTGGCTCTCTTAGAAAACTAATGAAGTAGTTTCTGATTCCAATTAGATAGATATGTTTATGTCAGCATACCAGGGTACATATCTCTGGCATTAAGAGGAAAACAAAATTATACAAAGAAAATAGCCAGCTAACTATCTTAGTAATACCTAATGCACCTTCAAATGCTTTCTGCTACTGGAAATATTCCCAGATTCCTTCCATATAAATCTTTTTGCTTTGCGCCAACATTAATCGTTAAGTGGATTTTCTAGTTACCTGAATATTTATCCATTGCCATTTTTAAAACTCATGATCATTAAATTTTAAAGGCTCAAGGCCATCCAAGGTACTGCTTTTCACTCAATGCAGCTGAGCCCCTTTGAAGTATTTACCTCAGTTCTGCATGTTGAGATACAGAGAAGACTTAACGCATCCTTTATTCCAACTAATGATAAAAAAAAGAACTTCATTTAGATAGACCTCCTGTTTCTTTAACCCAACTTCCTTAAAACAGTTTTACTTTAGAACAAAATCTTCCAAGTCCCCTAATCTATTTTAAGATAACCTCCACACTTAAGCTACGTACACACTTCCAATTATTATCGTTGGAAAACGAACGACGAACGATCCTGCACGATATCTACGAACGATCGCATAGCACCGATCCTGCACATAGAGATAACGACACGATCGTTCGTAGATATTGTACACACAATAGATACGATCAACGATCGTCGTCCAATCCGATCCGCCGGTCCGGTCGTTCGTTTCCAACGACTTTCCTCGTTCGTCGGCGTCGTTGGTTACTTTTTTTTGCCCAATTTTGCCCAATCGATCGTTCGTCGTTCGTTCGTCGTTCGTTTTGAACGATAAAAATTGGAAGTGTGTACGCACCTTAAGTACAGAAATCTTACCTTCTATGGTCTGTGTCTACACAGTAATTTACTAAATTCTTGAATAGGTGATCTATTCAAGTTGATTGGAAGTAACTACACAAGCAGGGACAGCATTGTACATGATTCCTGCACTGAGACTGTAAGCGCTGTTACTAGTTGCTGAATAGTGTTTCCATTAAAACATTCATATCTCATGTATAGCCATGGGGAGCATGGTGGCTCAGTGGTTAGCACTCTGGCCTTTGCAACGCTAGGTCCCAAGTTAGACTCTTAGCCAGGACACTATCTGCGTTGAGTTTGCAGGTTCTCCCCATGTTTGCGTGGATTTCTTCTGGGTGTTCTCGTTTCCTCCTACATTCCAAGAACATGCAATTAGTTAATTGGCTTCCTCCCCAAAAAATTGATCTTAGACTGTCTTAAAGACAAATGATTGAGGGCTTTGATTGACTAACATGACATCAGATTGTGAGCCCCTTTGAAGGACAGTTAGTGACATGACTATGGACCTTGTAAAGTGATGTGTAATATGTCAGCTGTATATAAATACTGGAAATACATATCCAGTACATACCTACTAGATAGGGAGGCAAAAGACTGGCCACCAAAATACAAAAAGACTCCCCAAATACCAACCTTAATGGGGGAGTAGAACAATGGCAATAAAATGAAAACAGATAAAGATGAAAAACACAACACATAAAAATGAAAGCCTCTATATGGGTCTACACTTTAGATCAGATGTTCCCAACCTTTTAGCATAGGGGAATCCTTGAAAGAATATTAATGCCTCTTACATTGTTGGCCAGTGGAAAGAATATCACACTTACAGATAGCTAAAAAGATAATGTATGTCAATGGTAATTGGGAGTAGAGATCCAAACTATCCATGGCTCAAGGTACACCTAGCAATCTATGGGGGAACCCCAGGATTCCAGAGAACCTTGCTTGAGAAACACTGCTGTAGACAGTGTGTTGCATGAAACCAAGGTTATTTTGATCTGTTAGGAGCTAGAAGCACCTATCAATAGTTCCACTGTGGCTGCAAAAGCTTGTATTAATTGAATAATGGGAGAAAATAGAAAAATCTACAAACACTGTATAATGCCCAAACGGTAGAAATGGGATAATTACTAATCACTACTTGGAGTTCTGCTGTAACCTGTATATGAATGTACAGCTTTAATGCTTGAAGGTAGCTATCTCACTAACAGAACCATCATTCTGTGCTTGCAGTTTGTCCAAAATCATGGAATCTTTTGTTTGCAACTGAGATGGCAGGACATTATTTTACAAAAAAAAAGGAGTTTGTGAGCACATTGAAGCTCAATGACCTTCAGCATATTATGTTGTACAAACAGTATAGTAATTTGCAGCTTAAAGCTGAACTCAAGAAATATTTGAGAAGGTCCCTTGGTTTCCCTTTATTGCAAGGGATATGTGTTTATTTTCATTTAGGAGTGATTTGTAAAAAGTATTTTTACTTAGCATAGGCTGCTTTTCTGTGCAACTGGTCCCATGCAGCCTCTTTTGTAAGATTCTCTGCACTGTGGTTGCAATGTCTGATATTATCCCCTACAATGAAGAAGTAGCTCAAAAAAGAGGAAAAGCAGTCCTGCTGCAAGAAAGCAGAGGGCCAGGCAAATAAAAGCCCCTTTTACATTCGCCTGGACAAAAACAGGGATTAAACTCTTGCAGTACATTGAAGAGCACCACTGCAAGGCTACTTCTTGGAGTTTGGAATCATATAACAGTTCTATACATGGCCGCTTGAAGGTCTGCTTAGTGTAAGCTCTGAAAAAAAAAAAACATACAGCTCATACATTTCAATAGTGAAATCCTAATATTTGTATATTCAATAGATGGAGAACACTCTCAATATATGCAAAATAATACAAAACTTGAGTGGTTTTGAGATGTTGCCAGAACAGTGATTAAGAGAACACAGTAAATCAAGTACCATTTAATGAGGTTGTTACCATACAAGTTTAAATTGCTTTCTATGATCAAGTAAAGCTGCATGCTAAATCAAGACAATGCGTTTCTTCAGCTTTCATTCATAAGTGTCATAAATTATGTGAGTTAGCAAAAAGGAAACAGAAACTATTATAATGAACATTTTCATGCTTGGCTGTTGTTAAGAAATATGTGACAACCACAAAATACATTTAGAAAAGGATGGGGGGTGGGCAGCTAAAAGGGAATAGATAGTCTTTTCAGTGGTGTTTAAAGGACAACTTCACTTTTACAAACTCCACAAAATTGCTTCCCGTTCCCCACTGACAAGACCTTCACAAGTTGGTTCTTCATGATGCCAAGCAGACTTTGCAAGCAAACCATTACGGCTTGGTCCTTCTCCTAGTGTGCCTGTACCCCATGATTTTTTTATGAATAGTTTGTAATCATAGTGACCCCAGCCATACAGCAGAGAACAGACAACTTCATCGCAATGAATAGGGCTGTAGTATGCTTTTTAACTAAGATAAGTTTGACTCAGAGGTTAGCACTCTGTCTTTGCAGCGCTAGGTCCCATGTTTGAACCTCAGCCAGGGCACTATCTGCATGGAGTGTGCCTATTCTCCAGGTGTTTTTGTGGGTTTCCTCCCATGTTCTAAAAACATGCAGTCAGGGTAGTTGGCTTCCCCCCAAATTGACCTTAGACTGTGATAATGTCTATGGTAGGGACATTAGATTGTGAGCTCCTTTGAGGAGACAGTTAGTGCCATGACTATGAGCTTTGTAATATGTTGGCGCCAGATAAATACTGTGTATTAATAATAACTGGCATGCAAAGGCATTGTGGTGCTGCTCATGGTTGCACAATCAAAATCTCAGAACTGGATAACAAATACTTCACATTGCCTACTGCACTTGGGGTGAGAGGTTTTAATAAATAAAGACAACTTCTCTAAATTTTTTTATGTTTGCTATGTCTGAAGTATTTATGTAACCAGTCCAAGACCCCACCCTGGAACCTCTTAGTGGGAAAGTTTACTATGTCTGCTCTATTACCTAAATGCTGTTTCATTGAGATCCTGGATAAAATATTACTTTAGAATCTTCACACAGAAGGTGTTTATCCTACCTTTTTTAAAACAATAGAAATATGATGAAACAACCAGAGACTTGTAAGTACATGGAAATTTAGAAGAAATTATTTATAAAAAAATAGGAGATGCCAAGGACTTGGGAAGAGGTGTATGATTTCATTAACACCTTCACAAAGACTGTTTTATGTAGCTATACATTAATCTTGTTCTTTGATCCTAATATTACATGTATGTTTGTATTGTTTGCAAATTTGGTAATAAAAAATATCAGAATGGTTTATTATCTACATTCAAATATCTTGCAGAACAAGTGGGAAATATTTGTGTCTGAACCAGAAAGTTAATATTTAAATTATAACTCCTGTGGCTTAGTGAATTGGGCCCTAGTGCAAAACTTCAATTTAATCAAGTACATCAAACGGGCTGAAAAGGAAGGAAAAGTGACATCCAAATAATCAGCCAGTTTTTCCAACCAGGGAATGCAGGTGTGATCAACAATAAATTAGGTTGTGTAAAACTTCCAGCAAGAATAGACATGTGAGATTCCAAATCTGCCAAAATGATTGACAAAGGCACAAGCTTTAGAACAAACATCTAAGACTATCAAGAATCAGCTTCGGGAAAACAACAGTGCTTCCAATTATGATTAATAAATTATTATTACTTAATTATTAAGTAAAGGGACATTCACTATTTATTCTACTTTGTACCCTAATAAGCCTTCTAGAGCAGTGGTCTTAGCCTGCAATGGGAGAGTGGGTGGGGAGCCTGCGATGCATACAGGGGACATGGTCTGTGGCTCTGGCCGGTGCGCTTCTCCTGACCCCATTGGGGGGAGCATCACCCAAAGCTGTCAAGCCGGCGATCACTGTTCTAGAGCCTGCTACAGAGAAACATTTGCATAAAGTTTCCTGCATGATTCATGGTGGGGTTGGCATGTTTGACGTACAGTGTTTGGCTTATGCCAAGGCGTTTCATTTAGTGGCCAAAAAGCACATTTTTAGACTTATATCATAAAACCTTTTTCTAATTTTTTTTTAGAGTATCCCAGGTTGTTCAATTGCATATGATGTCTTCTCCAATTCCTATCCTGCTTCCTGCGTTTTCCTTTTTCAGCCATTGGGAACTCAGTACTGATGTAAAGCCCCACGTGCATATTTGCATTTTTTATCCCTGTAATAGATTAACAAAAGCAGACATGTTTTAGGTCCAGGCTGTGTGGCAACCATGGCTGCCTCGGCAGATACATTAGTAAAGAGAATGTAGCCACAACACAACAGAAAGTGTGGTATTCTGTGTTATTACCAGGTGAAAATAAAGAACAAGAGACAAAAAAAAATTACCAAGGGCATATCACCCAAGGACTGGTAAGCTAATTTGTATAATACAGTTTTCCTTGGAGGTTTAGATATACCTTTTTTAAACTATTTTCTCTCCACCGTGCTGCAAGGCAAAGTGTTTTGATAAGCTTACATTAATTTACTTTTTTCCCTACATTTTTATCAGATAAAAAGCATGTTAAAGCACAGATAAGAATGGAGATGTGAATGGGCCCATGCTTGATGCACGTCAATACATTTTTCTAATGTGCTGTCCAAAACTGCACAGTTTGTAGCTTCCAGGTCTATAGAAAACCGGTGCTGTGTACCCAGAAGTTACAAAACTCACTGCAGGTCAACATATTTGCTTGTATTGCCTTTGGGTATTTGCAGTGGCCGTGTGGTTCTTCCTCCAGCCTAAAGCTGCGTACACACCTGCAATTTTTCTCGTTGGAAAGGATCTTTCACGATCCTTTCCAACGAGAAAAGACTGCACGATGCATGAACGATGTTGTACATACAGCACCGTTCATGCTCTATGGAGAGGGGAGGGGGAGAGCGACGGAGCGGCACCCTGCTGCGCGCTCTCCCCTTCCCTTTCATTACGATCGGTCGTCGTCCATCGTCCATGGATCCGCCAGGACGGTCGTCGGACGATGGACGACGACCGACTGTACACACGGCAGATTTTCGCCCGATAATTGGCCGATACCAATTATCGGGCGAGAAAAATTTGCCGTGTGTACGCAGCTTAAGGCTACATACACACTCTAGATAAGCCTTTCTTTCTCAACATGGGAGCAACCGTGAAATAACTTTCAGGTCTCAGGAAACCCTTGGTATTGTTTATGGTATGCCCAGTCCATGGTACATTAACGTGGTGGTCAATGAGATGAATGCCATATACTTTAATGACCATTGGGAAGAATGTCACCCTTACAGATAGCGAAAAAGATCATTGGTATCAGATACTTTGACCTGAGAGGCAGAAACTGATCATTACTCAAGGAACCCCTAGCAACCCCTGGAGGAACCCTAATATTCCACAGAATCTTGGTTGAGAAACACTGCTCTAGATGATTGTCATCAAAGAAAAAAAAGATCATGATTGTCTTGGGTAAAAGTCTTACATGTGTAAAGTGCTCCATCCCCCCACCCATCGTTCAATCCATCCCGGTAGACCATGAGCGACCAAGTGGGTATGACTGCCAACTTTTCTATGGAGGAGGACACAGCCATGTGCCCCCTTGCTCGTCTTTCCCCCTCTCCTCTCTTTATAGAACCAAACATTGATGTGGGTATGGTGCTCATTCATTTTCCTGTCACTGGAAATGATCTAAAAAGATGGTTTCCATCAACATTATTCTATTGTGTGTACATAGCCTGCAAGTGTCCCTGATGTTGCTATTTTATTTTTTATTACCCTTTATTTCTGGAGTGGAAAATATTTTTTTCAGTGCAATTTCCTTTAGATGAGTTTATGATGTATCTAAAAACTTCTCATGGTCAAGTCCTGCCAATTCCCAGGTTCGGTCATTGCCTCTGCAAAGTGCTATTTGTGACAATTCACCCGAATAAACGCATGCTTCTCTTCCTAGTTTACTGGTGTGATGAGAAGGAGTTTGCATTTAAAGACCAGTCTAACTATCACCATTGACAGTGTAACATGTAGTACTGCTGTTTCCATGGTAACCAATATGTTATGCTGAAGAGACTGGCTATAGAACATCAATTTAGTGCTCTACTAAACATGAATACGTTCAGCAATAGTCTCTGATAGTTGCAACTCCTTCATCTCTAGTAAAAAAAAAAAAAATAGTGAAAATTCAGGACTAATTATAAATTGGTCAGCATTAGCTGCGCTGCCGAACAAAACCCTATTCATGGTGGCTGGGAAACATTCTAAATACGTAGCTAGTAAAAGTGACTGGACACTTGCCACTTGGCAGCAGTCTCATACAGATTGTCTGTGACAAACTAGGATACCATCGGAGCTTCACAATTCTTACAAGGCTGATTTAAACCTACTGGACAGTTAAGAGGACGTCTTTTGATTCTGCACACATCGCAGCCTCGTCTGGCTATTCAGTGTTGCGGGGATTAAAAGATTGTTAACATTGATACATTGTAGGATTATGTGCCCAAGAGGGGTGGATTTGAGAATAACTGGGGTCCAGGGCATTAACAAAGCATAGGGGCCTAGGTGTGAACGTCATTCAAGAAAATGCTTATTAATACCGGTTTAAATGTGTCTATCAGACAATATAGCTCTACACCCCAGCAATAAATAAGTCACAGTAACAATTTCATGAATGCCTGGGAAGTCTCATGGTTTGTCAGAGATTCAGGATCTTTAGGTACGCCTCAGATCTCATGCTCAGGTGTTTGTAATAGTTCATCTGACCTCTGACAAGAGTTTATAAATTTAAAGCGTACCTAAACTCAGAAATTTCACTTTACATAAAAGGGTAGACAACCGTTTTATGTAAGGTAGAAATTCTGTTGTTTGTTTTTTTTTTCAAATGCAACACCCTTTTTTTAAAAAGCAAAGCCTTATACATCACGCATCCTGGGAGGCTCTTGGGTGCTTCTTTTGCGCATGCCCGAGCATCTCGTGCAAAATTTGCCGATCCCACGCATGCGCAAGTTTTTTTTTCCATCCTACGTTACCTGATCTCACGCCTGGGTCAGATGACAAAGGAAGAAGAACAGGAAGAAGAGGCGAAGATAGCGGCGCCCGGAACGATGACGCAGGACCCAATGCAAGACACCTCCGGATGGCTCGGACTGCCCTGCGGGATTAAAGGTGAGTGTATTTTTTTTTTAAGCACTTTTCAGTTTAGTTCCACTTTAAAGCCAAATACTTCAGTGTAGGTCATGTCGCTTGTATCTTTTTCCAGTTACCTATCTCTACTGAAGATACTCCCATGGCGACACACCCAGGTTTTTTCACAACTGATCCTAAAAGGAAGTGGCCCTCTTCTTTTGGTGATGACAATGTGGTCAATCAGTTTAAATGGTTAACCAAGAATTATGTACTACGGAGCATTAGATTTTAGGTTTTAGAGGGTTAGGTGGATAAATTTTAGGTTTATGATAAAGTGTGGGATAAAGGAGGTTGAAGTGGGAAAGGTTACAAAATTTGTCTGGGTTAAAATTTTTATCATCAGGGCATTAAATTTGAACTAAACTCGTTGATGGGAGGTGAGCTTCTGCCATAATAAGCATCCAGAGGAAACTGCTCTATACCCAGCAATAATTAAGTCACAGTAACAGTCTCAGGATTTGACACAAATTCAGAATCTTTAGGCAGGCCTTAAATTTCATGCTCAGGTCACTATAATGATTAATTTGACTTCTAAAAAAAATTTATAGATTTAAAGCCTAATTCTTTGGGGCAGATCATGTTGGTTGTATCTTCTTCTAGTTTGTTATCTCTACCGTAGATACTCTGATGGTGACATGCTCAGAACTGATCCCAAAAGGATCAGTTCAACATTTGCTGATGACAATGTGGTCAATCAGTTTGAATAGCTATTATTATTATTATAATTATTATTAACCCCCTAACCGCTAAGCCCGTAATTTCTCGCACTAAATATTTTTGCTCTTTTGGTTAACCCCGTATTTTTTCGCCTCAGGTCTACAATTTAAAAAAAAAAATTTCATGAAAACCTGTGACGCTTTTGGAACAGAAATCTAGAAATCAGTGTAACGCTCAGGTGGTTAATAATGATAATAGAAATATTATTAATAATTTCAGGGTTACGATGAAGTGTTCTAGAGTACCTTCTGCCTGTTTTGGGTAGCAAGGGAAAGGTTACAAAATTTGTCTGGGTTGAAGTCTTTATTATCAGGACATTGAAGCAGAACTAAACTCACTGGTGGGTTATGAGCTTCTGGTCCAGGACCTGTCATCGCTTCATGCATGGAAGGCGCCATCTTCATCACTGGCCCTATGGTGGACTTACATGATAAAGCGCGCCTCTTCTCTTATTGGGTGATGTAACCCCTGAAGCATGTCTCTTTAGTCAAACAGTGCTACCTCTTGGTGTTTTTTGTTTTTTCAGTTTAGGTCCACATTAAGTGAGGGAAAATCTAAAATGTTACACTTGGCACCAAACATACAATAATCTCCAAATGAGGACACTTTTGCCAGTGAAAATTGTCAATAGTAGGATTAATCCCCACTGTGCAGAAAATTCAGTGCTCTTACTGTAATGTGAACATGGGCAGTATTAAAAGCAGAGGTTCCAAACTTTCCAATTGGTTCCATAACCAAAAAAAAAAAAATTTGAATCTATATGATATTTTGGGAAAGGTTAAGGGCAAACTTTGGGCAAATTAATTATTTAGCGTTATGTGGAAGATACAGTGTCAGATGTTAAAGAAAAGCTCTTTAGTGACAGTGTACATAAATGGGAAGAGGTTAAGGGGACCTGTGCTGGATATGGAGATCCCAGTCACAGAGCACTTCAATATCCTTCCCCAGCAACACAATGGATCTGATTTATTAAAGCTCTCCAAGACTGGAGAAGATAGACAATCATGGAAATACCTGGGTGATCCAGCAAACCTGAAATAGCAAATCAGTGATAAGAAATCTATCCCAGGTTTGCTGGATGACACAAGTTCTCTCATGGTAAATTCTCTCTAGTCTTTGAGAACTTTAGTAAATCAGGTCCAATGACTGTGCATATGATACACCTTGTTGGACATCCTAAACACAAAACCAAGGCAAGGAGATCAGGTGTAGACATCACCAGAGGTAAGAGCTATAGTAGATGGAGGTTCTTCCAGCATCCTGTAGAAGGGATTAGTGGCTACATAGCCATGAGTCTGCTTTAATCCTTTGATTAGCATGTCATAATGGCTTGGCTCTCCTGGGATTTTCTATTATAAACAATGCTTGAACCATGTAGGTGAGCACACATCACAATTCAGAGGCAGACACAATGCGTTTATCACCCCGTAATTGGAAATGCTTGAACAAAGATCTTCATAAAAAGATCACCAGGGATTATTTTCATATAAAATGCAGATTAAAAATATTGACAATGCTCTGCAAAAACTGGTTCTTGATCTGTTATATCTTCGTACTCTTATTTTTGCCTTCATGTTATTTGATTTTTTCTCTCTCTTGATGTATGTATAAAAACCCAATAAAATTTACTGAAAATATTAATAATGGCTTTTGATATTAGTTTACCATGTTAAAACATATATGAGATTTAACTGATCGTGTTCACGTATACTTTAATATTTTTTTTTAATTATTATTATGTTTTGTGCTATTCAAAAGAAAGCAAAATAGAATCTTAAGAAAAGCAGCTGCGAATAACTCTTGGAGTAATGAAACATTCCATTGCCCCATGTATGTGGTTTCCTAATTATAGCACCAGATGACATTTCCTGTTAGAATGGCATCCAGTCTATTTGTAAATCCATTTGGTTCATTTTGAGCCTCCACCACTGCTTATGTTAGGGAATTCCGGCACATCTCCACTCAATACAAGGAAGGATTTATATCTGAACAGACAGCAAAATGTCATTATTAGGGATGAGCGAATCAGGGAAATTGTCAATTCATCATTTTTCTAATGTTGAAAAAATATCTACATGAAGATCTGTCTAATCTGCATAGAATAAAGCATTGTAGGAAACCAAGCAATCATTATTCATACATGGCTGGGCTGAATGTATATTATACATAGTAGACATGTGCTTATAGGTGTCAGAGCTAAAGAGGCATATTTTCTTGTCAAACACAACAGCTTAGCTATACTAGACTATATATGTGTTTTATAACACAAGACTTGATTTAGCATCTACAATGACGTTTAAAATATACCTATTCTAAGACTTTGGCCATAAAAATGTTTACAAATTTTACCAAGCAATAAAAAAGTTTCAAAACAAACCATTCCAAATATTTAGCTGATTTTAATATGAAGTTAGTTATTTCATCTGAAATTTACAACAAAGACTCCAAACTGGATCCTAAGCGTTTATAACAGAAGCACCTGCTTGTTGTTTACATCACAAAGCAAAGAGTACAGATTGCTTACACATTGTAATATGGGAATGGGATGCAGATAGGGAAGATGGACACTTTTTAGTGAGCAAATAACTAGATAAAATGTTTAGACCAAAATAACACCTTCTTTAGTTTATTATTATATTATACATTTTATATATTTAAATATATTAAATACAATATATATATATATATATATATATATATAAATATATATATTATGTGTTGGTATACATTGATATTGTTGGTGTTTATATCCATCCAAATGTAGGGACAACTGAGAAGGACAGGGGACTTGAGTATATAAGAGTGACAATCTCTCCAATTCAGTTGAGAAGTTTGCAGATACAGAGATGAATGACTGCTTGTTCCAAATCTGGGCACAGGTTCACTTTAAAAGTGACGCTGTAATTTAATTTATTCCCTCAACACTACTGAGGGCAGCCACCCAGGTAAAATATTAACCTTAAGCCCTGATCCAGCGATGTTAGATATGTGGCCCTGCTTGGCGCTGCAGAACTTTCTGCTGATTCCTCTTCTGTGCATGCATGCCATGACCTGTACCCCGGGGATCAGGAGTCCTATAAGAGTAAATGGTGTAACCTATGTTGTCTCATGGGTTCCCAATCATCTTCACTGGTGTGGCACGCTTTACAGTCTTTTTTTTCCTGGTCCTAATGAGGATGCTATGTACCTAGAGGGAGATAATGAAAGGATTATCTGTAATATAGTTGTCAAAAATGCCTAATGACAACCCAAACCAAAAGATTGCTTTGCTTCCTTTAGTGGACAAAGCAGAGAAAATTAACAGCTCCTCCACCCTTAGGTACCGTAAAGGCTGATGGCTGCACAAACAAAAATATTGAAGCCAATGGACCAAAAATCAACTAAAACTAATGTTTTTATTGATAGCATCCCCAATAATTCTTGAGGGCAGGTATGATAGAAGGACCCATACCTTAGCTCTCAATAAGAGAACACTTAGAATATTGGCATATGAATGTGGTTTGACTAAATTATATTGTAAGTATTGGATAAGTGTGTCTGCTGCCCACCAAGTAATCTTGTTTTCTGGGGGTTTTGTATGCAGAATACTATGATGGATTGGTATGTCTACTGCCAAATAGTGAAAATGCAATAAAAAAAAGCTGACATGGGTACATTATTCATGCTGCATATCTATTATTAAATGATATATGTGCTGCCTGAATTCTCTGCAAATAAACACTTATGAATTCACACTGGCTGCTTATGTGTGAGCAATGACAGATTCTGGCAATGACTTCTAAAATCCCTTTGATAAAGAGCTCATTTAAAGTGGACCTATCATTGGGAGATTATGTTGGATGCTATTTCTGACCTGGGTATATAAACTACAACTTTCTTGGTCCATGTTCTGATCCTCTGCATTTTAATCTCTGAACCAGAAAAAGTATGAAGTTCAGGTGTTCAGATATTTGCAGCACAACTTGTCACACAATCTGCAGGCTTGTTTCCAGTGTGTGACTGACACTAATGTAACCAATAGATCAGATTTATATCCAATATAATTAATTAATTTGAGGAATTAGTATTCCTCAAAATATATTCAGCAACAACTTTCATAATCTCCCAGCTTTAAAAGATAGGTTCACCTTCCACTTTTCTATGTAATCATACCTCTACTGACTTTGCAAGGATATAAGGACATTCCATAGAAGATATGTAAAGTGGAGTTTCCATTAAAGTGTAAGCTCTGCTAACACTGATCAGTCCCCATTGTCTACAAGCAGGAAAAGGATGTACTTGTAAAGGGTAAAGATAGACTCATACCGACCTTACTCCCATCTTTCATCCATGGCCCTTAAGCTGTGTACACACTTCCAATTTTTATCGTTGGAAATGAACGACGAACGAACGACGATCGACCGATTGGCCAAAAATCGTTCGTAAAAAAGTAACCAACGACGCCGACGAACGAGGATAGTCGTTGGAAATGAACGACAGGACCGGCGGATCGGATTGGACGACGATCGTTGACCATCTATCGTGTGTACGGTCGTTCAGTGATCGTCCATGGTCTAAACATGCGCGGTGAACGAACGTTCGCTCACTTCCTGTGGTTCACGTCACTTCCTGTATAGTTCAAATGATCGCATCTATCGTGTGTACAATATCTTTGAACGATCGTGTCGTTATCTGTAGGTACAGGATCGGAGCCATACGATCGTTGGCAGATATCGTGCAGGATCGTTCGTTGTTCGTTTACCAACGATAAAAATTGGAAGTGTGTACGTAGCTTTAGAATGATGTGACCACGCTTAGAGGTAGATCCCAGTGGAACACAGGGCAGGCGATGTCTGGCTAAAAGATGTACTTGCAAAGACTAAAGCAGCCATTCTCAGCCAGAGTTGCTTGGTAAACCAGGGTTCCTCAACAAGTAGCTGGGGATTCCACGAACTGTGGCTGATTTCATTGATGATGCCTGCATAATTCTGGGGCCATCAAATCTTGGTGGAACCAGCTGCGTGACTCTAATGAGGGTTTTAGGTGTCTAGAAAGGTGGTACTTTAGCCATCACTGTAAGGAGGGATTTATTTCCACTGGTCACCAATGTAAGAACCACTGACCCCCAATAAATTTAGAAGGATTCCCCAGGACCCGAACACAATTCCAATGGTTCATGAAAATTAATAAGGTTGGGAAAGGCTAGACTAGAGTCTCTTGTGGATTCCTCATGCTCCTAGTTCTATAGAACTCTACCCAAAAAAGTGATAACATTTAGCAGAAGACAGAGGGTAAGGTAAGTACAGCCTTAACTTTACGCTTTACAAGTACAGGTAGTCCCTGAGTTAGGGACATGCGGCATATGGACAATCCCCAGATACAAACGGGGCTTCTCTGCTCACTCGTGTGCAGGACAGAGGCTTGATGGAGGAAGGGGGCGGTTCTCTGAGCTGTTCTGCAACCAAGTTTGCAATTCTTTTTGCATATAAAGCACAGCTTGCTCCAGAAGGCAATGAATGTCTGTGCTCCATAATTGTTTTTTTTTTCCTTTGTTTGTGATTAACTCACAGTGAGGATTTTTTTACAGTAACCGACACCACGCTGCCTAATAATATGTTGAGATAAACATCTGTCCTAATTGCATTTATTAAAGTAATGTTCCTCTTTCCGAATTACATACAAATTCAACTTAAACACAAACCTACAGCCCCTTTCTTGTATGTAACCTGGGGACTACCTGTATGTTTTCTGTCTTCTTCTAGATGATGATTTAAGAAGAGTGAGTGGTCCAAGCCACGCAGCATACCTTCCATTTTAGTAAAAGGTTTGCTTTAACACGTTCATTACTCTTTATTTGTCTCCTCTCATTAGATTCAGATTCTAGCTATAAATAATACATTTTGTACAGCTGCCCAGATAAATAACATTAGCAGGTTAAATAAACACTTCCAGGGCAATGGGCGAAGGGAGCTATTGGGACTCTGGGAAGCACATTCACAAACATTAGTCGCCTAGAGCTTGTATAATGCTGAGAACTGAAAAACATTTGCAGAGTTTCCTTGTTATTGCTAAAAATTCAAGACAGATTGAAACTGAGGATATGACATGGAATTCCTAGAATGCCACAGAGCAGGTATTAAAGTTTGAGCTGCAGTGGTGCAGACACCTGCTTAATTCTTACCACCTGGACAGTAGCAGCAGCAGGAATATCTGAGAAATCTGCACAGAGCTCTGTGTTTGGAATCACAATGCTTGTTTATCTCTCATCAAATATATGATTTAATTTAATAGGATACTGACATCTAGTGGTGTGTTTGGTCACTACAGTGGTGAGATTTATCACAGAGCTCAGTGATTGCTACATCAAGATTCCTGTAGTTTGCAGCAGCATGCCTATAATAAAGCTGACATTAAAAAATGTAAATGATGATGTAAAATGTCATTCTTTATATTTCTTCTGACACTCAATCTCCTGTAGTGCTCAACTGAGGATTATCAGGTTTACAAACTACAGAGAAAGGCTCGGATCCCACTATGACTGGGCTATGCATTTTTAAAATTTGCATGCACATTGTTGTTTGTGTTGGCTCGCAATGAATTAGAGCACCCTAATGATTTTAATAGGCTGTTAAATGCACAGAAAATTCTAAATGTTGCACTTAGTGTATTACTATCCCCACCTCCTAGATTGTAAGCTCTTCGGTGCAGGGTCCTCTCCTTCTCCTGTGTTACTGTATCTGTCTGTTATTTGCAACCTCTATTTAATGTACAGCGCTGCATAATATGTTGGCGCAATATAAATCCTCTTTTATTATTAATAATAATTGCCATGCATTATTGTCACCCTCTGCATCAGAATTCATCAAAAAGGTGCATTTGGGGTGCCATTAGGAAGCAAGGCGTTAAACAGCAAACCAAATCATATGTGATGTGCTTTGTGATGATTCAAACCTTCAAAAGTCTGTAAAGGAAAGCAATATTGCAATGTATTAGTCTATTGATCAATATTTTTATCAAAAGTTTCATCCATCCTTCACACAAGTGTCGCCAAAATCTGGATTTAGGATAAAAACTAATACATAGGTCCTATGAACACAGTGGTGTTTTCTCTGGTGCAGAATAAATTGCAGTTTGGAACACGGACACCTAAAATCTGGTTGCTACAGACATCTCCAACACCAGGGATGATGTCAATTTTTTGTACAGGAAATAATGTTTATCTCCCTTTGGCTTTTTAGGTAGAATATGATTTACCTATTAATTCTTTAGAAAATAAAAACAATGAGTCTTGATATGAAAAGAATACATTGCTTTACATTGTAATTGTTCTTGTAATATACCTTTAGTTGTTTGGAAGGGTGTGAAAGTGCACATTAAGATGGTTTGGCTGCTTTCTTTTCTTGATGCAGTGATGGAAGAATGGTTGGTGGTGTGGATATGTCAGTAGTCAATGGAAACTTCTAGGTGCAGGCCAATGACACTTAGATGCCCAGACTAACTTCAGTAATGTTGGAAATCAGTAAATGAATCTGAATCAGTAACCTTATAAATAATTGATCAGTTTGGAAACTAGAAAGGCACACATGAGTGTATACCTAGTTATTATCCTGACCGATACTCTGTACAATCTTACTCACCATTCACCATCAATGTATGACTCCTTTCTTGGCACGGTAGACACAGTGCTGTATTCTTTCTATTCTCCCAGGCCTTTTCTTACTTTTGTATGATATTACACATTTTTTACCTTGAATTATCACAGTGCATCCTAACAAATGAACTGCAGTGCACTGTGTTGCATTTATTTTGAATTGTAAGCTCTTCGGGGCAGCTTCCTCTCCTCCTGTGTCACTGTCTGTATTTGTCTGTTATTTGCAACCCCTATTAAATGTACAGCACTGCATAATATGTTGGTGCTATATAAATCCTAATAATAATAATATTATTATTAGCACTTTAAGGCACTAATAGAGTAGCGGGCAACTAACTAACCCATATTTTGGCACACCACAGTGCACCTGCTGCACAATAGGATGCCCAGTCTAAGAAGAACAGGTCAGCTTTATTTTTTGAGTGTCAAACTCATTGTAATGAATTAACGCAGCATGCATTAAGGCACAATATCACATTACATTTACACACGTGCATTAATGAAACGCATAGCGTGACCCTTAGCAATGGTCCTTGACATGGTCCTAATAATAGCCATGTATTCAATCAATGCACTCAATACAGATTTGGAGTACTTGAGTACTTCTTGCAATGACTGGCCTTTGTAGGGATTGACTTTAAAGAGAAGGAAATATTTCTGCATGGCCAAGTATTGATTATTCTCTTCTATAAAGGAAACACCTTTCACTATGCATTGCAATCAGCTGAGTGGTGTATAAGATTACAGTAAGTCCCAGAAATGCACAATTCAAGCAAAGATGAAGCCATCTTTCATTGCCAGTGTTCTCGGTGAGCTTGATAGTACCCATATATAAACAGCTATAACCAATTGGTGCCGTGGCATTTTTTACTTCACATTCCCATTATAAATTGGATAAGCAAAAAGAAACATACTGCCTAAATTGCCTTTCGAATGGCATTTCCAACAATGACACTTACTGTTCCTACATCATTTAACTGAGCTTTAAAAGCTGAATCAGCTGGAATGTACAGTGATTCCGACGTATAATCCCACAGCCAGAATTCCAGCAATAACATTTCAGGCCCACCAGTGGAAATGATGCTGTTTCATCGCAGATTAACAGATGGCCCGATATTTTATCCTTCAAAAATGGCCTCATTTGAATATAAATGTTAAGCCTGTTATTTCTCCCCTGGTATTTTTGCTAGTTTAAATTAATTGCCGCTGGAGCAGAAAATCATATGTAATCAGTCAGTGCATAATGAACAACCTGTTCCAGGGCACAGCACATAACTTTCCTGTTACACTGCCGCTTCTTGTAGGTATAGATGTGTCATTACAATTCACCGGCTCTGCCCCTCTCTTTCCCTCTGTGATCCGTCATGTGACAGACATCCAAAATGTTCTCCGGCTTTATTCCAAGGCCCGAGCTAGAACGACGTGTAGTCCAGAGGAGTAAATTAGATGAAGAATTAAAGACAAATGTTAGGATTCACTAATGTTTATGCCAGAACCACTGCTTACCTGCACCTGCATTTGGATGTTGCATGTTGTCATTGTGCAAAAGCTAATAATCCACATGAAGTATTAGCTTACTATAGCCCAACAATCTCCATGTCTGTTCATGGTACAGACCAAACTAATCATTTCAAATATTTTTCATTGGCTTCCAATTGTCCATCTCTTCTTCATCCCTCCTGCCTATTGTAGCTCTGGTGTGGAGATGGGTAAAAATCATATAATAATGAACAGAGCTGCATTTTTTATTTGCCTAGAGTTTACTTTTATTATTTACACAGTATTTATATAGCACCATCAAATTACAAAGTGCTGTACAAAGTCCATAGTCATGTCACTAAATGTCCCTCAAAGGAGCTCACTATCTAATGTCCCTACCATAGTCATATGTCATTAATGTAGTCTAAGGTCACTTTAGGGGGAAGCCAATTAACCTAACTGCATATTTTTGGGATGTGTGAGGAAACCCATGCAGACACAGGGAGAACCTCCATGCAGATAGTGTCTTGGCTGGGATCCAAACCTGGGACCTAGCACTGCAAAGGCCAGAGTGCTAACCCCTGAGCCACCATGCCACCTTTAACTTTTGAACTTTTTGGGGCTTCCAAAGATACTGATCTTTAAAGCTATGTGCATGTCAAGATTCTGGTAATGATCTTTTATAACTGTTTCCAGTGACAGTAGAATAAATGAGCGCTGTACACACAACACTGTTCAGTTCTATGGAGGGGGAAGAATGAACCAGAGGCTCCCTGCTGTGTCCTCCCCAGTAGGAAATGACAATTGTTTTCCTGGTCAGTCATTTAGCGATCTGCCATAATGTCAGGGGACCAATGTACATATGTTAGGTTTGCAACCTGATGCCAATATCTATCACAATTGTTCTTTTCAGGCAACAGGTATCTAGCATGTGTACATAGCTTTAAACCCCATAGGTATGTGAGATAGATGCCAGATAATTGTCACTGGAAATAAGCCTTTGTGATTGTTTCCGGTTACAGACGAACAAACAAGCTCTGTACAGACATCACCGTTCTGTTCTATGAAGATGGGAGGGGGGAGAAAAAGCAAGTGGCACCCTATTGTGCTCTCCTTCATAGGAGTGAACAGCGGTTGTTTCCAAATTAGTCATTTATCAATCTGCCACAGTGGATGATCCACCATGGCAAATAACGTTTGGGGACCGTTGTACACATGTCATGAATAGTCATCATCATCTTCTGTGTATGAAGCTTTAGACTGCATTAGGACTGTTGTTCTAAATGGATTGCCAATGCACCACAGGTAAGGTTTTTATGGACCTGCTGTATTTATTTCAATGCACGATGTACAGGTGATACATACGTATGTTAGCAGTGTGCTAAAAGACAATGGCTAGGTGCATGGGGTAACATTAAACTAAATGGCACTGTAAAGCAATGCACTTGGCTATATGTTTTGCTGTAATGGATTTTATCATGGATCAGCACAACACATATCTAAGTATAGCCTATGTACAGGGTTTATAGGACAAGTGGATACATATTCATTGCACATAACCCTTAGGACCTCTAGAGATTAAGAACCTGGTCCTCTTCAATCCTGACCTGCCTAATTGACTCTTATTTGGTACAAAAAGTATTGATTTGCGCTGAACATCCCAGTAATGCTGCTGCTGACAACATTTCTACCAAACCTCAAAGCTCAGCATGTTCAGAATGCCCAGAGCTCATATATTCCTCAGATGTCTCATGTTACACATGTACACGCTTGTAATATAACTAAAACCACAGGCATGTAAACAAGGAAATGAGAAAATTGCTTTTAGCGAAGATTCTGCCATTTCAGATTTTTTTACATTTTAATGCTTTAATAATTCAAATAATTTAATTCTAAACTTGTACATTGAAATGTTCTTAGCATTTGCTTATGTTAATTAGATATTGAATACCCATGGTCTTTTAAATACACATATGGCTGTGTTTAAATTACTTTTTAATGTCACGTTATTCTTTTATTCTTTATAATATGTTCAAGTTTAACTTTTTGTATTCTTTTTAGGTATATTCTAATACTATACTATACTATAATACTATAATAGTATAACAATATATGTTTGTAAATATAGCATAATGTTTAACTAGAGAAAAATTCTTAAAGTAAACTTAAATTGTTGCTTTTTTACTTTTCATTCGTCACAACTATATCAATGTAGTAACAGTTCCATCCATTGATTTTCCAAATGACTGATTTTTTTTTTATAACAATTGGACTTGATTTTAGGTCGTTAGCTAGGTGCATGCTTTAGGTGCATGAACAATGTACATTATCAAAATCTCCTTGATATCAATTATTTAACTGGTTATCATTGTGCACCTATCAACTGCCAACTAATGGTCCTCCCTGACCATCACAATGACAATCAACACAACCATGTATTACCAGCAGAGGGTATTCCCATTGACTGGTGGTTGTCAGTGAGCCTATCCTACTGCAAATGGTAATTTTCAATGAATGTTCCAATAAAGCCCCTATTTTTATTTATTAAATTAGCATTAAATGTGATACTTTAAATGGAATATAATGTCTGCACCAGCTATTCTATAGCTGTGGCTGGTTGACTTCCCATTTGTTGATGCCTCTATAGTCCTGAGGCCAACTGGTAAAGCCAGTTTTTAGGTGTCTATAAAGGTGGTTCAGCCAGTAATGTAGGGGTGAGAAGGGCATTAATTCCTCTGGCCACCAATTTAGGAGGATTTATTTTCCAATGATCCCCAAAAAATGGTTTATAGAAGTTACCTAAGACCTGAACATTATGTCAAGGGTTCCTCCTTGGTAAAACAAGTTGAGAAAGGCTTTAAAAAATATTTTGTCTTGTATGGTCACCTTGTCCCCCACACCACCCCCCATCCTAAATGGCAGCCCTGCAGCCGGTGATGACTAAGTCTTAAGCTACGTACACACTTCCAATTATTATCGTTGGTAAACGAACGACGAACGATCCTGCACGATATCTGCGAACGATCGTATAGTACCGATCCTGTACATACAGCTAACGACACGATCGTTCGCAGATATTGTACACACGATAGATGCGATCGTTTGAACGATACAGGAAGTGACGTGCACCACAGGAAGTAAGCGAACGTTCGCTCACCGTGCATGCTCAGACCATGGACGATCAATGAACGACCGTACACACGATAGATGGTAAACGATCGTCGTCCAATCCGATCCACCGGTTCGGTCGTTCATTTCCAGTGACTATTCTCGTTCGTCGGCGTCGTTGGTTACTTTTTTTATGAACGATTTTTGCCCAATCGATCGTTCGTCGTTCGTTCGTCGTTCATTTCCAACGATAAAAATTGGAAGTGTGTACGCAGCTTTACATGTAGCTGAATAAAGAAGCATTGTAGCAGACTACAAGACCAACAACTTCAACTACAAACATTCCCTTAGAGAAGGAAATTTGTATCTCTCCCCAAATGACCAGGTTTTAATAAAGAAAAAGCAAACCTATAAAAAAAAAAAAAAAAAGAATCCTATATATTTACCCCACCCCTGCCATGTACCTATAAGGAGAATGACGTCATTGGCTTTCCAGGAAGATTTCTGTAGATCAGTCCTTGAAATATCGTTCAGGTCTTCAGAGAACCCCTGCTATAATTAAAATGCCCTTTACATTTCTGGCCAGTGGGAAGAATGTCACCCATACAGATAGCCAAATAAGATGATTGGTGTCCCAGTTAAGGGACAAATTTCTCATTGCTCACGAAACCCTAGGGTTCCACAAACCCCAGGTTGAGAAACACTGCTATAGAATGTAGAGCAGCTGAAATCTCATGAGAAGAAGCTAATGCAATGAAAGTGTCTTCTCATTAGATTTTAATTGCCCTGCATTCCACAATAATCTTCCCGGAAGTCTGGTGATGTCATGCCCAGTGTTGTAGAAGAAAGGGTAAGGTATGTATAATCATAACTCTTTTCAGGTATTTTTCATACCAATTAGGTGATTTGGGGACGGGGCCCAGGAAGTGTAAGGAAAAATTACAATAGAAGATCTGTTACAACCATTCAGATACCAGCCACGTCTGTGTATATATGAAACATTAGTACTTCAGAAACCATTGTTTTAGCACTGCGAGCTGTTGGTAATGGATCAGCTTCATATGAAAAGCAAAACATTGACTGCATCCCAATGATAAATGGAGAATAGTTGAAGGATTTTTGATTAGTGGCCAAAAAACATCCAGAAGCAAATTTTCAAAATTTGCCATTAAATCTAGGATTTTATCAAGCTTGCTTCCACCTACACCTCTGGTCCTGTTTTTATGCTTTGGTGCAGGGGTCAGCAAACTTTCTTGGCTACTAGGCCATTTTAGGAGGTCAAGAAGGCACACTAAGCCGGATTCTCTCTCGAGTCCTGCGCTGATGGCCCCGGCCCCCACCAGGAATGCCCCTGAAGAGAAATCCCTCTCCTCCACAATGCATACAGAGGAGAGGGAATGTCCACTTACCCCCGCATGCGGCTCGGGAGGTTGGCAGGTTGACAGGTTGTCGACCCCTGCCGGCCGGGATTAGGCCGGATCGACCAGGGGGGCATTAGGCCAGAACGGACTACTGGCTAGGCCGTATCTAGCCTAAAGGCCTGAGTTTGCCTACCCCTGCTTTGGTAGAATGTTAGCAGGCTGACCTTGAAACAAAATGTCAAGTGAAAAAGTAATAACGGTCCACAAATCAGGGGAAGAATAAAGAAAGGTGAATGATAACAACACACAGGTATTCTGCTCCTGGCAGATATTACAGTACAGGAAGTCTTCAGCCCAGAACGTGAAGTTCCATCGGCATGTATTGGGCTTGACAACCACCACGTTACAACATACTGAGGCACAGCAATTGCGTAACTTACCAGGAGTCATTAAGTCTCTGGTATTGATAAAATGCTTCTTAAGGCTTTTTTCTTCCCTCTGGGCTTAACAATCGCAACGTCTGCAAATCCTGAACTTTTTTTTGCAAACAACATGTATCTGTACAAATGCATGATAAGACAAGAGAGCTGTCAAAAGCCAAAATACTACTGTCTCCCATATTGCAACTCTGCTGGCATCTAGTGTGTGCTTCCTGAACGTGTTCAGTCTGTGAATATTGAAATGTTAAATTCTTGCTGATAACATGAGATCACAGAGGAGTTTCCGGCATAAAAAATATCCAATGGTTCCCGGTATTTTCTGCACAAGACAAGACTTTCTTATACTCATGTTTACAGTAATTTGGTAGACTATTACATTATAATGATGCAAAACCCTTGAATTATTATTAAAAAGTCATTGTATAACACCAACATATTACGCAGCACTGTACAAGGTCCAAAGTCATGTCACTAGCTGTCCCTCAAAGGAGCTCACAATCTAATGTCCCTACCATAGTCATATGGTTAATACAGCCTAAGGTTAGTTTTGAGGGGAAGCCCATTAACCTAACTGCATGTTTTTGGAATGTGGGAGGAAACCCATGCAGACACGGGGCGAACATACAAACTCCATGCAGATAGGGCCCTGCTAGATTCCAAACTGGGACCTAGTGCTGGAAAGGCCAGAGTGCTGCCCCTATTATTTCATATTACTTAAAAAATTAATACATTTAAATTTTTTTACACACAAGAAAAAAATAATAAGTTATTTTTTAATGTTTTTTTTTAATATACATCATTAACATACTTATTTATCTACAATAACAAACAACAAACCACCATTATTACCTAACTAGGAGGGGTGTATAATACAACCAGAAATTAAAGCTGTGGATAACCTTCCTACCTTTGACCCTGAAGATGGCGAACAGGATGTTTGCCACAAAGATTGCATTCTTTATATACAAATAATTCAATTTTTCTGTTTAGCATATTTAGAAAAGTGGAAATCAGGTAAAAAAAAAGATTGCTACTTTTGTAATGAACTCCTTCATGGATATTTTCTGTACTGTTTGGTATATTTATAGAGGGGTAATCAACCTGATTGTCAATTTATGATCACCACCTTGAAAGTGGATAATGTTATAGACTACAATAGGGATCCGATCACCTGATCATCACTTTTGCTGCTCATTGAAACATTTTTTATAAAGGTATGATATCTTTGCACTGACATTATCATCACAAAAAGTGACAATAAGCAGCCTTAATGTAAATCTATAGGCACTTGTTGATGATCAATACTTTATTCAAGTAAATGGAGTTTCTGATTGCCAGATTAAGGTAATTATAGTCCCTCTATGTTCCACTTTTAAAAGCCTGGTTAATAGGGAACAAATGTAATTTCCAATTTTTTAATGACATAAAACGGTGAACAGGTTTTTAAAAGTGGAGAGCAAAAAAGGTGGAGTAGTGTAGGTCCCTTAGTCTTTAAAAATTATCCTTGACTATCACCCCACAATTCTAGAACATCTTCAGTTTTCTCCAACATTTCACATAAAAACATGCAGTTTGGTTGTCTTCCCCCCAAAAGTGATCTTAGACTGTAATAAAGACATATGACTATGGTAGGGACATTACATTGTGAGCTCCTTTGAGGCACAGTTAGTGATATGACTATAGACTTTGTACAGCGCTGCGTAATAGGTTTGTGCTTTATAGTCAATAATGATAAGAACAGCAGGCCAATTTGTGTGTAAGCTCCATGTTGGATGTGGTGGGATTCGGTATTTACCAACTGTTTAGGGCCATTTCTGACTTGCAGTGTTCTGCCACGTGCTCAACTGCAGTCGCAACCTCTTCCATTCAGTTGAATGTTAGCAGTTAGGAACCATTTTTTGCAGACAGCTGTGGCCCTGGCAATTTACAGTGTAGTTCTAAAAAGCTGCTCTTCATCGTGTGCCTGCTTTTGGAAAATCAGCACACCTGCAACCATATGCAAGGGTGTTATCTTTGTTGTAGTTTGCCATTACCAGGTGCACAACAGTATTTTGCTATGCACCTGGGAGCAACACACCACACACAGTTTTCTTACATCAGGTTTGAACAGGGCCTAATAATTACTTTATACAAAACTTATAAAAATGTTTTCGCTTTAGATACATTTTAAACTTTTACTATCTACTGCAAAGCCATATTCTGACCTCTAGTGGCCAATCTTAATATATTCACTTCACTGGAACTGCAAGGGAAATATTTAAATATAAATGGTAATTAAAATCCTGTCCATGACATGGACAAAGTTAAAAAAGCACAAGCAAGTTTTAAACCAGACTATAATATTTAACATACATAACAGTACAATATCCAATACATTTTTTAAAAAAAGGTAAACCTATACTTCATAGCGTCTAAAGGTTTCAATTTATTCAGTTCAATGGTATATTTAATAGTAGTTAGTCACATTTGAAAATTTTGTTTGCAGTATGCTATTAGGTATGTCCTTAGGGTAACATTTGCTACAAGAATTCCTCTATAATATCATATAAGACACTCTAAGATGGGCAAGCAGTAATCAGAAAGGCAAACTGAGTACTGGCCACTACAACAATCTGAATGCTCAAAAAACATTAAACTATTGATTATGATTTCTCCGGAGGAACCATAAAATAATATTAAGGTCTTGGGGAATCCCTGCTTTCTATGAATTCATAGGAATTCTGCCAGACTCATCCATCCTTCCCACTGCTCCTCTTCTTCTCCATCTCTTTGTATTTCTCTTTTCACCTTGGAATCAAATTCAAGCTCCTGTGTTTTACCTTCAAATCCCTCCACAGTTCTTGTCCTATTTACATTTCTGACCTGGTAAAAAAATACTCCCCCTGCCGCTCTCTCCGCTCCTCCAATGACCTACTAATGACTTCCTCACTCATAACCTCATCAAATGCACGAATACAAGACTTCTCTAGAGCGGCCCCAACTCTCTGGAATGGTCTTCTTCATCCTATTCAGCTTGCTCCTACTTTCTGCTCATTTAAAAGAGCGCTCAAAACCTTGCCTACCCACCTTCTTCTGTCCTTTGAAACCATCACTACTTCCCACCACTACATATCCCCCTCCTATTGTGTGTAAATTCCCCCACCTACTAGATTGTAAGCTCTTCGGGGCAGGGTCCTCTCCTCCTGTATCACTGTCTGTATTATTCTGTCATTTTCAACCCTTATTTAATGTACAGCGCTGCGTAATTGGTGGTGCTATATAAATCCTGTTTATTATTATTATTAATAATAATAATAATAATATTAGGAAAAATGCCCCTTACATTTATGGTCATAGTGAAGAATGTTGCACCTACCATGGTGGTCTGATGTAATCCTCACGGAGAGGTAAAAAGATTATCAGGGTCATGCTTGTGACCCTACCAAATGATATTAGACCCTTATACAGGCACCATCAGGTTTTAGGACAGCCAGCCAAGCTCAAGGAACCCATGCCATCCTCTGGAGGTACCCGAGGATTCTAGAGAATGTCTGGTCTAATAGGTGTGCAACTATTTTCAATCATTTCAATATGCTGCCTATTTTTCAGGTGGTGTCTGTGATAGTGGTAGTATTGCCAAATAACACAGGTAATATATTCTGCCCAACAACAACAGTGCTGTGTTCTTTATTCTTTAATACATTCTTATTTATCTTTTTTAAATAATTTTTATTGAAGATTTTACTATAAGTACAATGAACAATACTAGACAAAAAGATAACAGACAGAAACAAATGTATACATACAAGACATATACACTGTCACAAATACTAACAGTGCCACTATAGTGAATGCTAAAAAAAATGAACAAAATTACAGATCCGGTACAATTAAGAGACCCTGGGATTCAGAAATGTGGACTGGAACCCTATACTCTTTGTATGAGCAATGCCTTTTGGGTTTAGTAGTAGCTCGAGTCATATGGGATATTTTATGGTATATAGGACATGGTATTTTTGGGAATCCATGGCTGCTAATGTTTGTAAAACTTGTCATTCGAGAAATGATCAAAGATAACCATTCTTTCGTATCTACATTGTGTATGACCTCTAAAAATGACATCAGAGAAATTAGGAGATGAGTTTAATCAAAACAATTTAGAAATAGTCATTCTAGCTGCAAACAGAACTTTTTTAAATTACTACCCTGTATTGGGGGTGACAAATCATCTATACTAATGCTAAGAGGAGAGAAATCAGGGTTGGGCCTGGTATTACAGCCGTGAGATCAGAAAGATTTCCAAATGCTGCAAGCCAGAAACTTATCAAGTTCTTGCAGTGCCAGAAAATGTGCATCAGGTAGCTTACTTCCTCATTACACCTCCAACATGTCGGGGAAGTGTGAGAAGAATACATTCTTCTTTAACAAGTGATAGACAAGCATATTTGAGTTAACCAATATACCACATGAATAATATTATGACAGTGGATTAGTAGGTGTGGTGGATTAGAACTCTTTCATGCAGGAGAATTTTCATATATATAAATAGTAGCGCACATAAAACAATGGCCTCTATTACTTGTCTATGAACAGTGTACAAACTTGTCTTTTATTTTTATTTTCTTTAGGACCAGAAAAAATGTGCAATGGAGACAGAGTTTCTGAATTGGGATTAAAGATCATTTATAATGTTCTTTAATTACATTTGCTTAAATATTAAGTTCAGGAGCTAAATAGATTAGCAATTTTAAAAATCATAGACAGATGTAAGTAAGCCTCAGACAGAAGTCTTAGCAGCTATTATGCTATATTATGATCTAAATGAGTAATGAACTAACACAGTCTGTTGGAGAATATCCATTATATAAATGTGGGGGTATAATGACCCATAAAGAGGAAGGCATGAAAAGGTTATGACCCTTGCAGTGGGTTAGGAACAAGGGTCGCAGAGGTCTTGATTGGCACTGGGCCTCTTACTCTAGAGATCCTGTAGGGCAGTGGTTGCCAACCTTTCGGCCTCACGGACCACTAAATCCACAGAATCTGGACCGTGCATGCGCAGGGAGCCATATGTCACTTAAAGGGGAAGAAACTTCCCCCAGAGTGATGTCAAGATGCCAGAACATGCCCACACCTGCTTGCTAAACATCTGGGGGAGGATGGCAGTAGCGCAGGGATGTGGATGCAACAAAGTGTTACTGTCCCCCCAGGATGTTTAGCAGGCAGGTCTGAGCCTGCGATGGGAGAGTGGGCAGGCTGTGTCCATATGGGGGACAGAGCAGCGGACCACCAGTATTTTCTCGCAGACCACCAGTGGTCCACAGACCATCAGTTGGGGAACCTGGCTGTAGGGAACTTTCTCATGACTACTGCCTGGTTGTTCGCTGTACTTATAGCCAGAAAAAGAGATCTTCCACCAATTGCTTCCTGGTGCCAAGGATCTGTAGTTAGAATACCATCAGTGGCAGTGTAGAATTGCAGCAGAAAGGAAGGCTAAATTCAGCATTTGGGTGTATAGGTTTGTAGTTATGTCACTGGACCCCAGAGCTTTGCAGAAGAGTTTCGGCCAGCACAGCAGATGGCATACCTTCAGATAATACAGCAGCGCATGCACTATTGCATACATATACAGTGTTTCTAAAAACAAAATAAAAACAACTTCTCATTTTCCAGTAGCAGCCAAATGTTGAAAAGTACAAATTGAACTAAGCAACAAAGTGCATTTAAAGTGGAACCAAAGTCCACTGCCGATTCACTGGACTACACTGCTTAGGGATTTGCAATGATGTGGGAAAATCTTCCTTGGCTGTCTGGAGATGTTTAACTTAACTTATTTACTTAGACTTTATTGAACCAGGATATTAACATTTGACAACAAGCAGTACTGAACTGCTCACACTATGGACCGCCTTGGGTGTGATGCTACATGTAGTGTTCATGCGTATAAGGAAGTGGTAACTGCAGTGCACCCTCACCATCCGTCTGAACTTTAAGCCTTGTGATTATATTGATCAGGATGTTGATATTGATACTTTATTTTCTTTTCATCTTTATTTAGTTGTTTTAGCATTTAGTGTAGTTCAGGGGTGCCCAACAAGTCAATCCCCATCTACCTGTAGATCACAAAGGCAACACGAGTAGAATGCGGAGCCCTGCCTTTGAAAAAAACTCTACTGCGCACAGGAGTTATTAAGTCCAAGTTTTTTGTCGGTAGATCATTTTGACTTGGAGATTTTAAAAGTAGCTCGCAAGCCAAAAAAAGTGTGGGCACCCCTGGTGTAGTTTATGTCGATGCAACCACTGCAGCCAAACTTACTAATACAGCATGTAGAGTCTACAGATACAGATAAATGAGAACTGTACACACAGTGCTGTTCTGTTCTATGGAGAGGCACTTTATCCTAATAAAGGCACTGTAATAGCCATTCCTAATCGTTTCATCATCAGTCCACCAATGTTGGGAGACACACGTCAGAAGTTTGCTCGAGACGAACTTGACCATGGATTCCTAAGAACCAGACCAGTGGTGTAAGTGGCTGAGCAGTTTGCAAAGTGCCATTGTGTGAGCTGCATGGGATAGTTTGCTCCCACCATAGATCTGAATATGCTCTTACAGATGCAACAAGTAATGAGAGCAAATTATTACCCTAGAGCAGAGGTTCCCAACCCCCATTTTGCAGCCCACTACCGTCTGACAGGTAGGCCGTGGCTCTGGCCAGGAGAAGGACTCCGCTTGGGGGGGGGGGCGCACCGGCCAGAGCCGCGGACTATGTCTCCTGGAGAGTCTCCAGGCTCAGGGAAGGGAGCGGTTGTGTCTCTGGAGTGGGCAGGTTCTGACATAATGACATCACTCCGGGGGGGGAAGTTTCTTCCCCTTTGAGTGACACACTGCTCCCCGGGTATGCGCGGTCCGGAGTCCATGCATTTAATGGTCTGCGACATGCAAAATGGTTGAAGGGCCACTGCCCTGGAGAATTGTCCCTGGAACCCATTCCAGTCTCCCCATTGGAGGATTTTTCCTTCACCTATTACCAGTCCACTCCCCTCCCCCCACTCTCTCTTTCTTTCTCTACTTTCTGCATAGTTTTCAAAATCTGAGCGTATGCGACAAGTTTTGAAGAGACATGCAGGAAGGGGATATTCTAAAAGTAGGAGTGCTTCACAAAGCTTGTATGGCTGCATGGTGTTGGCACAGCTTTTTCTCTATGCTTTGAAGAAAATACCATTTTTGTACGGCAGCCAATAGTTGGGAATTATGGAGCCCAGAAACAAACTCTATAAGCCTCAGGATGGGGGGGGTGAAACGCGTCAGAGTTTCATAGGACCTGGCAAATGTTCCTGTCTACTTCTGTACAATAATGAGGAGTATTGCAAATCTAAATCTAAGGCTTTGGATTGCCTGACTGTATAGTTTACAGCTGAGACCCCTACATTACTGGGTAATAGGGGCAAAATGAAGCTCCATTGATGGGTTACTGAGAGGAAACAAAACACACTCATCAGTGTTGTTAGAAACATGTCCCGTTATTCTAATAATAAATCTTTCAATCGTGTCCAGAGGTTTTCGACCTGACAATCATATTCTTCCTGCTTCCCCAATCAGATCCATTCCATAAAAGTAAGCAGACTGCCCTGCGGGATTAAAGGTAAGTGTATTTTTTT
>NC_092862.1:124947723-124950057 GCF_032062135.1 Pyxicephalus adspersus | reverse complement strand
GTGACAACCAAAGCATGCTTAGTTGACAAATGAACGCGGTACTCTAAGCACGTTCTGTGCCAAGTACTGGAGGACCCGCCCCTCACCCAATCAACACGCTCGTAGCTAAGGCTCAGGCCAGTGGTTATCCAGGATGGTGGTGGGTGGAGAGTTCATTCTGGAAGTGAAGCCGGGCCGGCTGGGTGTACAGCCCTAGATATGATAAGGCAGTGTAGAGCCGGGCTGCTGCTGGGCAGGTGAGGGGACAGTTTTATATTCTATTCATATTATACTGTATGTATAGGGGGCAGTAATGTGACTACACGTGCTGCGGCAATACTTGTCCTATGTATGCTGCAAGGACATCTTCCTAGGGGGACTCATGTGACAGGGTGACATGTCAGGCATGCCGGGATATTGTGTATACAAGGCCGGGGGACCAGGGATGTCCAATTTACCTTTGCCTCCCCTTATGTCATCCTGACAAGGTCATCACATCCTATAAGGAGAACCTGTCATCAGTCAGACATAAAGCTGGCGCTGAGATCACCTGAGTTCTGAAATCACCATCAATAAGTTCTAATAAAAGAGCCCAGAGAGGTGTGTGTAGCTAAATACAACATAGCATCCCATAAACCCAACCAGAAACACACAACAAAGGGTGACAACGCTGACTCTCAGGATCTGCACTCAGGAGCAGTGTTGTCACTAGCTTGGCACAACTGTTCAGAACTTTGTGGCCAGAAACTCAGAGCAATCAGGCTGGTAATACAGAATATTGCAGAAGGGACATAACCTGACCCTTTCACCAGACCAGGCATTTGGATAAGTGGAACTTTGGGTCTTAGGGAACTCCAGCTAAAACCATTTCATGGGGCATCAGTTGGGAAATAAGAAGAATTGCCCTCTTGTAGTGGTATTCACCGTTGCTGAGATCTTTGGTGCCGCTCTGTTGAGTGTCTTTGGCCCCGAGATATCTAATCTAAAGGCCAATCATGGCTCAAGTGACCCCTTGGAACCTCTGGAAGAGCCCTGGGATTCCACAGAACGCTGGCTTGTTTCCATTAATAAAGAGGAAGAGAACTTAAAAACGACCCAAAACAAAAATACACCTGCCTTCAATCCCGCAGAGCAGTCAATCGGTCCGGAGGGTTCTTCCATCGGGTCCCGTGTGATCCCGGTATCCCTCTTTGGGCCGGTGCGCTAGGAGCCGCCATCTTCCCTCTGTTCTTCCGAGTTCTTCTGCCTACGTCACCTGATGCAGGGTCGAGATCGTAAATTCCTTTTGGCGAAAGAACTCCTTCTGCACATGCCAGAGATGCTTGGGCATGTGCAGAAGGAGCAGCCAGGATCATCCTGGGATGTGTGACGTAGGTATCCAGGGCGGCTCTGTGCTCCCATGCATTCTCGATCGCCTAGGCCAGAGATCGGCAAACTTTTTTGTTCCGGCCTAACGCCCCCTGGCCCATCCAGCCTAATCCCGGCCAGCAAACTGCGGCGGAGGCGGAACAAACTACCGGAGCTGCATGTGGCCTCTGTGTGATGGTTCCCTTCCCTATTTACCGCAGCCGGCGTTAACACTTCCACCGCCGGGGTAAGGATGTTGCACTTATAAAAAAAAACACAAACAATCATAATTTTTACCTTATTTAAAAAGGTTTCTACACTTTATGTAAAGTTAAAATTCGGAGTTTAGATACACTTTACGTAAACATAGACAAACCCTCTAATTAGAAGCACTGTTTATTTCTGTAACAGCATAGATGTGTAAAATATAAACACTGACTGGAATAATTAAAAAATACTCCTTAATCCATGAGGTATGTTAGGACTGCAATGGGTACCTAGGTGTAGAGCAAAGTACTGGCTGCTGGGGGAGCAAGGAATATAGTAATGTATTTATCAACACCTAGACCAGTGGTTCCTGAATTTTTTAGCATTAGGAACCTATGAAAACATTTTCAGGTCCTAGGGAACCCCTTTTTTATAATTACTATATCCACAGATCAACGTATATTAGTGTGGTGGTCAGTGTGCAGAATGCCTCTTACATTGCTGACCTTCGGGAAAATGGGCACCCTTACAGATAGCTAAAAAAAAAAGTCATTGGTGTCACTTAAACTGACCATAAAGACAGATCAACGAGACCAGCAAACTCAGGAGGAACCTTGATTGAGAGACAACTAGAAAAATTGAGTCTTTAACGTGTATAGTGCCATATCCAGTGTCTGGTCAAATTTTATATCAGCCTGGCTTTCAGCTGCAGTGTTGAACTCTGAAATGTTTTTAAGCCGTGTGGGAAGAAATTATAGGTGGGTGGTGGCCCCTGTATTGTGACCCAACTCTTCAGTATCC
>NC_092862.1:124944562-124945804 GCF_032062135.1 Pyxicephalus adspersus | reverse complement strand
TTTTTTTTTTTTGACAGAACTTTATTTAAGAATTCATGGAGGTGGCAAGCAAGTTCCGCAAGTGAGAGAGCACTAAATTATAAACCCGGCCAAGTTATTCATGGATTCACAGTGAATGAGGTATTGCTGTGACATTAACATGAGGTGCAACACGTTTAAATCGAGCATTTACCTTCACAGGGATGTCAAACATTAAGGAATGTCTTATTTCCTTTAAAACCAGAAGACATTTCCTGCTTTCTCCTCATCCACGTTTCATAATTGTATTGTGTACGTGTTTCTAGACACAAAACTGAAGAATGTGCAATATTGAAATGGTATTAAAGTCTTCCGGCAATAAATCAGCCTAAATGAATAGCAACATGTTAACATTTCTGTTTAATATTTAGGTAGACTTCTCTTGAATGTATTTGCTCACATTTATTATTATTATTAATATTATTATTAACCTTTATTAATAAAGCACAAAACATATTATTCCGCACATGAAGTAGTCCTTTTTAAGCCAGGTGGGAAGAAGCTTTTGCCATGTGGCATTCTCTGTATTGTGACCTAACATTTCTGTAACCACCCAAAAGCAACCCGGTGGTTACTGAAATGTGCCGGGTGGTACACCCAGCTAAAGGGGGGCTGGGGAGAAAACTGTATATGTAAGTGTTACCTATTTGTTGATCTAATGTAGCAGCATAAACACTAAAATCCCTTACAATAATGCACACCTATAATGCTCTTTTCAACCAACCGTCTTATTAAAAAATTCCTCTCCTTGTAGTGATCATCTACCTGTCTTCTGTTGTGTTCTTTCATTTCTTGTTTGCCTTTTTAGCACCTCTTATCTCTTGTCTCTCATGAATGTTAGCACATGTCTTCCATACATTACCTCTATCTCCTATACTTGCAGCAAGCAATATTAATGTCACACAGGGGATGTAGGCTGTGCAGTGCATTGTAAAAAGAAAGTTTATGCGATTATAAACATACTACTATATAATACTACTACTATTACAATACTAAAGAAAAGGTTGCACTTGCATACGTATTAGTAATTAGCTGTTCAGCGGCTATATATTCTACATCCATGTCAAACTCTAGGTGAAAGAGGGGATTTTTTGTTACATGTGACATCTCTCGTTTGTCCCAAAGATGTGGGTACAGATTTGTTCTTCTCTGCCTTATGTCTAGACCAGGGGTCGGCAAAGTTTAATGGCTACTAGGCCATTTATAGGGTGGGCGGGAGCACAC
>NC_092862.1:124942913-124943702 GCF_032062135.1 Pyxicephalus adspersus | reverse complement strand
TATTTTTTGCTGGTGTCTCTTTTCTGATACTCTGAATTCATTTAATTTTCTAATTAATTATGATTTATTGAACAGGAAAAAGTGTTAAAAACAACAATCTTAAAATAAGATCTGCCACATTTTATAGTCTTCAGCTTGCTGATCCCACTAATGTACTAAGAGTTGTAGGTATAATACCTTTTAGCATGGCTTCCCCCAATTATAAGGGTTCTTACAGTTTAAAAGTGTCGAGAAAGACTGATTGATATTGTGTCTCTTATTACGTGCACTTATATTAACAGTTTGTCATTTTGTTACAGGTCACTCCTATTCCTGAATTTTTTTTAACTGCAGTAAAGCTCAACCATGAAAACACAGGAGCAAAGTATTTACACCTTGCCAGGGATGATTCCAATAACTTATTCAGGTATAACACTCTTGTACTGCTTTCACAAACTTTCTGAATTTAATCCTATTATAGCTGTTACATGCAACACCCATAGATTTATTCTTCTTAAAATGAATACATGTAGTTACCACTACCTTATACTGTAAAATGTTTTCAGCTTCGTGTAGTCTGTGTAGAAGCAATCTGCGTTCACATTTTTTGGTAAATCCAGAGCTTTCCAATTAGCAGTGCGGTTGATCTTTGCTGATTGCAGAACCATAGGTCTGACTCTGCTTTCACACAAAGATTCCTCTTTATAGCATGCTGGCATAGAATGTTTACTGGATAGTTTTCTGAACTGAAATTAATCATTTGGCACATTTACCTATTTGGGCCCCTAGTGCTGTTTTAAAATGGTTCCA
>NC_092862.1:124934478-124940854 GCF_032062135.1 Pyxicephalus adspersus | reverse complement strand
GGTGGCAAGCAAAGCAGCAGACACTAAAACACCTGGCCAAGCATGAATAGAATGGGAAGAAGTAGCTGGCTACCACTGGCAAAAAAATAAAGGTGACGAGTCTGAAAGAGAACAGCAGGGTTTGGTATAGATGAAAGAAAATGCTAGACTGGTGGACTATATAGACCATTTAAAAAAAATATATATATATATATATATATATATTCAAATCAGGCCGGTCTACTTTTAATCATTCTGTTGTATTTTATTTTTGTTTTTCAGCAAGTGACTACACCATGTACCCATTTTCTTCCCAAAACCCCAAGGACTTCCAGAATCTTCTGTCTGTCTATTTAGATGCTGTGTTTTTTCCGTATCTTAGGGAACTGGACTTTTGGTAATTTTTTGCTTACCAAAGTAATTTTATGCTGTGCTGTATACAATGATCATTGTTTTACTAAATTTTCATTTTGATTATTACAGGCAAGAAGGATGGAGATTAGAACATGAAAACCCCAATGAGTCTAGTTCTCCATTGGTGTTCAAAGGCATTGTCTTTAATGAAATGAAAGGGGCTTTTGTAAGTCTTCTCTTTTTCTGTAATGTCTGTTTTAGAAATGTATCTTTGAAGTATTGATGTGAGGAGAGAATTCAAAGTTCTAGTCTTTAGGCACTAGTGTTCTCACCAGCCCCTTTTAGCCCGGCACACCACCTGGCACCTTTCAGTACTTGCCTTGCTGTCATCAGACAACTGTTGAGGCGAAATTATTACTACAATGCTTACACTAATACCAAATACTAGTGATTAAACTCTTTACAAAACACAAGGTGCTAGGAATCCGAGTCAAAACAAACGGACATTGAACAATTGGGTCATAGTAGAAAGGTAGGAATAGAAAAATGGTGCATAATAAGGGAGCGGAGATTACAAAGTTTAGTACAAAGTATTGATGGGCTGTCAAAAGCAGCCACAATTATACACAATTATAGGGGTTACTGGATTTTCATGGCAGAAACAGCTGTGAACAAGAAAACATTGTGGTTTATTTTGTTTTGCAAGACATCTGCTTTTCTTAATTAATAATAAATAGGATTTATATAGCACCACTAAATTACGCAGCGCTGTACGTTAAATAGGGGTTGCAAATGACAAACAGATACAGACAGTTACACAGGAGGAGGAGAGGACCCTGCCAGAAGAGCTTACAATCTAGGAGGTGGGGGAAGTAACACACAATAGGGGCGATTTATTTCTTAATGACTTCTTTTTACCCATCAATGTGTAATTACAGTACTAGCTTACAGTAGATATCTTCCCTAGACGGCATAAAAGTGAAGTTCTATAATAATTGTAACTTGTGATATGATTTTCTCATAATCTTTCTTTTAGACCGATAATGAAAGAGTTTATGCACAGCATCTACAGAACAAACTTCTCCCTGACCATACATACTCAGTTGTGTCCGGAGGAGAACCACTAGACATTCCAGAACTTACATGGGAACAGCTCAAACACTTCCATGCAACTCACTACCACCCAAGCAATGCCAGGTACAGTACCAGAAGCCTGTTGTCCTTAACCATTGTTAGTTCATCTCTTGTTACCTTTCTTTTTTCAGATGCAAAGCTTCTCTCATGCCATAGCTATCCCCTAGTCCTGCAAACAGTCATTTAATTTTTAAGGAATTCCCATGTTTCTGCGATGTAATATGATATAATATTCCATTAGCCTGTATCTGCTGCTGCCTGTGAACATAAAATCGTCAATATAATTGATTGTTCACTGATCACCTGATGGCAATGGTTGGCCCCTGGAGACTGGCACTCAATGCATACTCCCAACAGACAAAAAAAAAAAAAACAGTTGACAAAAATATTTTTTGTAAACATATTCTGTCCTTAAAGAAATGTGTTTATACCATTCCTTACTCCCTTTTTGAAATGCTAAAACTATAAAGGCTCACTAATTGCTACTGTTGTATTCAAATAGATTGTCTTTATAGGTATTTTTCTTTCAGATTTCAACACTTGCATATACTCATGTACTCATTAATACAATACTATAGAAAAGGTTGCACTTGCTAAGTCACTAGCAATTATTTATTCGGTGACTTATAATATGTGGCAGTGATTGTTCCAAATAACTTCTAACATTTCATGTCTCTGCCAGATCAAACATCTATTTTGGCAGCTTTATTTATGTCTGTTGAACTTCCTCCCCTCCATGAGTTTATTATGACTGGTTCTTTATAATATGTGGGTACCCCTCTAGGATTTTTATTATCTATTTTACTTCTCAATCCAAGTATTTTTCTATGTAGGGGTTAAACACTGAAAGCAAATGAAATGCTGAAAAGAGAGGAAATATGGATACAAGTCCCATGAAGGGGTTTCCAGTTTTGCTATAGAAGATTACTACAGCAATTTTTACTTACATTTATAAACATAAATATGTACAGTGATGTGTAATATGTTGTTGCTTTATAAATACAGAATAAATAATAACACTTCTACATACATACAGGGAGAAACAGTAAGTGATTTGAAATTTGCAACAAGCTGCTTTCATCTATAATCAGGATCAAAGCATATGTTGACCCCCATTATAATTTTAGAAATACTCCCAACTATTTGGTGGGGTCCATTTATAGAGCATTAAATATTAAAATTATAAAACATTCTCCACTGGTAATTATTTGAGCTTTCAGTAGGATTTTCCTCATTGTGCAATTAAGTTGCACAATGGTTCTTGTCAGACATGAAAGTAAATGGGTTCTATTTATTTATTTCAGTAGCTCCTTTACAACTCACCTTGCAAAAAAATTGTTTTTTTCTTACCGACTACAATGAATAAAACCTAGGTTTTAAAGCTTTGTCCTTTTCCTGCTGACGGAGGAGTCTCAAAATGACAGGCAGTGAAAGAAATCCCCCCCAGTTGAGCTACTAATGGCCAAAACCTGATAGAAATTCAAAACCTTCTTCACTTAGGAGAAAAATTCTGGGTTAAAAAAAAAAATCATGTTTTTCAGTTAATTTGGAGATCCCCACACATTTTACTAGAGAATGATTTTCCTACATTTACTGTATATTATGACCAAAAAGGACTGGTAACAGGTATATTTGTATAATCTTATTGGTTGTTTTCACATTCTTTTCTCAGAATTATTAAAGCACAATCCCTGTAATTGATGTATGTTCCCCTTCCAGGTTCTTTACTTATGGTAACTTTCCCTTGGAGCAGCATTTAAAACAAATCCATGAAGATGCCTTGGTCAAGTTTGGACGCATAGATCCACACACGGAAGTTCCTGCACAGAAGCACTGGGATGCAACGGTTGGTGTTTAAGAACCACTATTGTAAAAATGTTTTATTCCAAAGATCGTATTTTTGTGATCATATATTTACTGAACAGTAGTATTCTGTATTATGTTGCTTAAGGGCCTTGGACTAACTACACATTGGACTAACGACAACTACAAGGAAGGATGGGTTGTGTCTGTGATATTAGTTATTCACCTAATTTAATTCCACATGGGTATTCATTGCTTGAATACAGAATATTAAAAATGTCCTGTCCTTCACAGAAAGAATATCACATCACCTGTGGTGTAGACTCCTTTGCTTCAGATCCAGCCAAACAAACGATGGTCAGCATTACCTTTCTCACTTCAGAGTACGTATCCAAAATAAAAACTGTTGTAATCAATATGGGAAATATGGGAAAATTGAACTTCAGACTGAATTATACATAATTTAGTGGTATAATAATGTAAGCACCTGAATTAGACTGGCAGTTCCTGCAAAGGGGGAGTGTAAAGCAGCACAAGGAACCAGTCAGTTTTATTCCAGTGTTTATGCGCTTACAAGGAAAGAGCAGAGCTGTAGAGCTAAAAGCTCATAGGTCTGCTTCTCCTAACATTGGGCCTGTTTTATTAAAACTGCCCAATACTGTAGAGGTTATATTTTCATCAGTGAAGCTGGGTGATCCAGCAAACCTGAAATGGATCTGGATCTAGGATTCAAAACATTTGCTAGCAAATCGGAAATTACATTGAAGAAATCCATTCCAGGTTTTCTGGATCACCCAGCTTCACTGATGAAAATCTAACCTCTCCAGTCTTGGAGAGCGTTAATAAATCAGGGCCACTGTCACAGGCTTTGGGTGTGACAAGACCTGATTATATTACTAAACTGCAAAAGGAAAACATCAGGTCTTCTTCTGCCAGCAGAAAGAGGTGTGCTGTGTGTCTGTTATTTAAAAAAATACAGTAAAGTAAAATGTTTAACATGTATTTATTTCATATGTGTTATAGCTGTTTGTGTGTAGTTTAACTTTAAAAACTAAAATGTGCATACTAATTACCCAACCACAGACAGCATGATTTGTAAAAATAGGTACATTTGGGTATGTGTAAATGTGTCCATTTAACTTCTTTAAATAAGAGGAAAATCCACTAGCAGGGTCCTAGCTGCTGTGCTTGATTTTTTATTTTTATTTTTTTATGAAAGGAACGTAAGGCTGCATACACATGTGCAAAAATTGTCGTTGGAAAAGAACTTTCACGATACTTTCCAACGTCAAAAGACTTTACGATAGATTAATGAGCGCTGTACATGGGGAATGGGAAAACTACACCCCGCTGGGCTCTTTCCCCTTCAGTTTTTTATGATTGTTTGTGGATCTGCCAGGATTGACGATGAGTGCTGTACACACGCCAGATCCTCGTATGATATCAGCCCTGAGGTGATTATCAGAGGAGAATCATCTGGCGTGTATGTCTGCTACGTGTGTATGTAGTCTTAGTGAGAACCTGGAGATCAACTTTAACCGTCCATGTGTGTATATAAATAGTTTTTTTTTTCTGTATATGGGATTCCCTTTCTTAAACTACTGTAATATTTTTCCTTCTCTTGTATTTAAATATTTTTGGAATGGATTGTGAGCTGAATACCATTTTTTTTATAATGATATGTTGCCTATGGTTGTGTAAAAAACAAAATCTGAACCTATAAAATGATTTTCTTTTATGCAATAGAATTACTGACCCTTTTGAAGTTTTTACTTTGAGTCTTCTGTCTTCTCTGCTGGTTGATGGACCAAATTCGCCCTTTTACAAAGCTTTACTAGAAGCCAAGCTTGGGACAGATTTCTCACCAGATTCTGGGTAAGCAATATTATTGTTATTTTTTTTTTAGTGTAAATAGTTTAGGTGTCAAATGTAATGTCTTCCTCCTTTTGTTGATTTCAGATTCACCAATTGTACTAGAGATACATATTTCAGCATTGGATTACAAGGAATAGCTAAAGAAGATGTAAACACTGTGAAAGAAATCATCTCTAAAACCATTGAGGAGGTTGTACAGTAAGTGTAAGATCTTATTTTGGCATTTAGTAATATAACTTTAGCAAATAGTCAAGGTGGATAAAGACCACAGAATACAAAAATTATTACTTTGGGGAATTGTTCTATGTATTTATTTCATTGAAATGCACTATTAAACAGAAGACAGGCAGACTTTATTGTGTTATTATGTTGAGTTTTACTATCTACTTTATGAGAAAACTGAAGAGTGTTTTTATACTTAGAGATCCAGAACAGACTGTATTTTTTTTGAGGGCCACAGCATATTATTGAGGCATTAGCCCTTCTTTTACAAACATGCGCACTAGTAGTGTATGCTGCACCCGTAGTGGTGAGCAGGTTTTTTTCTTTGGTGAGCTCCTTTTAGTCTTATTTATGTGTGAGTGGACTTTCAAGGACCTTCAATATATGTAAAGTAATAATCGGACAAATAGTAATATAATGAAAAGTACATTGAAAAATGGAAATATAGGGACTCCCAATTGTTTGCTCTGGTCAACTAAAAACATTTTTTGTTTTTTAGGAAGGGGTTTGAGTCTGAAAGGATTGAAGCACTTTTGCACAAATTGGAAATCCAGATGAAGCACCAGTCCACAAGCTTTGGGCTGTCTCTGGCTTCTGTAAGTTTTAAAGAAACTTGGTTTCTAAATTTAAAATGTCAATATGTATTTTCCTCTTCATCTGCCTTCTTCTTTGTAAAGCATAATCATTGTGAAAATGTTCTTTGAACCCTCAGCCCTGGCTAGTTTGCAGTAGATGAGCTGTACAAAAGAGAGAGGGAGTGGGAACAATAGCCATAATAATGAGCACTAGCTAGTAAAATCTAGTGAATGGTTATCCTACCCCTGGTGCCCCGGAAAACTTGGGGGGTAGCTGATTACAGTACAACAGTTGGTTCATTTTCTTTTCTTTAATTCAATGCCCCTGATTCATCAATAAAATCCGCGCTCGCTGGAAGCGCGAAAGTACCAGCGAGCGCGGTTTACCGCGGTCCGGACTCGAGTGTGCTCGTACACTCGCCTCCTCACTGCCA
>NC_092862.1:124920956-124931185 GCF_032062135.1 Pyxicephalus adspersus | reverse complement strand
TTAGAAAGAATGATTTTTTAGGGGAACAGTGACTTTTAATGCAAGCTCGCCAGTGTAAAGCTGCCGGAGATGCGCGGCTCCGGTTGCAAGCTTTTTCAGTTGCTGAATAGCGCGACGGCGTACGATTTCGGATCGCGAATACGAATGCGCGAGCGATCATCCGATTCTGCTTGATGAATCAGGGGCACTGTGTCAAGTCAAGAGCTGAAGTTGGTAAAGTATGTTTATATTTAATATTTTAAACTTTGTTTTCTGTTTTCGAAAGTTTTTAGCATCCAGCTGGAACCATGATGTTGATCCAGTTGAAATGCTGAAATTGGGAGAGAAAATCAGTCGATTTAGACAGTGTATTGAGGAAAACCCAACTTTCCTTCAGGAGAAGGTCAAACAGCATTTTCAGGTAATTATGTGTATGATTGAAGTACAAACTGTTAAGCTAGGTACACACCTGCAATAATTATAATTAGAAAACGAATGACTAACGATTATACACGATTATTTTGAACAATCATATTGTGCACAATTCTGTACATGTTGTAACAATACGATAATTATTTCAAGTGTGTACGGAGCTTTAATCTTTGCACAGATATGGTCTACCGTGACGTTTGTCTATGTAAAGTCCTGTTCCAGGGATGCTTTAAGTTAGCTGGTTTACATGTTAAGTAATAGAAACATTAACTGGATCATTTATTTGTGCTAAGTACTTCAGAGTTATGCTGTGACCTGACCTCCCTTATATATTCATCTTTGGTTTTTTCAATATTTGTCCTGTTTTCAGAACAACCTGCACAGAATGGTATTGACCATGAGCCCTGATGAAGAATATTGCAAGAAACAAGCAGAGCTTGAATATGAAAAACTGAACCAAAAAGTCAAAGCTTTGTCTGAAGAAGAAAAAAAAAACATTTATGAAAAAGGTTACCTGGATAAATTACACGTCTATTTACACTTTTAGTTTATAGGCGAAGCTTAATGAAATGACTCAACTTCTAGCTTCTTATGTCTCTCAAGAACTGCTATGCAAGGAGTTGGCTTCTGCTAACCCTTTACTCTCACTTTTATTAGCTCTAATTTGTCCATTTGTATTCTAAGTGAAGTTAAAAAAAAAAAAAAGGTTCTAGTAGCTGATTTGTAGAGCAGATAATCTCCCCAACCAAGTTCTAGGTAAAAAAATCCACCAAACCTAAAATTGCCACATATTGCCTACCCTCTTTTTGGACTGCTAATTAAAGTGACTTTGTTGACAATTGCAGCAATTGAGAGACATTCCCAAAGTATAAAATACCTCTCATTGTGCCACCAATTGCCCCCCAAAAACATTCAGTCAGTGATGTGGAAAATAGTATTGTTATTTTTATACTAATGAGGAGATTGGGGAACACATATCCACCCTCTTCTGTGTGGCTTATCATTTTTAAATTATTGTATAACTAGTTCTGCAAGCTTTTTATTATGCATTTTTTGCCTATCCTTATAAAGACAGGGTTAGTATATTTAGGGATGTGCGGTTCCCCATTTATAACTCCAAGCTACAAATGATCCCATTTTTATGATTGTCATTAAGTCTTCCAAGCTTTTCAAACATCAACATATTAAGAAGTGTCAATTACTATTTTCAAGTGGGCAGTACAGAGTTAGCATTTCTTCATGTTGCTACAAAAACCATAAACACTTAACAAAAATCTATTTTTTAGCCCCCTATTTTTGCATTGTTTCTTTTTGTATTAAATGTATTGTAGTAAATCTGCTCCTTTTTCACAGGTTTAGAATTACTGCGCCTTCAATCTGAGCCTCAGGATGTCTCATGCCTCCCTGCCCTTAAAGTGTCAGACATTGAGCCCACCATCCCTCACACAGAGGTGGAACTGGCATATGCAGGTTAGTAAAGAATTCCGATTATTGCTGTAACCATAGAAAATTTAATTTTTTGGACAGTTTGATTTCTTCTAGTAGATTTAATTAAAAATTGTACATTTTTATTTTAACCTGAATTCTTCCACCATCGTGATGTGGTTTTCCTAACATAGGAGCCTAAAGCCTGCAACATAATGATGCTCATGGAAAACTGTAGTTAGTGAGACCCTCATACTAGTTTTACTGTCTGTATGTCAAAATCTGCCTTTATAACTAAAAGAATTGTACAACTGCCACTGTACTAGATACCACTTTTAAAAAATTAATGTGCCAAACCTGTTTCTGCCTTGTGAAGAAAGCTTTGAATTTTGTTTACAGCAGGTGCAACAACCAGTCTACCTTGACATATCTGCTTTTAGAATAATGGTCAGAAGTCATGTAACCCCGCCTCTCCCATGCAAGTTGTTGAGCTGCAGGCTGTAAATTACTAAAACCCTTATCCTTCATTTGCTATTGCTTTATAAAAAAAAACCTAGGTCTGAACAAATTGGCTGGGGCACTTGAATATAAATGGTCTGTAAATTTGTGGTTTTGACTTTGGTTTGCTTTTCTGTCTGTGATGTTTTTATGCTGCAGGTGAGATTCCTATCCAGTACTGTGCCCAGCCTACAAATGGCATGGTGTATTTCCGAGCAGTTTCAAGCCTTAACACTCTTCCTGAAGAGCTGAAGCCCTATGTGCCCCTATTCTGCTCTGTTGTCACCAAGTAAGTGTTCTTCTCAAACAATGTGGCTGTTGTTTATATGGCCTACTTGCTATAGTGCATATGATGTTTTTAAATAGGTGTGTTGATGTATCTTGAAAGGATTCAGAAAATGTTACATTTAAGGAAACCTGTGAAAATATAAATATTTTTTTATTATTGTGATCTGGGCACCTATTGGATGACACTGCTGGTTCTGAAATAGAAGTCCTACACCTATGAATATAAATGATGGACATTAGGCTATGGGGAAAATATAGGTTTTTTGGCTTTACCCTCTGCACAGGCAGCAAGAGCTAGATTTGCTTTGAAGGCTTACTTATGTGAAATGCATATCAATATACTTTCATTGTGTTACTGCGTGAATTGATGACACTATTTTTTGTACTCAGTTGATGTTCTCAGTCGATTTTTTTCCTCTTCTTGGTCACTGATTGTGTTTTGTGCAGGATGGGCTGTGGTGTGTACAATTACAGAGAACAGGCACAGCAGATGGAGTTGACTACTGGAGGTATGACTGTCTGTCCTCACATTACACCAGACGACTCCAATCTGGACACATATGAACAGGTGAATTATTTAAGTAAAGCTCATTTTAGTAAATCTTACTGACATCTTTTATTTCCAGATTAAAAAAATTAAACTGGAAAACCAGTTAGTGTATATATTCTAAGAGAATTTAGGGGCTCTTTTGAGTAGTGCACATTTGCAGGCCAGCTTCCCACCCGCTTTAACTGGTACAGAAAAGTAATTTTGCATGCTGGGTTGGAGTTGCTGGGGCTGTCTACAGAAAAGAGAGGTAGCTTGGTTTTTTATTACATAGCCTTTCTTTATATAACATACAAGGAGGATACCATTCAAAGGCTCTGACATTAGGTCATGGAATTGAATTACAATGGGTAATTCAGATTTGGGGTCTCTGGGATGTTGAAGGGTGGAATACAGGTATGTGTAGGAAGCCCTAAAAGTCTACTTTGAACTCATTGTTAGGCCCAGTAGAAGTACACTTTTTAAGAATGTGTTGCTTGCTTTGCTTGCTCTAATTGCTGCTGACCTAGCCAGTATGAACTCAGGCACTGAAATTTTGCTTTTCCACCCAACTTTCTAAAGATTTTTAGTTTCTGAAGTCTCTAAGAGAGGTCCAAGATAGCTATCACGGAATATATTTAGGTTAGCAAATATCTGTAAAGTGTTTACATCTATGTTCACAAATAGTACAAACTGAGTAATATGTATTATATAATATTTTATTTGGTTTATATGAATTTTTAGATTATATACTCGCTCCCATCATGCTTGGATTTCCAGCAGCTGCAATGCACAGTTTGAGTAGTGTTTTCTTCCTTGTATGTCTTATCTCCAGGGCAGGTGCAATTTTCTAGCATGCTGAAGCTGATGTGTTGTTGGGTACAGACAGCAGTGTTCAAATAGACACAAAACAGGGATGCTGCAGAACATATTTTGATACTGTTATTGTTTTCTTTTCTTGGTTCATTTTGAATGTTTTCCCTTTCTCTAGGGTGTTCTGTTTTCATCATCATGCTTGGACAGAAATACACCTGACATGATGCATTTGTGGAGCGAGATCTTTACCAAGTATGTATACTCAATGGCAGTCAGGGTTATTACATTTAGCCATACTCATTTGCTTAACCTCCTGGGCTGTAACCCCAAGTGTGGCTCAAAGTAAAAATAAACAGCTGAAAGCAGTAACCGCAAGCCACACTCGGGGTAGCTAAAAAAATTAAAAAATAAAACCTGGTCCACTGGTGGCATCCAGGGTCCTGCCCATCTGTCCCCCGGCTAGTGCGCTGACGTTCCCCAGGAGTTCCCGGTGATGTTGGTGCGGGAGCGTAGCAAGAAATTCAAATTATTTTGTATTGGATTCAATCCAAAATAACTGTATTGAATCCAATACAAAGTAATCATTATATAAAGGGGGTGCTGAGAAGTTCCTTGCTTTGCCCCCTTCCAGATGAAATGGAAAAATGAGTGTGGGGGCATATGACAGCCTATAATCTTAGTATGTAACTGTGCAAATATCGGCACAAGCAAATTTCACGTCGTTGGAGTTAGGGGCCATCATGAAGTTTTTTTTTTTTCTCCAGGGAAAGTCAGCAAAATACATTCTTTAATGAGATGTCACAAATACTTGGGGAGAAGTGTCTTTCCTTTCCCTGGAGAAACAAAATCTTCATGACGGCCCGTAACTCCAAGGACATGAAACTTGCTTGTGCCTCTGCCATCACAGCTTCTCACTAAAAGAAAAACAGTGCATTAGCACACATCCTCGTTGATTTTACACCTACATTTGTTTTGCGAAAACTATTTTTGATTGGTAGGGTTCAACCATTTTTTTTTCTCCATTAGGAAGTCACCTAGTAGGTGTACTAGGTGTTCACATATTTCTTTGGTTAAAAAATATCGGAGTCACGCTGCACATGACGCTAATGGGTATGCTGTATGTAACATGACTTAATCTCTCATGTTACTACTAAGGCACAGATGTGTAAGAGGATATCTGGTATGCAGTAAACTCCTAACAAGTGTTTCCCCTGGTGAAATGTTATGTTCTTTAGACCTTGATTTCTGCTATTTCTCTCTAATCATATGCAATGCCCCGGTTCGACTCATTTTCATTTGTACTAATCCCAAATGGAAATCTTTATCAGCCTAATGAATATTGCCTGTAGAGCTTTACTACACTACTACTAGAAACCTTAGTCTAAGGTTAGTGTTTTAATGTACAGTTCTTGCTTTTTTCTCTTAGTCCTCGTTTTGATGATGAGGAGCGATTGCGAGTTTTAGTGAAGATGATTGCTCAGGATATGTCTAATGGAATACCAGATTCTGGACACCTATATGCTCAAGTTCGTGCAAGCAGAACACTCTCACCAGCTGGAGAATTGCATGAACTCTTCAGAGGAATGGATCAGGTATGGAGATCTTTTACTGCACCCACACCCTGGAGAACACCGCGTCATGGAATGTATGTCAAAAAGAGCAATGTGATTAGGAAAGCTGTCTCCCCCCCCCCCACCCCTTTTGTTTTTACATAACTTCTATAGAAGTGAATAGACCATAGCTTGTCATCAAAGTTCTGTGAATTAAGAACATACTGCATATACTGTAAATGAGCATGTTTTTTTTTTTTAGAATATAGAATATTGTGTGGCCGTTCTACTTGGAAGTAAATGGATAGACATCAATAATGTGTTGTATTATCTGCATTTTATTTTCTACAGGGTGTTTATCATCACATTCAAAAGTTACAATTAAAAAAATGTCCTTTATCTAGGTCAGAATGATGAAACGGATAGCAGAGATGCCTGATTTGGGATCGATACTGCGAAAGTTATCGCGGATTCGCAAATACTTACTGTTGAGCGATAACATAAGGTAAAATGAAAATCTTTATTAATGTGGACTAAATTATGTGTAAACCTTTTATATCGATATGTCATAAAAGAAGCCTGTGTAGAATAAATGGCACACAGTCAACAGTTCTGCCCACATACACACAAGTCATATTCTCTAAATAAATATCTTAATATACATAACCTGTAATACCCTATCATAGTAGTGGAAATCTGCAGGTATCTTTTAAAGGCACATCGCAGCTAGTAGTGTTGAATACTGAAATTGCATTCAAGCTCCTTTATCTATCTTAGGTGACATCTACCGACGATACTCCACATCCATTATAAAATTGTCTTTAACTTTCACTGTGATTGATCCTTCTATTACTATCCAGAGAACATTCTTTAGGCATGGTTTTTGTAGAAGAGCCAGGACCTTAGATAGAGAAATATCACAGATATCCGTAAGGGATTCGGCCCACTTACATCAACTTTTCTTTAATGTACTGGTAGCTTTGTAGGTGTTAAAATATTGCTTTTATTTCCTAACAGGTGTTCCCTAAATTCCACGCCTCAGCAGATGTCAGCAGCTTCAAAAGAGGTGGAGCACTTTTTAGCTGGAATTCACAGGAATAAAAAAGAACGCAAGTCTGTCCGACCTTATATAATAGAGGTATTTGATGTTTATCATGAAAATAACCTATGTATTGAACTTGTCTGCTGTAAAAAGTATGGCAAACAAAGCAAGTGTTTTCCATAATTGAATTGGGGAATACATCAGACTACTGAGTTGTATGTAAGTTGTAAGTTCTGCCTCCTATACGCTGTACTCATCAGTACGCAATATAATGGCTGATTTCCTTAAAATCATTTTTGTTTTGGACTTCTGTATAATAGAAAGTATAGCACACAAAGCCTTCCCCTAAGCAGATGGACACTAAGCAGGAGGCTACATTCCATCCTCTATAGCAGTACCTCTCATGATGTGGGATTTGGTGACCTGAAAGTAACCTTTGTACTGGCATTAGTTCCTGTCCCTTTTGCTGAATATATTCTTTTTCTATTATGTTTTTCTGCTTTCTGAGGGCTTACACCAAGTAATCTAGACTTCTGGCACTGCTATGTGATGTTCATACGTACAACAATAACATTTCAATGAATGGACCTTAGCTAGATAACACACGTTACGTTTGATTATAGTACATCTTAATAATACTGTTTTTCTCTGTTTCATTTTCCAGAAGTCTTTAAATCCTTCATGTGGAAATGATGCTTCTGGAAAAGGTTCCAGAAAGCTGGTTTGTGTAAGTAATCTTGGGGTAAAAATAGTATTTCTAAGCTGTCTTTTGTATGATGGGATCTTCGTTATTTAAAGTCTCTTGTATGCTTGCTTATCTTACGTGTGTAATTTCCAGTTTGAATGACAATTGTGCAGCGTATTAGAAACTGCTACAAAATGCATTTTTGTATCTCTTGCATGAAACAAAAAAATGTTTAGGCCAATTTTTAAAAGCATCTGTGTGAGCCTCAAAGAGGGAAAATGTTTTTTGCAGTCTTTGCTACAGTCTATTTCTGTTTGTTTGACTGGATATCCCACTTAGCAGACTATTTAACTCTTTTAACTGGTTGTGCATCTCCATCCAAAACTAGTGTGTACTATTTAGTATACACACAGTCTGATCTGAAAGTAATCATTGTTTTATATAAGTTGGGTGTATGTGCATACAGTTAAATATTCATGTGTCCTTTTTTTCCATTAGGACCCTACTTTCAAGCCTTGTCAGATGAAGACACACTTCTCTTTGCCTTTTCCAGTAAACTACATTGGTGAATGTGTACGGGCTGTGCCATACAGCCATCCTGAATATGCCAGGTAAATGTTGTATTGCCCAATGCTTTATTTTAATGTCTGAGGATTTATTTATATTATAGTAAAATATGATCCTTTCATCTAAGTTTCCATCTATTTTTTATTATTTAAATATACCTTTTTTTTGGAATGGCCCCTTGTAACAGCACTGCATACTAATATGTTTTCAGATTGTACGGGAACAATTTTTCTAAACTACTATTAGCTTTAGACTACATAGTAGTAGTTTAAATTGAGTGGATGGGTTAGGCTGGAAAATAGTCTCCCCCACCTTACAAATGTAATTAAATTTGTTTCTTTCATAATCATATCTTTTTGTTAGTAAATGTGCCAACCCTTTATAGTTGTCTAATCCACCTCCATTCATTATTTGGCCTTTATGGCAATGTTTATTAGTTTATCAGTGGTAAATGTTGACACCATGTGATGTTGCAGTCATTTTTTATAGTAATTAATATATGGTGTTGTGTATGTGTGTGTGTGTGTGTGTGTGTATATATATATATATATATATATATATATATATATATATATATAAAAATATAAATTAGGAAATAGGGAAAAAAAGCAATTAATTTATTTTCTGTTTTTTTTTTTTTGGCTGCTGGAAATTATATTTTATTTTATCTTTTCATCTCAGCCTCCGTGTACTTGCACGGGTTATGACCGCAAAATTTCTACATGGGGAGATCCGAGAAAAGGGAGGAGCTTATGGTGGAGGTGCCAAACTTAATTTTGATGGTATTTTTACCTTCTATTCCTATAGGTAAGATTATCCCATGTTTTTTAATATTAGCCAAGTACTTTTTAAAATGGGTTTATAGTTTTTGGAAACCAAGGCTAAACACACCTATACTTCTTTTAGGGATCCAAATTCCATGGCAACATTGTCCAGTTTTAGTAAGGCAGTAGACTGGGCAAGGTCTGGAAAGTTCAGTCAGCAGGACATAGATGAAGCCAAGCTCTCTGTGTTTTCAGCTGTGGATTCGCCTATTGCACCTTCAGACAAAGGTACCTCTGGTTTTCATGGTTTAAAGTTACCCTTGCGTCCATTTTTTAACTTATAATATTAATTAAAATTACCTAGCTTCTCTTTGTGGCCAATAGCTCAACCAGCCACTACTACTTAAATCTAAGTAACTTCCAAGCACTCTTTGGGTTTAGGCCCGGGACACCTGCTACACCCTCTTAAGTCTAAGCCCTACCCACCTGGTAGAAAATTGACTGTAAGTTCTACTCACCTACCAATTCCCTGTGTATCTAATATCCCACCACCCTGCCATCCCCTAATTTTGAGAGCCATTTGTTTTGTTTTTTTAACTCTCCTAGTAGTGCTGCACAGAGGTTATGCCATAGGTACATGTGTTTATCAGGCAGACAAAAACCATCGTCTATAAAGTACCTAGGAAACAAAAACCTCTTTGCTGGTAATAGGAGACAATATGGGTATGGCTGCCTAGGCTTTAAGTCATATGAAGGTGTAAGCCATCTGCAGTTTTTTTGCTATTCTGGGGAATAGGTTTATTGATCCCAAAATGATGTTAATTGGTAATTTTTAAATAACATTTATAGTCAAGTGTTGAAGTGTTGATAGTGCTTCTTCCGAATACATTTTATGTCCTTGCATATGTCTAACTATTAGATGCAATGTAAACAAAAATGAGGCTTGTAACAAATTCTTAGTATCCCTTGAGCTATTTTATTTCTTTCCCCTTTATTTTAGGTATGACTCTGTTTCTCAGTGGTATAAGTGATGAGATGAAGCAGAAGCACAGAGAACAACTGTTTGCTGTCAGCCACACAGACCTGGTTAATGTTGCCAGCAAGTAAGTCACTTCTTGCAAACAAATGTCACCCAGCATTTGTCCCAAGTATCCTTACTGAGCAGATCTTATACCTCCCTTTCTAGACTCAAAGGGCTTTGGATCTTTCCTGTGGGAATCTATTAGCTTTTTGAGAGACTTTTTTTTACACACTGTATACCGATTATCCAACACAATAAAACTACCTGCCTTTTTTTATGTCTAAATTTTGCCCCAAAACATCTCTGCCTCATCGAAATATTGGGCCTGATTTAACCCCCTTAGCGGTATTCCCGAGTGTGACTCGGGGTGGAAAAAATTGCAAAAAGCGGTAATCCCGAGTCACACTCGGGGTACCTTTGAGGGTCCCTCTTACCTTATCCCCGCGCTCCAGCGGCGATCTCACGATCCCGCTGTGATGGCGGGGCGCTTCCCCGGTCGGGGGGCGTGGCCGGGCGGGAAATTTAAAAGCAGATTATGGAGTAATCTGCTTTTAAATACCGCCCGGGTCCCCACCACCCCGATGCACGCATCTGCAGTTAGATGCGATGCACCATGCAGGATTTCTGCTTGGTGCA
>NC_092862.1:124883997-124920243 GCF_032062135.1 Pyxicephalus adspersus | reverse complement strand
TAATATAATAAATAAATATAATAATTATACCCGGGAGTTAATCCTAAGAATTACAGGCCCACAATATAAACAAAAATTTCTACGCAAAAAAAATAGGATCACTTTTTGCTTCAAAAAATGACAGAATTAGAACGCTAGGGGGGTTAATAAAGCTCTCCAAGACTGGTACACTTTCATCAGTGAAGCTGGGTGATCCAGCAAACCTGGAATAGATCTGGTCCAGAACTGAAAACCTTTACTAACAAATAACAAATTATTTTAAGAAATCCATATCAGGTTTGCTGGATCACCCAGCTTCACAGATGAAAGTAAATCCTCTCCAGCCTTAATAGCTTTTATAAATTGGGCCCAATGATTCCACCTCTGTAGGTGTCCTGTGGTGTCTGACACCAATATGTCAGCAGCAGATCCTTTAAGTCTTGTGGCATTTGCCAGCCTGAGTTCTTCCCATCCTGCATCCGTCTGGCATCTTTCCCCAGAAAAAGGGATGCACACTCCCTGCCATTCCATGACCTAAAATAAAACCTGATTATCATTGCTCCATGGAAGAAGTTCCAATGCTCCATGGATCCAGCTTTGGTACTCTAGTGCTTTTGGCAGTGTGCATAGTCTGCATAGGCACTGTTTGCTTTGCAGCCCCATAAACAACAAGCTGTAATGTACTGTGTGATGGCCAGCATGAAGTTTTGTGCTAATAGCTTGTCACCAGTTGCTCTTCCACTTTTATTAGATACCTCCTACTGCATATCTGGAACAACCTTACAGCCCCCTTCTGTTTTTTAGAGACACTCTGAAAATGTTGTGTTGCCTTTACAAATTACTCCTTGCCAAAGTCACTCGGATCCTAACATTTTGCTTACGTTTTGCTGCTCCAGCACATCGCCTTTCAGAACAGATTGTTCATTTACTGTCGATGCCCCACCTCATGTTTGGTGCCATTTGTAACAAGATAATTAGTGTTCTGTATTTGGTATACGTGTCAGCCATTTTTAAAGTTTTGGCTGATTGGTGTATATTCACCGTCACTGTTGACTATTCTGTGCATTTCCTATGTGCAATAAGACTGAGTGCACAAGATCTCTAGAGAGACCCAGACAGACAAAAAAAAAAACCTATTGGGGTTATAAACATTACCAGTGTACGAAAACATAAAAAACAAGTTTTGGCTGTAGATACACTATTATTGCAGTGAAGTTTACCAACCTGGCTTTGTCCTCTGACAGAGTTACCTGAATCACATGTTTGGCTGGACCGAATTACAAATCTTTTGATAAGTAAAACTCTCTTATTTGTATATGTATGTATGTATGTAAGTATACTGTGTATTTACCAGCTTGCCAGGAGTTTAGATTTGAATTCCCTAACCTAAAAGTCCTATCATTATTGAAATGTGTAACATATGTATAATTGTTTTATACCAGCCACTGAATAATGAACACATATTCCTTTTTTCAGGTATCTAACAGTCGGGCAGTCCACACGTGGAATGGCTGTCCTGGGCCCTGAAAATCCGGGAATTGCAAAAGATCCATCTTGGATTATTAGATGAGAATATTCTTCAGTAAGAAGATCGAAGTGATATGTTCAAGGCTTATTGGTCCTTTTAAAGGATATTTATTTATAAGTACTTATCATGTGTTATTAGATATTTTTTTTTTAAAACTGTTAACATTTAAATTGAAACTCCACTTTTGTTGAAAAAAAAAAGACTGTTCCCTATTTGTTGTTTTGCTGTGTGTATTTGTATGAATGCAAGGGCCTATATGAGTATATAATATAATCTCAAATGTTTTGTCTACTTTACTGTGGATCCATGTGTGCTTCTCTTTTGTAGGTATTGTTTTAAGCTATGCCAATATTCTGTGAAGAAGGATTATATTACCAAAAAAGATCCCCAAATGTTTCTAGGAAGTTACATTTGATAAAAAAATAAAAATAAAAAAAAGAATAGAATAATAAAGCTTTCCCCAAACAGAAAAAAAGGAAACCTTAATTTATACAGGAGCTTTTACAGTATTAGATTTATTTTTCAACAAAACTGGAATTTCATTTTAATGCAGTGTCAAATAATAACAAAATAAAAAAAACTGATGATGTGTTCTCTATTTATATGGTTAGTGTGTGTGTGGCTTTTTATACCTATCTGGTCTATATGCCTGTGTTGTACTTTTTAAAGTATCTCAGAGTACTGTTAGCAGATTTTTGAAGATAGTATCGGATTAGCTGGTAATTGCAAATAAATATACATAACTGCCCCTTAAAGATTTAAAGGGCAGAACAAAAGTTTTACTTTAGATGTGCAGGCATTATTGCAGAAAAGGACAGGCATAGTCCCATCAGCAATAATTTCTTCTACCTACCAGATTTGCTTTGGATTTCTGGCAGCAAAGCTAATCTCTTGCATGTGCAGTGTCAGCTTTGGCTGCCAGGATACCTGACAATCCCAGTTTCCTCTGCGTGTGCTGGGAATGAGTGGCGCGGCCAACCAAGATGGCCAAAGACTGCAAGACGAAGCAAAGAAAGAAGATAGGGGTGCCCTGCGAGGGAACAGGGACATGTGACTAATCCAGGGTTTTGCTCCACTTACTATGCAGATATATACATAGATATATTTAGACATATATACAGATAGGATATTACAACATAAAGTCTTGGTACCCAACATATGCTTCTTTTGGTATCTGTTGTGTTCTTTCTGGACTCCAGAAGTCAACAGTAGGAGCTTTGTTTTTGACAAACATTTTAATTCATAGCAACTTTGTGTAAACTGTCCTGCAGTTGGTCTCCAGGCTCGATTCACTACTGAATGTAGTACATGCAGAACGTCTACTGTCACTGTCCAGTGCTTGCATTATATCTACAGTCTTCTGCAGCATTATATCCATTAAATATGTGGTGATAGGACCCCCCTTTGTTTAGATTATAGAGAGACGTGCCTTAGTTCTCTTGTCCTCTAAAGAAACCGCCTATGCCATTAATTCTCCATAATGTTTTGTGATCTGCAATCCATGACTCTTCTGCATCCTGCAAGTAGTGAAAATTTCTCAATGAACCGCTGAAGGATATTTGCAAGGAAATACCCCTATATAGTGCTCATCATCCTGCTAACTTGGACTTTATATAAAATATGGAAGTAAGAAGTCTGAACAGGCTCGCTATCTTACTGTATTTAGGATTCAGGTATTTCAAAGTCAATACTTTCTGAGCATATACCTAAATTCTGTTTTGATTAAAGCACCTGACTACAGGGGCTTCTAGGGAAAACATTATAAGGAGGCTTCTCCCCACTTTCCTAATTATTGGTGAAAACCGTGCTAACCGAAAATAAGATTAAAGTTGACAATCTCAGAGAGAATAGTGTTGGAAGTACCCTGTGGATGCCACCGCATTCAGTTCCATGCTGCACACATCCCTGGGAATGTCACTTAGCAGAGTATGACTCAGAAAAATGGAAATTTATGAGCCAGAATCCGTTCATTGGTAGGGCACTGTTCTTCAATCATAATATAAAGGTTATTAGCCTGTCTGGTAATTTTCCAGTAACAATCCAAAAGTTTTTCATGGTAGACTTTGTCTTTAATTAAAAAAAATCATGCCATACTTTGAATCGATTTATGTTGGCAGGTTCGGTTTTTGGTTTGCAAACTACTTTATTTCATCAACGCATCATTTATTGTGTCACTGAGGGGGAAAAATAGAAGTTGCACATATATATAGATATATATTTATAAAGGTGTATCTATAACATCTCTGATACAAAGTGTAATAAATGTATAACTTAAATGACACACAACACACAGGAAACAAATGCCAACATTTTAACCCATTCACAACAGTGGCCCAAATATTTGCAAATAAAAAATAATGTATTTTTAAAGTGAGCTCAGTCATTATATCATTCTCCTATATCTTCTCTATGCTAGACATTGTTTAGACATATTCTCTGGCTTCAGTCAAGACCTTGGAAAGGTAATGGACCTGGTGACTAAAAATATTTAAAGGACTTTCTCTGGTATAGCCGCCAATCATGATTTCTCTTTTATTTCCTATCTTCCTGAAAAATTAAGTAGATTGGCTGCTAACATTTATGACAGACACATCTTTTACAGATTTGAGGCGTGAGGCCCATGTGGACATAAAGTGCTGGAACGACGCAATTTAAATTACAGAAGACAAGTGTGGGGAACCATTCTATCCTAAGGTGGTAAAGCACACAATGGAGATGTCGGTAGGCTATGAACAGAATTGACAATGGGGCTCGAGGATGTTAAATGGCCCCAGCTTCAGATTCTTTTGGTCGTCTAATGTGAACGTGTTCCAGCTGTCCAGCATCTGAAATGTCATAGCTGGTCTTGTACTTGGCCAGGATCTTCATCAATGGTCGAAGCTTCAGCCACCATTGTTCCTTTGGAATTCTGTGTCTGTAATGAAAGGAGGAATTCCACATTATAATCATTCACCAATGTCACTAAGGTTTTGCCTAGAGATATGCTTTAAAGCAATGTTTCCCAAATAAAATTCCTCCAGAGATTGCTAGGTGGTCCATGAGTAATTTGTGCCTCTCAGGTCAGTTAGACTGACATAAATTATATTTTTGGCTATCTGTAAGGTTGATCTTCCTAATGACCAGCAATGTAGGAGGCATTTTTCCTACTGACCACCACACTAATATACTGTGAGCTGGGGATATAGTCATTATAGAAGGGGTTCCCCAAGACCTTAAAGTTTTTTCAAGGGTTCCCTCTTGTTAAAAAAGTTGGGAAAGGCTGCCTTAAAGCATATTTATACCGTAGTTAGAAATTGAGTGTTCAGCACATTTTTATATTTAGTAGCTAATGCTGCACATCCCGTATTTATACAATGCCAAACCAAACAGGACTATTAAGTCAGATCCAATAAACCAAAATATATTAAAACCTTATTATAATATTAATAAAAATATGAATTTTTAAAACGCTCCTAAGAAATCTTTTACAATCCTTCCTTGACTCGTTTCAGGGACAAGAGCTGCTTCCTCCGGAGATTGATTGAGATATGTTACAGCGATACATTAACTCTCATTTTTACTACCTTCTAATGACTTCTTAGAGCTGGTATAAGAACAGGGAACAAGAGGTAGAAATCCATATCCATCCACAGTACAGGTAAGTACTAGTATAGTTTTCATGAATAGTAATAATGCAAATCCATGTATATATTTAACTTGGGCTCCAAACTTCATTTAAAACCAAAACAGTCCCTCTGCATCAACATGGACCTGCACTGTGAAGGGATTCTATACCATAACAAAGCCTAAATAAATGCTACTATTTAGCATTTATTATATCTCACTGCCGGTAATTATAACCAACTGATTTCCTCTTTTCCAATATGAAATGATCAGACATGTTATAAAATGCTAAAAGTATAGGCTGTGTACACAAATGATTGATTATATATGACTAGGATACTAATTAAGTCAGGTCAGGATGGTCTGTCAGTTCCTCAGTACTCACTTGAAGTCAGTTTCATCCCTCAGCTGCATCACTGGCTGGAAGTCGAGAGCACGCCTACGCATTCCTAGCAGACAGACACTGTCCTCCGTGTTAGCAAATACTTTTCCTGCAATGAAAGAAAACATAAAAAAAGAGCTGCATACAGGATATTACTAAAAGCCTAAAAGTTCTGTGGATTCTCACAACTTTTCTATTACAGGAAGGGGTTAAGGGTGCAGGGTTTAAGGTATTAAAGTGACCTGGGTGGCTCAGTGGGTAGCTTGTGGGTAGCCGTTATCTTGTGACACTGGGGTCCCAGGTTTCTATCTTGGTCAGTACACTCGGCATGGTCTTGGTGTGGCTGGGCAGTAAAACATGCTGGTGGATAAACTGGCTTAGACTTTTTTAGGGATATATGGTGGGGATATTTAGGGTTGCCATCTTTTTTATATCCTGGCCTTATAGTCCTTTTCCTATCAATACCATTGGAAACAAGTCAAAGCATTTACTGCTCAGAAGGCAACTCTACAAAACATGGCTGTGTAAATAACTGCATAATATGTCAGCACTATATCCATGAGATGAGATTATTTTTAGATTTTTTATTAATATTACAGACAGACAAAACTAGTCTAAATAGGAGTAAATATAAAAATATAGCAGTTCATTCTGAAACAGCAATTAAAGAGACTGCCATCAAGGGAAACTTTACCACTGCTCACATAAATAGAACATTTATAATTAGATCTTACTGATACTGCCCTTGTATAGCAATTCATTATTCTTTTAAATATTTGCAGAGAGCTTCATTGCTCCCCTCCTGGTCCGCCAAGGTGTCGGGCTGCTGATTGTAAAGCCTCCAGCGTTCTTTGATGCTGGTGAACAACGGGAATTTATTGGAGTCACCGATTATGTGCAGGAATCCTCCCATACAGCTTTATGTGTGGAAACTTCACAAGGAAGCAGACAAACACCTTGGAGATATCGGGGCTTGTACAGGACCTGCTATGGGAAGCTGAAGATATTCCTAACAAAAACTACAAGGGTATTACTGCAAAAGGCAAAATGAATCACTATAGTTGAAGTACTTACTAATAACCACTAGGTGGCTGTATTTCTGCCTCTGCCCAATGTTACCTTACATTCTATTTAATTTAGGGAGAATTTATATTTATCTGTCAGTGCATTGCACACAATGGCATGATTCACTTTGAATGGCACCCACATGCAACTCTAGCACAAATTTTGCAGTGCAGCAGCACAACACAAGTTAGTAAACTACCATGTGTTTTGGTGCACTGCAATAGGAAAACTGCAATTGTGTTTTTTGTTTTCTATTTCGGTGCCCCTGCAGCCCTTTTATTTGAAAGAGTCTTTTAAATAAAATGCAAGTTAACATGAGTGTGTAAATATAAAGCACAGGAATGGCAATGTGTGAATGAGTTCTGAAGTTAATGGATTTAACTGCTTCCAATGTACACAAAAATGCTTTATGCAGTAAATATTTATAATCAACAAACACTACATATTCCATTACAAGTGGAGTGTAATAATAAAAATAATATATAAAAGAACTGCTTATAACACACAGAGTCCTTGATTCTACTGTTAGAATCTATTATTTGGTTGCTATGCTATGGTTTCTCCAGGTATAGAATTACATTCAGCACACAGAACAATGAAGTGTATGTTAACCTACAGAATATATTGCAATACCACAGGACTGTTTTAATAGGAGAACAGAAATGTGTGCAGGATATCCATATTAGGGTTCGTGTCAACAGGCCTTTATTAGTTTTAAATGGAAATGCAAAATAGGGTTACAGCAGGTCACAGGAGGTCAACTGAAGGTCGGATTCAAGTCAGCAGCAGGTCAAATATTAGATGAAATTAGCTGCAGGTCAGATGGAGATCAAAAAAGAGTAAGTAAATATCAAATAAATGTCAAAGAGAAATCAGATGCAGGTCAGAAGGTGAACTGCATGTAAAATAGGATTAAGAGCAGGTCAGATGCAGGTTAAAAAGGAAAATAAAGGTCAAATAAAAGTCAGGTGGCTAACTGAAGGTCAGGTGCCAGTTTAGATGAATCTGTGAATAAATTCTGAATGATCTCAAAAACAACTCGTCAAGCTGACAAAAACTCCTTAAACTATTTAAAATTTTCACAGCAATTCAGCATGATTTCTGATTGGTTGGTGTGCATGCAGCACTTATTTAGTAATTTGGATAGGAAATTAGTAAACTGGTTTTGGTAGAATATATATATTTTTTAATGGAATGTGATTGATATGCTGTTTAACATACTAAACTACAGGACTATTTATCTGTTGTACCATGTGATTCTATACACTGTACATTACTATGAAATAATAGTGTGACACCAAGAAATAAGGAGACATTACCTTCCTCTAAGTATCCCGAGTAGCCATCAAAGTAAAGAAAATAGAAAAGCAAAAAAAGAAAGTATTAACTAATTACTTCACTAGGATCTAGAAGCCAGCGTCATGCAATGTGTGCAAAGCGGTTTTGCAAAACATGGGCGGCAAGCAAACTGTCACAGGCATAATATATTCACCGTGAGTTCAGAAAGTAACACAAAGGATGGTTCAATGGAAATGACAGTGCAAATTAGGAGGATGGGGGGGGTTCTGGTTGCAGGAATGTTTTTTTTTTTTAATGAAGCAGGCACATCAGATAGGCGTTGTGTTCACAATGTCAAGGGCTCTGAGTGAATGTGACAGCTGATTTCACTGGCTGCCATTCCAACACAGACATCAGATCTTATCTAATGTTCTTTTTATAAAATTATTATTTTATATTAGCAAAATGGACAAAAGTTATAAAAAAAAATTCAATGCAACACAAAGCCATGTAATGTGCCTATAGGAAGGATGAAGCATATACATAGAGGCAGATTGCTTGTCAGCTTTCCATTACCTTTTCTATAGCATTCTTTCAGCTTCCGTGAAATCCACTGGATGGCTTTGGCTGAGATTTTGGTGCCGAAGTTCCTGTCAAATGGTGACGGTGCTCCTCCCTGTGAACAAAACATTCTGTGTCACTATAGCTGTGATTGGACTGCAAGACCAGAATACAACTCATCAATCAGTTTGCAAATACAAGCCGCAGCGTGCAATTACCGTTTACAGAGGAGGTCTGTGAGCAAATATGAGAGCAGTCACTGAGATGGACAATCATGCAGGGCAGGAATTCAGACTTGAGTGGCTACATGATTGTTTAAGTAAAGCCAAATTAATAAATATTCTTCATTGACAGCTAGCAGTCAGTACTCCTGCCTTGTAGTGCTGCATTGCATGCATGATTGTGTTCCTTCCTCCAATGGTGTGGATACAACTTCATCATCTTGGAAGAAGTTACACAGGCATTGTAGTAGCAAATCAAGTCTTCTGTACTACTGATAAAAGAGAATGTAACAACCCCCAACACAATAAAAACTGTTCCACCCCAATCCAAGATCTCTCTACAGGTCCAGTGATGTCTGACCCATGGTGGATTCTGATACCGCACCTGCTGCATGTGTCCCAGTACATTCTTCCTGCAGTCAAAGACGCCTTTTCCTTCTTCAGAATACAGTTGGTAGATGAAATCTGTGGTGTAGTTCTCATTGCTGTTCTCGTTCCTTAAATAAAACATCAATATGAATCAGATATGAAAGCACAAGAGCTTGTAGTCTATGATAGTTCTTATATAGAAGATGCCTTCTAGAGCATTGTTTTTACCCTAGAACAGTATTTCCCAACCAGGGTTTCTCCAAAAGTTGTTCGGGGTTCCCTGAGAAATGGCAAATGTGTTCAGTAAGTGATACCAATGATCTGTAAGAATGACATTCTTCCCACTGCAATGTAAGATTCATTCTTCCTACTGATCATTACACTATTGTACTGTGAGCTGAAGATATTGTTATTACTGGCAGGGGTTCCCTGAAGACCTGAAAATTATTTCAAGGGTTCCTCCGTGCTAAAAATATCCGCCCTAGACCAAAAAATATGATTTTCTGTGAGCACCCAGCATGGATTCGGCTGGAATACTTTAAAGTATTTTTTTGTTATCTCCTATGAAGATAACAAACAGAAAACAACTGTGTGTACTGTACACAGCAACAAATCATTTTCATTTATGTAAATTTTCAAAAATTAGGAATGCAACAGGAGAATTAAGCCTCCCCCTTTTTATTGGAAAGGGGTCAGAGACAGCAATTGTGCTGGGGAGTCCATCAGAAATAGTGGTAGGTGGGTGATTTGAACCTTCAGATCACTACTTTAATGGAACCATCAATTTTTGCTTTCAATGATTTTTAATAATTTTCAACAACATAAAAAAGAACAGCAATGAAAAAGGAATAAAAATGGAGATTAATAACAATGTACAAATTAAGGATGAAACACTAAACAATCGAAAACAATGGGTGGTGGAAAAGGTCATACAAGTCCAAGGGAAAGGTGTCCAGGTTGGAACTGACCCTCAAAATTCTTGACTCCAATGTGGAGCACTACCATCCCCACCACCACATCTAGAGTTTTACTTTTGCAGTCACTGGTTTTGTGCTGCTGGTTTCCGTACCTGAGTACAAGGCCTCTCTGGATGCTTGTCTTCATCTTCTCAGTTAAATGTTCCACGTTTGCCTAGAAAATTAAATCATGCAGATATTATAGAGACAATACAGGTCATACCTTTCCTAAATTTCTGCAGGTAGGTAACAGTGTTGGGTCACATCCCGCACATCTCATGTGCTCTCAGGGTAGAGAGCTGTAATTACATATTGCACCATTAGCTGGTATTCCATAATAATCGGTAAGCACATAAGGGGTGTATTTGTTAAAGTTTTATCCCCCAAACCACAATCTTTTATACATTCCTCTTTTTTTTTTAAATCTTGCTTTTCTTTCATTTTCTCTTCAAGCAAAAAGTCTTCCACCAGAAATGGCATTGGTAACATTCCCTGAAATTTGCCCAGTGGGCTTTTTATATAGTTCTTCCTTTCAACTATAAAAAATTGAAAGAACTAAAAAGTAAAGTCTCATAGACCTCATTAAAAAAATGCCTTTCAATTGGTTTTAAAAAAGATTCCCAGCAAAATCTGTGTTCATCTAGAACTACACAGAAGGGAAAATGGTGTTACTGTTCACTCCAAATTTGAAGATCATTGGACCAGGCATTATTTTGCTTTGGTAAATAAATCCAGGCAATGTCAGGTTTTAAACATGGGGAATCATGGGCCACATGACTATAAACTCAGCAAATTTTTAGGATTTTCTTTTTATATGTAAATATACCCCTGAGATTTACTTCCAATGTTTTCCTTAGTCATACTTCCAGAACAAAGGTAACATTGTTGTTCACAAGGAAATTGTCAAAGGTGAGGTCCCCACCAAATTACCAATATACAGAGCATCCAAATCAAATAATGATTTGCAATCTACCTTGGTGACTAAATAAACAATAAATTATTGGAAAGTCCATGTCAGTGAAATCAGTTTAAAATTACATGTGGATGAAACTAGGAAATGATGCAGGTTTTATAGTGAGAATATATAAGTCATTACCTGGAGCTCCCGAATGTCAAATTGCTCCTCGAAGATGTAAGCAGCATCAGCGCCTGCAGCAAGCCCACCCATGTTGGCCAGGTACCCACAATATCCGCCCATGGTCTCAATGATGAAGACTCGCCTCTTTGTTCCACTGGCAGACTGTTTGATGCGATCACATGTCTGATGAAGGTGTACATGGTATAAATATCATACTAGTTGGAGAGTACACATATGTATGAACAATAAATGACCACATCATGCAATGTCAGGGGAAACACCAGGTGTAAAATATATAGATGAGTATGTCTATGTACAACTGAGATATTCAAATACGAAATACAACAATGACAGATTATCTATACAACACAGGTACACACATCTATTCATCAGAGGTCTGGATGTTTGGAACCATCATAGCGCCATATTTGTGGGGGGATTGGTCTTTCAATCAACTTTGGTTACCAGTTAACTCACCATAGGATTACTGGTTCTGTAGAACCAATCGTTTGATTTATCTCCACCATGCTTCACAACCAGCTGACACGATGTGCAGTTTGTGACCTGTCTACTAATGCAATGGTGGCTCCTTCTTGTGATCTGCTTCCCTTTGACCAGCAGCATTGTGCAATGTTACGGAGCCTGGCTGGCTTCCAATTTAGAATACAGAAACACCCACCTGCTTCTGTGCAGGGAATTGTGGATAGATAATACAAAACTCAATTTCAAGCACTCAGACCATGGTAAAATACATTTGTATTTTCTGCACACAAATAAATAATCTGTTTTATATTTGCCTTAAAGGTAATTGTCACTTAGTGTCACTAATAACTCTATCTGGACATACTACCCATTATTAAGATGCAGAAACTCTGCAACCAACCAGATCACATGGAAACAATAAACCTTCTTTAGGCTGCAAGTTTTATCCTAATATGTTTGGTCATTATAAGCTCTGACCATCTATCTTCCACTGAAGAAACAATAGGGCCATTTACACCTAGCCGGTTCATTGAGAGTTTGTATTCATGTATTGTGCTAAAGCAAACCATCCATAGGAATAGTCTGGCAAAGACCCATAATGAATCAAATGTTAGACACAATATTGTTTTGGTTTTGCCTCACATGGTAGTGCATATCTGTATGTTGCAATGCAGGTACGTTGGTGTGCCATTACTTTATGGTACATTGCCACATGTCACCACAATGTGTGAACAGGTCATTAATGATTCATATAAAATACCTGGAACTGTTCTTTGTTGTATGTCATAACTGTTATAAAATTGAAATAGAAACCAAGGACTTTTTAGGAAACTTTATCATTGATCTTAGACTTGAATAAGTATAAGGGAACAGAAGACAAAGTCACCAGCACTCCAAAGTACAGATTTTTTTTATTTTATTATAACATAAATAACACAACAAGATAAAAAGCCAGAATTTCTGGGTCACACAGGGTCTCATCCTCAAGGTAAGATAGTGACCAAGGGACCCTGCATGGCCTAGAAATGCTGGCTTTTCAACATAATGTGACAGTAAGAATTCTGTACTTTGGAGTGCTGGCGACTTGGTCTCGTGTTTCCATTTGTTGTACATGGTGCCATTCCTAATTCTCACTCCAAGCACCTTTCCTATAATACAAGATCTGTTTGCTGTAAGGATTGCATCCCTCTCACACATATTGCTCAGCATAAAGGAAATAAACGTGATATGAAGAAGTGTTCATATGCCGCACTGATTTCCGAGCCCTCCCCTTGCAGAAACATTTCCTTTGGATAAGACCAGTTGGAAAGTATGCACACACATCTGTAAACACTGGCAATAATAGGATCAGGTAGTGAAATCCTCTCTTTCTAGGTGAGCAAATACTGTTGTGTGAGATTATTAACCAGCAAGATACTTGTGTGAGCAGTCATGAGGTTTAACACCTTCCTCCGTGACCTGCATATCAGTCAATGGAAATGTGACTCATCTCTTACACATACAATGAAGCTGATGAAATGTATACTGAAATATTTTTCTTTCTGGCTCATTACTGAAACTACATACTATAGCCTACAGGAACAATATATACAACCTTCGACATTTCCATTTCAAGCTGTTTTATCGTGTCATCACATGAGTATTTAAATTTGTAATTACTAAAGCCACAATGACCTTGTGATAAGGAGGAATATAGCAGTGTTGTAGGTCAGGGATGAATACTTTATGCAATGATACATATTCAGGAATAATAAATTACATAGTAAAGGTAAAAAAGTTCATCAAGTTGAACCACTGGGGTAAAAAATGAATATGAACATACTAGAAAACTCCAGATTCCAGATAGAACCATATATACATATCCGATCCAGAGGAAGGCAAAAAAAACTTATAAATTATTCTACTCCTAACAGGGGGATAAAGCTATCAGATATCCCCTGGATCAACAGTTTGTAGAACATATTTTTTCAGCAATAATTTGGGAACACTCCAATTACTGTTGATTCTACATCACTGAGGTGCTATCCTCATAGAATTTTACATAGCTGATCCAGCTCTGAAAGACAGCATTGGATTTCATAAGCCTCAGAAATAATTCTATATTCGGTACCTGCATAGTATGTGACATATTAGTACACCAGTGTGTATTATTTCTTACAGAAACAGAGTACTATTCTTGACAATACTTTCGCCTTCTTTTCCTCCCACATTACCAGCCATTGCCTTTGGTCAGGCATCATTCTGCGTTAGCATTAACCTCCTGGAGTGGGATACATCACAGTCATGTAACTTTTGTTTTCTGGTTTTAGTTGTGTGCGAACATATTGTTACACATACTGGCTCCTTTTGTCATTTTTTATCTTAAGATGCCAGAAAGCTACGTTACAGCAGGCCCAGTGAGTGATCAAACTGATACCATCATACGTCCAGAATGTTTATCTCGTCCTATGCACAAAGCAATTTTATTGCTGAAGTAAAAAACAGTAAATAGTTTTCCCCAGCGAATTATCTTCATTGCAGCACATAAGTATTTAATATCTTTGTTCCATTGAAATCTTTTACAGGTGCTATTATTTCAGCATCAGATTTGATTCAAGGAGAAATTGTTATGTTGATGTATGTTGTGACACTTCAGGAATGTAATAATGGTGATATTTTCCCATTTAACTAAGGTTTTTCCCAAACCTACCAAAGTCTGGACATCAGATATCATAAACGTTTCACATCATAAAAAAAATGAAAAATAGAACATAAAATAAATGTTTTAGTCTAAGTGTCTTATATATGGTAGCAATACCACATCACAAGCTTATACAAAACAATACATTTTTATTTCTTTCTCTAATACATTTAGATGGGAATTATTCTGCTTCCCCTCACTGAGATCCATCAGTGATCGTGTGAATGATGGAACCTAAAGGACCACTAACCCTAAAATAATGAGTAAACATGAGTAAAATATATTAAAAAGTTTTATCTCATTTCCTGAAGTTCAGGAATGGTAGGAAAAGTTCCCCATTTGGGGAAAAAAAAGACAATTACAACCCAATAGAGGCTTAAACCTTTCCTACTACAACTGGAAAATAAACCGTGTAATTGGAGTTCAATTTAACATGTTGTGGGGGACTATTGTCTTCTCAATGCTGACATTGTCCAACAATCCCATAAAATAGAACTGTTTCCAGCATGCTTTATTACTGGTAATCCAATTGGATCTACAAGTCATGAACAAGAGGATGCAAGTTTATCAGCTTAACCAGGAAGGCCCGTGACAAAAACCATGGCACTGGTCAGGTGATCTGGAACATTAAAGGATTACCCATATTACTATGATGGTAAAGTTCAGGCTCTTCTAGGGATCACATTTAGAGTTTATTTTTTAGGTTTAGTGGTCCTTAAATAACTACTTAGTTTCAAAGTTGATACCTTACCTCCATAATGGCATTGAGAGCAGTGTCGGCTCCAAGACTTAGGTCAGTCCCAGGGACATTGTTGCTAATGGTGGCAGGCAAAATGCACATGGGGATGCAAAATTCTTCATAATTGGCTCGCGCCTCAGCTAACTGCAGCATACTTTCAAGAGCCTGAGGTGGCATCAGGAATATGTGTTTAGCAGGTGGTAAAAATATGCAGTGTTAGTGGCTCCTTCTGTGTGGCATAAGATGTGGCTTCCCGCAGGCTTGAGGACTCTATAACGCAATTACCAATGGATCTCTGCCAATGGTTGGAAGTTGACTGTTGATTCTGCAGTGGCACGCTTTACTGAAGCAGCACAGTTCTAGTGCCCAGATTAAATTGAGCGGCATTGGCGCAATTAAGTTCTGAAGTGGTTTTAGAAACCCCCATGCAGAGCAAAACTAAAAATTAACCACGGTTATGGAAAAATCACAATGTTTTAAGCATGGAGATAGTCAGCAAAGGTGGAAAAAGCAATGTTAGTTTATTCTTTCCTAGGAATTTGATAAATAATTGTTTTATTAGTTCTTAGGAGAGGAAGTATTAATGCTGTTTATTAATAAAATTAAAGTGCAATAGATAAGGAAGTAAACTAATAAGCATTAGTACCATTTTAGCATTTCTGATTGGATTTTAGCAAGGTGACATTCTTTTCATCCTCCCTCATTCAAGAGACAATTCGCAGTGAGCAGGAAGAATTAATAGTTTCCTAAAATCGATGCCTTAGTGTCATGAAGGATGTACAGATACAAGGACGTAACTATAGCTTATCTCACTGATAAATTAATTGAGAAAAACACATTCCTTTGTATTCTACTACCAATAGCCAGGTCTACAATGAATGGTGCACAATGGTAGCCATTGATCTTTGTCTAGGACAGTGTTTTTTTACCAGGGTTACTCCAGAAGTGGCTAGGGGTTCCTCAAGCAATGGGCAATTTAGACCTTTTAGGTCAATTACCATTGACACCAATGACTTTTTTGGCTATCTGTAAAGTAAGAAGTATTCTTCCTACTGACCACCAACCTAACATACAGTGATCTGTGGATTTAGTTTACTATAGTAGGGGTTCCCTAAAGACCTGAAAGTTATTTCAAGGGTTCCCCCCGTTAAAAAAAAAGGTCAGTAATGGCTGATCCAGACTGTAAAGCTCCCCATGCACCTTACAAACCAATTATACAACCCGTGTGCAAATTGCTTTATTGCAAAAACAGAGTCCAAGGGGCTGCCCAATAATCCAATCTTTATCTACCTACCTTCTAGTACAATCACATTCTAATATGAGTAGCTAGCCAAAAAGAAATTAAAGAGCTCAAAGTAGAGTTTTTATTAAGTCTAAGAAATATTTCTTGGACCTAATTTTTTCTTCATGTGAGTCATGAGAAGAGGATGTTTAATAACAAGTCCAGCCTAAAAATTTTTGTGAATATATATATACTGTGAATAAACAGTACTATATGTACATGTGGGCAGCTGTAATTGTGTAGTACATACATTTCTACTTTGTAGGCAAGTGATTGCGTTTCATCGGTCTGATTTATTACAGAGAATCTCTGGGTCAGGTCTGATCATAATTTCCAAACACTATAGAAGAGCTGAGATTTTAAATAGTCATAAAGCAGGGATGCTAATCAACTTATTTTCTCATGACCACCTTAAGGGAGAATTTACTGATCTGCCTATAAAATGCAATATGTAAAATATGGGGGAGAAACTTAGTAAAAATGTGAAGCATCAGAAATAACTTTCAGGTAAATGTTTTAACTGAAAATACATTGAATGTAGAGTCAGAGGTCCTGTTATAATCGTATATATATCTGTGTGTATACATAGTTACGCCCCTGTAACAAATTACGGTATATTATTTAGTCATAATTCAAGTTAAAAGCATGTTATGTGTTGGATTTTTTTTCCTGTTCTTCAGGTTATTGGGATGATTTACTAAAGAAATATAACTTTTTACATAACAAAGGGAGTTATAACCTTGGGGAATTTACACCTAACTTTGGTGGTAATTCCCTTTACCTAAATCCTTTGGTAAATCAACCTATTGCATTCCATAATTATTCCAGGAGTCAGTGGATGCAGGGAGTTATAAGGGTAAAAGTTATCTGCTGCTTTGTAGTATATAGTAGAACTTCAGGACCTCTCCACAGGTGGCTAGTGGTTCAATGAAATGTGTCAGCCCCAAAACCATGACTGATCTTCCATTTGATGATGTCTACATAGTTCCACCAACACCCAATAGAGCCAGCTGCCTGACTCTTATGATGTTCTTACAGCCCTTTAGGGGGGTATTTTTTCACTGGCCACCAACCTAGAAAAATCCCATTGACCCTAAATCATTTTTAATAGGGGTCTCCCATGAAGACATGAAAATTATTTTAAGGATTCCTCATGGGAAAGGCTGACTTTGAATCTTCAAAATAAAGATATATTATTCATCATTCAATTTTTTTTTAAATAATTTTTTTTTAAATAAATCTTTGTCTAATTTATCTTCCAGTGCAGGAGCAATATGAACAAAGGCCATCATTGCCCATTTTAATGGGCCAAATGAAAAGTAATCTGTGTTTTTGTTAAGCCCCCCCCTTCACTCCCCATTAGCATATAATTCATCATCCACCGCCTTTAGCTAATCATTGTGCTTTATAAACATGCAAAGCTTTGCTTTTTTAATAAGCTCCTAAAAGTGTGTGGCCAACATAATGCCCATCTGAAGCAAATATTGGACAATGGCAGTGATCCATGGCATCCAGCACGCTTAGAACAATAATTTAAAGTTTTGGATACAGTAAGAAAGAGTTGGACTTAATTTTTATTGCATCCGTTAGGTATTACTACCCTCACCCCATTATCCATCTATTTATCTATCTATCTATCTATCTATCTATCTATCTATCTATCTATCTGTATGTTTTATAATATCAATAAAAACAAATCAGACAAATCAAATTATTTTTGTAGTTTGTATTCCTTATTATCCCTGAAAATAGGAGCAGCATTGACATTATGCAATGATGGGCGTCCTTTGTATAGCTTCATTGTTGATGCTGCTTCTACTTTGTAAAAGAACCGGTTTTGAAGGATATCACTGATGGAATGTTGGTTGGCAGCATTCACTAGCGTTACAAATACATGACAGCCATTCAGCCATTTAAGTATGCCGGACTAGTGAGCATGTTAAAGCTCTTCCTAATTGCTAGCAGCCTAGAGCTCTAAAAGCGAGCGCTACAAGCAGCAGACAGCGTGGAATGACTATGAGCAGAGAGGATACTGAAAGCAAGAGTGGATTAAATAAAGTGCAAATTAGCATAAGCAATAGGTATCATGCATCATGCAGAACTTACCTGTATGTGAAATTATCTGTGTGTTTATTTATCAGAGCGTGTATACAATAAATCAGTCCTACAGAACGATAACTGTCCTGTATCTAAATCTAAAACTAAAATTTAATATACTGTGCAGGTTAAAAGCAGCAGCAAAGAACATGACACAGAACACATATTTTGCTTGTGAAGTACATCATCTTGCATTAATAGGCTTTTCCTAAAGCAACGCTTAATGTTAATATTACCTATGGGCCACCCATGGAGATTTACAATGATATAAAGACCCAAGTACAATTTTCCCCTATAGTAAATTTACTTTTCAATGAAATACAAATTAGCTAAAAGTAAATTTTATTGGTCTAATAAATTTTATATTTATAATTTTCTAAACTGGTATATATATATATATATATATATATATATATATATATTTATTTACACATACCTATCTATGTATAGTTACTACATGACAAAGGATTCTCAGAGCACTATGGATCATGTAAGTATAAGGCAGGATAGCAGTAGTTATTAGGCATGCCTTCTCTCACTGATGTTTGGACAGTCATACAAGGGGGGATAAAAGTAATAAAAGAGCAATTAAAGGGGGGGGGATAGGTAACAAGGAGAAATTGGTAATAAAAATATACAAAACCACTTCAAGTTCTGTTTACGGCTGCACAGTCCACATAAGTCGACAGATATTCAACAACCCCCCTAAACCTTTACCACACCCACTGTCACTCTCTGCATTGAAGTCACAAAGATCTGATTTGTTCGTTCTGATAAATAAAGAACACAGTGATGGGATCTTAGTGATTTGTGAATAAGGTGCACTCAAGCTAGTCTGATTAAACTTACATCGGTTATAGTGTTCAGAGCAGTATCTGCGCCAATGCTGAAATCTGAACCGGGGACATTGTTGGAGACAGTGGCGGGCACCATAACCATAGGGATACAGAACTCCTCATATGTTCCGCGGGCAACAGTCAGCTCCATCAGTCCCAAATAGGCCTGGGATGCATAGGCACGGTGTAGGAAGGAAAAAGAAGACACAATAGTCGTTGTAGGGGGGTAGATAAGGATCTTAATTGAGCCATGGGGAGAGCCATAACTACCACAGCACACAGATAGACTGGTAAAGGAACCACTACACATAAATAAAAGACAAATAATGCAAACAATAAAAAAAAACAATCCTATAATGAAAACATAACATACATTAAAAACAACATTATGAATGGATTTATACAGATACATGTCTAATATTTCTAATCCCTAAACAAACAGAAAAAAATAAATTATAAAATCTACAGCTTCTATCTAAAAGAATAAATAGAAATAATTCTATGATCGCCACCAATGGCCATAAAATGATTATTTTACAACCTATATTATATTTTTATATATGACTACTATTTATAATGTATTATGTACCATACAAAACGCATTGTACTTTATTTTCTGTATACAGTAGAACCTAGGCTTCCACGGATAGTGGCTGATTCCGGATAAGTGTATTTCTCGGATAAGTGAGGTTTCCTTTTCTCAGACATTTAGCAGTACACTTGAATAGGGAGATTTGTCCCCATTCACCTCTAGTGCTGAATGGCTGAGAAAAGAGAATCCTTGATGATGGTTTAAGCATCATCAGGTTTCCCTTTCCTCAGCCAATCACGGAGCGCAGCACTGTTGATTGCTTGGCTTTCTTGATTGTTGTAGAACCCCAGTTATCAGATACCGTCACCCGACGTCTGCTGAGTCTGAGTTCTGAATAACCAGGGTTCTTCTATTAGATGTTATTCAGAATAGATTCCAGATTTTACCCAATAGTTCACCTATGGCAGTTTTCATATTATTCTCAGGAAACCTTTCCTTTAAAATGAACCGGTCACTAAAGGACTGGAGGAACCAAAGAAACTGACTGAAGAGCAAGTATCCTGTGTAATGGACATATAAAGCTTGGGACCAATGACATCACAGTGTTTAAACACAATGGCATCCAGAAAGGGAAAGATATGTATTTCTTTTTCAGGTGGGCTATTAAGTAAAAGTAACCAAGTAATCATAGGGTCACTTTAAAGCAAATGTTTCCTGGAAAAAATAAAGACTGACATTGCTGACCTGCCATTCTGCAAATATCATTAGCTTAGAATCTGATCTCCACACTTTGGGCCTGATTCAATAAAGCTCTCCAAGGCTACAGGGGATACACTTTCATCAGTGAAGCTGGATCTGGTGTAGGATTGAAAACATTTGCTAACAAATAGCAAATGATTTTTAAGAAAACCATTCCAGGTTTGCTATATCACCCAGCTTCACTGATGAAAGTGTATCCTCTCGAGCCTTGGAGAGCGTCAATAAATCAGGTGCATTGAGTCACTAAAAGCGAATTCAGTTTCATGTTGAATTGTAGGTATCTGCCTCCTTCCCAACCTCTCCCATTCAAGTGAATCGGAGAAGTTTTTGCAATCAGCTGCATGTGGCCGCAGCTCCAAAAAGCAACATTTCAGCTTACAGGTTGTAGCCTGAAGATATGCACTGTAGCTGTAGCCAAATGCAAAACCACATGTTTGAAATTAGCCTGTCTGAGAAAAGGTATGTAGCTAGAGACACATGAATTTTCTTTCTGGAGCTGTTCCAGATCAGGCTATCAAATACAATGGGACAGCATATTAGCCAGGCAGAGAACTTTAAGAAGCAAGTGAGTAATTGCCACCCACATATATCTCTAAGGCAAGGCTGACAGTAGAAATATTAATAGGGACCTGTAGTGAGAGATGGATGGTCACTGACCTGGTATAGGTATGAAGATTAGAAAGTGTGATCTAGTTCTGTTCTAGAGCTGCAAAGTTTCAAAGTCATTTAATTACTGTGATAGACAACACATTTTTTTAGGAAATGCAAGGAATTTGCAAGTCAGCAATGTAAAGTCTTCATTTTCTCCTAGTACAAATTTTCTTCCAATGCATATACATTTCTATGTATACCTTACTGCATTCAAAATATATTATCCATTCTTCTAAGAATGCTAGCTGTATGGTTGTCATTAAATGCCTCATTCTATGCCCTAAAAAATTGGTTAATTATAAAAAGAGGATCTAATGCCATGGGAAGGTTCAAAAGCAGCACTAGTAAAACAGCAGGTTTTGCTCAATCCCAGGGTGGACTAGAATGTGGATTTTAGGTGGCGCAAACTATTCTGATCCCGTCCACTTGCACCTATTGCAAGTTAGGGAGCCTGTTTCAGCAATGGGATATTATATGGAAAGGAAGCAGTAAAAGATGGCTCCTAGCTCCTGGTCAGAGTTTAGCCATAAGGATGGTTTGGGTGGGTTCATATTAAGGAGATACACTGACACTTGGACACTCTGTTGGTCCAGTGCCACTTTAGGAACTTTCATATTGCAATAGCTTAAGTTCAGAAGAATAACTACAAATGAGGAGGACTATAACAAGATATTAATCAAGACTAGAAATATAAGACTGAAAAAACTTGTCAAACACATGTAACACAAAGGTCAGCTATTTACCTCAAACCCTCCAATGACAAGCAGAGCGTTGATGTTATTAGCACGTATCTGCTCAGCGATTTGGTCAAAATATTTAGCAGGAAGGGTCCTGAAATGAGAAATACAAAAGCTCCTATAATAAAATGCCTAAAATAATGAAAATGGATGATTAGAATTCTGGGTGCATGTGGCACAACTATTGTTATACACATATTCATGTAAAATCCCCTGCATATTTCCTTCTTGAAGAAACGCGCAGCACATCATGGTCAAGGAAAACTTTGAGTCACATGATCTTGAGTTTGCAAACCCCCCAACCCTTTATGGCTACCTTTGGATGGATGCAGAATTCTCTCCTCCAGTCATGTGACAATTCTCAGGCCTGGCATTTGGATGTTAGACCCACACAATGCTACCACAAAAGAGATCGCATGTTCCACCATGACCCAGAAGCATTGAGAAGTCACTCCCGGTGTGGTGGAAGAAAGAAAGTATATAGATTTTGGTATAAGTAGACACATTTTGCCTTGCATAAACAAGGTGCCAGTGATGAGTACAAGGATAACGTAATCAATGTGCTTTGAGAGTTATAAAACAAAGGTGGGTCATGCTCTGCTTTAGCTTTAACTCTAAAATGATGCAAGTCTAGTCTCAACCAGGATAAAATTACCTTTTGGTTCCCAGAAGAGATCCACCTTGACCAGTCCAACCACCAACATCTCCCCATTTTATCTCCTTAACCTGCAGAGAGAATAAAACAACTTCATAATTTAAGATGATCTTACAACAATATATGGAGGTCTAATGCATTATAAGAGGGTTGAATGATTATCTCCTGCTATATTGCTAATTTTCCATTTTTATCTCTTTATTCATGATGTAAGTAGTTTCTTCAATATACTATATAATATAATATTGATCCAGTTTGTAAAATGTGTACAACCTGGACAAAAGTAGGACAAGTAAACTAGTAAGTGCAAAGCATTATATATATATATTGGACTTCACTGAACTCACCTGACCCTTAGCAAATCCTTCAAAGCCATCATTGACTGCAAACATCTTGTGTCCTTCAGTAATGCCAACTCTTACTGCAGACCTAACAGCGGCATTCATTCCAGCGGCTGGAGCTCCCACGTTCAGCACGGCCACATTAAAGTTACTCTGAAAAAAAAAAAACAGACCACATGATATAAACACAGAACTGATGGAACTGAGCGGACAAGCACAGCATCAAGCAGGGGAGTGAAATAAAACACAGCAAATCTACTGATTCCAAAGGATTTGGTATGGCTGCTAATATATAATTGAAAGATGGAGTTTGAAGCAATGGTGACTTTATGTTGTTTGATCGATCACTAATTCTACCCAAGACTGGTTAGCCACAAGATGTCTATCTGCATGGAGTTTGAAGGTTTGCGTGGGTTTCCTCCAGGTATTCCGGTTTCCTCCCACATCCCAATAAAAACATGCACTTGGGTTAATTGGCTTCCCCCCAAAAATGACCTTACACTGTATTAAAGACAAATGACTGATGTATGGACATTAGATTGTAAGCTCCTTTGAGGAGACATGACTATGGACATGGTAAATGATGGCAGTATATAAACAGTGTGTAATAATATTAATAATACAGCTGTTAAAAATAGGAGATTTCTCATGTATATGGCCAATTTTACAAGTGTATGTATAACCAAAATCAAAAATATTTTTGAAAATTAAGAACCCCTCTCGGATATTTATCTATAATTGCCCTTTCTGATATAAAAATTGATGGGAAATCTAAAGTTTCTTCCAGAACAAAGGGCAGCACAGTGGCTCAGTGGTTAGCACTCTGGCCTTTGCAGTGCTAGGTCCCAGGTTCGAATCTCTGCCAGGGCACTAACTTCATGGAGTTTTCAGGTTCTCCACATGTTTGCGTGTGTTTCCTCCCACATCCCAAAAAACATGTAGTTAGACTAATTGTTTTCCCGCCCAAAATTGACCTTAGATTGTATTAATGACATATGGGTCTCGTAGGGATATTAGATTGTGAGCTCTTTTGAGGGACAGCTTGTGACATGACTATTGACTTTGTACAGCGTTGCGAAATATGTTGGCACTATATAAATACTGTGTAAAATTAATAATAACAAGAGGCCAGGGTAAATCTCATCTAATACTGAAACCTGTTTTGATGGCAGCTGTCTAGGATGGCATTTCCACATTTCTTTCATTTCAACAGGAAGCAAAAAAAAAAATCTCTTACAGTAACAAAAGGGTAAAATAATTCTACAGCTAAAGGTTATGAAAAGATTCGAACAACCCACAATAGTATATGTAGCTTAAAAAGGGAACCCATCACTTTCAAGGGATAAAGGAAAAGTGAAAAGCAGATTTTAAAAGCAACTAATGTGTTTTCTTAAAATGTAAACAAAGGTAAAAAAAGAAATTTCATAATCAGCACATGGACAGGAAGAAATAAATGCACAAGGGTTTTTATTATCCCCTAATTTATTCAAAACTAAAAAAATCCTCCCAAGCCACACATTTTAATGTCCGATTCAGGCCAATGTGACTTCTAATTTTACCAAATGATGTGCTGACAGTGTTATTTGTCTGTTTTTACAGAGAGGTTTTTTTCCCCCAGAAAATTAGGTTTAGCATTTCTAAAAAAGAAATATATGGACTAATTAGAAACACTGCATATTATTTTATTCTGGCAGGAATTATTATTATTTGTCACAAGCGGTAAAGGTAATAGGTATTACTACATCTAATAAAATGTCAATGTAAAATTATCATATCATCAAAATGACAGTTTAGTAAGAAGAAAGTAATCACATACATTACTCAGAGATCAGATAATGGTTATATAAGCTGCAGACTATGCCACATTCTCACATGCTTTTATATATGTTAGTCTTTTCTTGTTAATCATTATTATGTATAAGCTGTCCTAATTAAGATCTTAGTAATAGCTTTTTTGTAAATTACACATAATGCTATCATTATAAAAGCATGTTCATGGTTGATCCTTGCTTTTTATCCAGGTATAGGAATTGCAGGATTCTGAATAGATCTTAAAGGATTACCCAACTTACACAGTAAACACCCAATATTTATCCTCCTGAGCTCCCTTCCTCCACAATACTGAAATCATCTTTCTCTGCAATAATCACTTTAGTTTCTAGACTGCTGAATATCTGATTTGTCAGAAAAACTTTGAGTTATCCTCTTTATTTATAGGGTTTGGGTTCACTTGAACTTATAAGGCAAACTCCATGATTTGTTCATCAAGTTCATCAAGTGCCATGGTAACAAGTTACTTTTAAACAGTAATGTTGCAAACTCTTTTCAGACTGGTTTTTGTCAATTGAGCTACTGGCCCAGCCAATAGAAATCCTTGTTATTGTACACTGCATGGATTATTCCCATTGGCTTATGGTTGGTGTGAGCAGTGCTGTCCCTAACATCCACTAGCCTATTAGGAAGTTTTCTGATTACATCCCCAATGGGTTCCCATGAGAGCTCATTCCAATGTTTGCTCAATAATTTTGCCTTTGAGCACGTTTTGTGAACCTCAAAGAACATTTGTCAAACCTTGTGCGTTCACTCATTCCTTCTCTTATCCTATTTTTTTTCTTTTTTTCATAGGCACTCACCCAGGCCTAAGGTGTATAAGTTAGAGATCAAGTAGCACAAGGCAGTAAAGTGATATTTCCTGATTTTTAATTATCATTTGCCAGATCAAGCATACATCTAATAGTGTATGTCTATCCTTAGGGGTACCAGCAGATGGTACTGCCGATTGATTCCCTGGGAAGATTTGATTGGCTGCTATTTATTTTTTTCCTCCAAAGCTTGTCCTGTTGTGTGCTTAATAACATGATTTGAAAAAATGGTTAGAATGTATTGCAATGTCATAAGATCAGTGGCCAGCTCACCCTGTGCTAACAACCTCACAGCGCATTAGGTAGTAAATATTAGTCTGCACCAACTGAATAGTTGCTTGGCTTGTTAATAGCAGGAAAGTAGCAGTCAGGACTGAAGTACACTTTGCTGATGCTGGAAGTAGCACACATGCAAGCGGAACAACTTTGCACAAGAAGGATCACATGCAATAATATATAAGCTTTTTTAGAACCATTGGCCAGTCTTAAGTGCTAAGCATATCATTACGTACACTACATGTGGTGTTATCCTGTTAGAAAGAAAAAAACATTGTTATTGAGTGTTAGACATCTAGTAAAGATAGATCCTTTTCAGATAGTCAAATAAAGATAAGTAAAAGAAAAAAATAAATCCCCAGCACTGGTAAGGGCAAGTCTTAGGCTATGTACACCCGTGCAATCATTGTCGTTGGAAAGGTTCTTTCAGGATCCTTTCCAACGACTAACGACTGCACGATGCATGAACGAGTGCTATACATTCAGCACCGTTCTGTCCTATGGAAAGGGGAGGGGGAGAAAAACGGAGCGGCACCCCACTGGGCTTTTTCCCCCTTCACTTCCATTACGATTTTTCATCATCCATCGTCCATGGATCCACCAGGACCGTCGTTTAGATGATAGACGACGACCGCTGTACCCACGCAAAATTCCCGTCCGATATCAGCTCTGAGTTGATTATTGGACAAGAACAATTGCATGGGTGTACCTAGCCTTAGCCACTGGCTACTAATAAAAAGATAGAAGAGGCAGCAGAACCAGCCAGTCTTGTTTCATTGGTTGATATGCATACCGGTACAGAGGATGCTTTGGTTTAACTATTTTTTTAAGGTGGCATCCCTGGAATATATTCCATACTTGGTGGGTAAATGTTACTTTAAAAGTCTGAAATATAGCAAGGCCATTTTCTCATGCTGGTAACACATAATAATCACACAGACTTAATTTAGTGGGAATTGACTAATACACATTAATTCCATTAGAGCAGCCAATCTCAACCAGGATTCTGTGGATCCCTACCATTTTCTAGTGCTTGGTAAAGGTTCCTGTGGCTAATTAATCTGCCATCTGATGGTATTGGTATAGTTCTGGGTTCAAATTAATTTGGTAGCCAGTAGAATAGCACCAGTGATCTTTTTAGTTGTATAAAAAGATCGCATTTTGACAAACACTGTAAAGGGGATTCTTTCCTGATCATCACTAATGAAGATGGTGTTCTTCCCATTTTCCCTCAATAATTTATTTTAACGGTTTCCCTGAGACTCTGGGGCTGATATAATAGACTGCAGAAAATAGACTATAATAGAAGATAGTAGATGATCCCGCAAACCTGGTATGGATCTGTTTCAGGATTTAAAACATTTTCCACTTAAAAACCAATGATTAGGCATTCAATGGGAGGTTTGCCAGACCTCCCAGGTACTCCCAAGATAGTCTATATTTTCCAGTCTTGGAAAGCATTAATAAATTAGGGCCCTCCTAATCTATTTCAAGGATTCTTCTATAGGAAAAAGATTGAGAAAGAAAGAGCCACTCGTGTATAAGAAGTGTTCATTATCACTCAAAATCATTATCAGAACAACCAGATAGAAAGATATATGGTAATAAAATTCACATTACCTTTGGAAGTTCAGATATATTCTTCTTATGGGACAGCAGCTTATATGTGTTTAGATTGTTCTCAAAACTCCTAAAATATAACACAAAAAGCATGGATTAATCATAGAAAACGCAAAATAATCCTCCTATATAAATATCAGATTTGGGTGTTCTGTACCTTCCACGCAACCTTACAGCATCTGCAAACCTCCTTTCATCCATTGCCTTCTGCACTTCCTGGGTCTAAGGTAAAGAAGGGAGAAGGATAACATTATAACGACACAAAAGGTGTATAATACAACAAATACCATGGTTTATTAAAGAACAATTCCATGGAAAATGTATACTTTGGTAGTAAATGTATGGACTGAATGTGGACTGAATTATTTACAATGTAGAATAAATATATACCTGAGCAGACCAGCAATGTTGTGGATCACAACTTTATTGCAAAGTGTTTTTTCACACCTTTGGATTTTTTACATTTTATAAAATTACACTAAAGAGATCTTAAAATATCAGTTTGAGATCCACTGACCTAGATTCTAGCAGTTTATATTTTGAGCACATTGGCTCCTGGGATTTGTCATGTCCTACGATAAAGAAAACTAAAATAGTACCATAGCCCTATAAAATCAAACTGGAAAAATGTCAGTTAGATAGCTGTGTTCTTGATAAGATAATTGGGTGGCATGTGACAGCAGAACAGACATGTAATTATATAGGAGACTGTCGAGGCAAGAAATGCCTGCCAAGTCCAGAGACAATGGTGGCTGTGTCACATATGCATAATTTCTCCTTAAACCTATCCATAGGATGACTCAGACACTCACCATCTGTACACATTCCATAAGAGGCAGGCGCACGGCTTGGTTTCCGCATAAAGATACCACACAGGCGGGGGTTTCTGGAGTGGCTTCAAGTAAGGCCAGGACACATTCTACTCCCATCCTACTGGCCTGTATAAGAAAAAAGCAATCTGTCTATATATAGCAAAATGATACCATTGTTCACAAAATATGTCCCATGTTCTCCCGGATCCTCACACTGTTGTTTCAAACCCTGGCAGGTAAGGTCAGGCTACTTTAACAGTTTGAGAATACTGTATATACGCTGCTCAAAAAAATAGAGGAACACTCAAGCAACATAGTATAACATCAAGTCTATCAATCTTCTAGGATATGAATTTTTCTGGTTTGGAAGTAAAAGTAATGTTAAATAAATTTCACCTGCTTTGTTGCAAATGATAGCAACAACAAGTGGACAGGATGGGCACCAGCAGACCAACCTCCAAAGAGGGAATGTTTTTACTGCAGACCATTTCTCTCTCATTAGTCTTTCTTCATCTTTATCATTTGTGCATTTTCCTGGGACCCAGTACTGGTACTGTACAGTAGCAAGTGGTGGTACTTGCAGCCCACTCAGATTGCACAGGTGGTCCAGATCCCCCAGGATGGTACATCCATTTCTGCCATTGCATGAAGGTTTGCTGTGCCTCCCATCACAGTCTCAAAGGGCATGGAAGGGATTCAAGAGGACAGGCCTTTACATAGGAAGAGCAGGTCAGGATCCAAAAGGGCTATTGCCTACTCGTGTGAATGTTTTTGATCAAAGTGTCCGGTGGTTGGACCAATGCTTACAACTTTGCACCGTGAAGCTCAATTGACATTGGTGAGAAAATACCAGAGTTGGCAGGTTCACCACTGGCTCCCTTTTCACCAAAGGCCCACGTTTTGCAGACCTAGAAACGATCTGGGACATTATATATAAATATATATTGGTGCACCAGCCTAGTAGCAGCACAGGCTGTCCAGGACCTTACTGATGGCCTTATCTATGTATCGTGGAAGATCCCCCAGCACACCAACTGCTGTCTCATCAGAAGCACATCCAGACATTCTTAGGAGTGCATACAGGCATTTAGGAGTATAATGTGGCTACTAACCCAAATTATTATTTGTGATGAAATTCATGCAATTTCGATCATCCTGTGATTTCAGTTTTTTCATTTGATTTTCAGTGTGACTTTGACTTGCTCAGCTAGTTTATGATTTTGGTTCCCATTGATTATCCCTACATTATTGTGCACTTAATAAATTACTCAATATCAATAATGATTTTCTACTTGAATATTTAGGTCTTCAAAATCTGATATGTGGTTTTAATGTAACCTTTATTGAGCAGTATAAACATGTAATCGTTAAAAACACTTACCAATATTCTGTCAAAGGCTGATGGGGTTCCTCCTCTCTGGACGTGGCCCAATATTGTCACTCGTGTGTCAAACCCAAGTCGTGAAACCACAAGCTGGAAAATAATTAACATTGTTCTTAGTTTTCTCTCAGTCAATCTCCTGATCAAGGGTAATGTGCCTTTATTATATCACCTAACAATTTAAAAAAAAGTTTAGAGTAGCAAATACTACGAGTTGATAGTTGCATGGCCTAGGAATACATAGTCGTACCTTACACATTCTTACCATTAAACTCCACAGAACAAGGAACTAAGTATAAAAAGTACGCAAACAAAACATTCCCTTTACTTCCTCAATTCTATCTAGCAGCAACTACAGATGAAAGATGATTTTTATAGGTAAGAATGGCTGCAACAGTGGAAGAAGTGTATGATGGTAGGGGGATTGTACAAAATGGTAAAGGTGGCAGTGAAAAAAGACTTTACATAGACAACGTCATATTGCCATGAATGATAAGGTAACAGGGTAGCCAAATGGTATACAAAGCTCTTCTGTGACTCTTTCCAGTGCCTACAGGTTACCTTTCAAAGACTTACTGCATTGTCAATAAGGCTGGCAAGCATTTAATATTTCTATGTGAAATTTGGAAAGAAGCCATATTAATGAATTAAATCATACATCATGATTAGCATACCCTATACTGTTATGCTATACTTATGAGTTTTGTAACATATTTAACAGTCACATTGCTCCAACGTACTAATTCTAATTAAAGAATGAGGCCTAAACTTAATTCTCTTCATTAATGGTAGCCAGATGGTATGAACCATAAGCCAGTTCTTAGCTTAATGATGAGCCTGCATAAGGTATATCCCTAGAAAGACAGAGTGTCATTTCCTAGAGAAAAATCAGCACCAATAATGTCCTGGAACTGCACGCCTGTCCTAAGAGTATATTAAATATCAACTGTTCGGTCAATATCAACTCAAGGCCAAGGTAGAGAACACATTGATTGGTTTTTATGTCGTGGAATACGGCAATTTGCCCAATAACAATAGAATACCCCTAAGAGGTATGTACAACACTCATTCATGCATCCAGCAGTCCTTAGTCGTTGGAAAGGATTGTGAAAGATCCTTTCCAACGACTATAATTGCACGTGTGTATGCGGCTTTGGAGTTATGCTTATATTATTAATATTGTTTAATATTATTAATATTGTTTAATATTATTATGATAAAGAATTAGGTTACAAGAGTTTAAAGGTCAAAGTTTGGGTTACAGAGAGTGCTAGTGCTAGGGTGGGGTTACAAAGAGGTTAAAGTTAGAGCTGGGGTTACAGGTAAAAAAAAATATTAGGTTAGGGTTAGAGGGAGGGTCACAAGGTTGCATAGATTTAGGATTTGGGTTACATAAAAGTTGTTCTTAGGGTTTGGGCTACAGGGATGATAAGTGTTAGGGATGTTGTTATGGGGGGTGGTATAAGGGTTCCAGATACAGGATGGAATTCCCCTGGAATTCCAGAGATGATAGGTGTCTAAGCTGGGACTATGGAAAATGCTAATAATGTGTTAGTGTATTACGGTTGTGTTTAAAGGGAGGTTAGTATGAGGGGGTCCTTAAAGTAGAACATTGTTCTATGCCCTGGGATCCCAGCATTGAATGCTAATGTATTAGGCTTTGTACAATAGGCAAGAGAAATAAACAGGGCTATAGGAAAAAAACCTAAAGTCTGTATTCAAAATCCAACATTCTACACATTACAAACTGAACACTTCACATTTGTGATCTGATTAGTTTTGTAAGCCTTGAATATTTTAAGGCTCACTTTAAGAAACACAAAAAGCATTTCACAAACAGCATATTTTTTAAACCAAAAATTGGGTTAGTTAGCCAAAATTGTGTCAATTAGTTTGCAAATCTTTGCCGCGTTTTACTGGTTTTTATGAATAAAAAATAGCAATAAACATAGACCATAAAGGTCATTATTGCTCATGCACCAATCACATAGTCCATAATCTAGTTTTTCACTTTATTTTTTCTGAAACCTCACACCTATTGGCCATTATTGAATAACGAACTGTAAAAATGTCATGGCTAACAATGCAAACCTGTGGTGTTATTTTCAGCCTCATAGTGTTTGACTAATGCCAATATTGATATAATTCTTTATATCCAGTATAAGCCATGATAGTATTACAGTAAAGTGTAAAGAATAAGTACATCTTTGATCTTTTCTGAAGTGATTGCGTTGTTGTGGCAATCAATGGCTCCTTCTGAGACAATGATGATATTCAGTCGTTTCTTTCTTGCACGATTCTGGGGAAAAAGACAAACATTGCTTAGTACAGGTCCAACTCTTGTTAAAAAAGCCAGTATAGTCTTGTAATAGACATTAATAGACATTACAAGCTTATTTAATATTGCAGTGTATAGTAAAATATAATATGCAAAGTGCAGTCTCTTATAGCAATTTAGTTTCTGTTGATTGAACTGTTTGGAGTAAAAGCCTAATTCATTTTAATTTCAGAAATGTAACAGTCCCCTTAAAATGTAAAATAATATAAGAACTATGAATATATCAAAAGTTTCCCACCTCAGAAAGCTTATTGCACATTATGTCTTCCCATCCTTCCTCTGGAGGACATTCAGGGATGAAGACCCAGTCAGCTCCACAAGCTAAAGCACTGACCAAGGCCAGGTACCTGCAAACCCAGAATACACCAAGAACAAGTTCAAAGATTTATAACAGATGTGCTTTTGAGTCATTTTACATACAATATGTATACATACAATTTTTTACATACAATATTTATATATACAAAAATGTTCCTAAACAAAGGCTAAGAAAAACTTACCCGCAGTGTCGTCCCATGACTTCCAAGACAAATGTCCTTTGATGGCTGAAAATATAAATGGATTTTTTTTTACAACCATAGTTATTTAAAAAAAACAATGACACACTTTAATTTCTAAAAACAAAATTTTACAAAAAAAACAAAAAACAAACTTTAAACTGAACCTGTGCCTGGACTAGACACAAACTTGCAAATTCTAAGTATCAGCTGCATGCATTGTGGATGTTATTGATGATTTTAACAAACTTTTTTTAATATCAGTTTATTACTAAACAAAGCGTACCTAAACTCAGAAATTTCACTTTACATAAAAGGGTAGACAACCCTTTTATGTTAAATAAAAATTCTGTTCGTTTAGGTTTTTTTAAGTGCAACACCCTTTTTTTTTTAAAAAGGCGCAAAGCCTCCCGGGATATCTACGTCACGCATCCCAGGAGGCTCTTGGGTACTCCTTCTGCACATGCCTGAGCATCTCAGGAATGCGCAGAAGGAGCCTTTTGGTGAAAAGAGAAAAATTTGCCGATCTCACACATGCGCAGTTAGATCAGCAACTTTTCTTTCCAACCTACTTTATCTGATCTCACGCCTGAGTCAGGTGACGTAGGAAGAAGAACCAGAAAGAAGAAGCGAAGATGGAACCGCCGGGGCCCTGGCTTGGAGACGGATGCCGGGACGACATGGGACCCAATGGAAGACACCTTTGGACCAATCGACTGAGCTGTGGGATTGAAGTTAAGTGGATTTTTTTTTTCGTTTTAGGCACTTTTCAGTTTAGTTTCTTTTTAAGGTACTGAAAGCTATTAGAAACACACTGTTATCAAATGTTTTCAATCCTATACTATAATCATTCCAGGTTTGCGGGATCACCCGGCTTCGCTGATGAAAATGTGTATCTTGGCAAGCCTTGTAGAGCTTTAATAAATCAGGCCCCTTGTAGTAGGTTGCATTGGAAAAATTAAAGCATGTGTGATTTTTGATATTCTGGTGTTTTGGCAGTCCTTCACAAGGTTGCCTCAAACAAAGCACATTTATGGACACAAAAAATGCACATTAACATGTAGTAATGCAAGGCACTGGCAAGGACAGCTGTGATTTCAGTCTGTAGTGGAACTTTATATTGCACTTTAGTAAGAGGAATTCTACCACTGAGAACTTCCCCAAGTTTCCAATCTTTAATTCTCTATATTTACACAACACTATAAATATAGAAACAAAAGCTACGTAAATGTGAAACACTGCAATAGCTTAGATAATAAACACACTGATGGTGCACTAGACAATTCCTTATTTTTATTACTAACATATTATATGACATCTTTTCTAGCTGAAAAATGCATTGTAATACTTCCACCGGTGCAGTGTGAATGGGAGTGAAGCAGATCTTGGATGCACAGAGTCCCCTAGGGGCTCAATAACAATCACACACTATAACTTCCACTCCTTTGCCATTTTTGGGTAAGGCACACCTTCTTCTGGCTTTGTCAGCTTATCTGTAGTCATGGAAAATAGCTATTGTGCTGATCCTGGACCCGTTCCCTCACTTGCTCTGTGTGTCTAATTGCTGTTCTCTGCTCTGTACACTGACAGCCCGGGGACATTTCCATTTCAGTGCTTAATGATTTCTCTCTAACCCTCTTCTTTTATTGCTGACAATCAAGTAAACTATAACAACTCTGTGCATATTTATAAGAATATAAAAATACAAGAAGGTTAATACATACAAAACACAAAATCATACTTCATACTTTAGCAAATTCTATTAAAATTACATTGCCAGCTAAAAATGAAATGCTGATCTGCAGTAAAAGTGATTGATTTATAGCGGTCATGGCAGGGGGATGTTTATGGGGTATATTGGAGTTAAAATGGCGTGGAAAGCTCAGGGTGGGCATACCAAGGGTAGGGTTTACAGATTTTTCAAAGAGAAGGTAGAGGTTAGGAAAGGGGTACAGGGTACCAAGTTGCAATATGCACAATAGGCATGTGTGGATCACAAACTGTGCATTATGACAAGTAAAACAGATGTTGACTATATTTATGGATCAGAACTTTTCAGCATCTGTTGGTGCTCCTGTTTCAGGAATCAGGCAAGAAATGTTGTTCATGGGGTTAAATCAGCACTAGGAATTAGAGAAAGGATTTAGGTTAGATTGGGTCTGTTTTAGGGTCAAGGGTTATGAATTAGGGTTATAGTTTCTTGTTTCAGGTTAATTTTTGGGAATTACCTATAGGGTAAAGGTTAATAACTAAGAGTCTGGGGGAGGATCAGCATAGGGGACAGGGTAAATGTGAAGGGTTCACATTGGGGAAGTGTAAGTGATAAGATCTGCTTAAAATTTGCGGAACAATTAAAGACAAATTTTTATTATACTTTTTTTAGCATCAACAACTACTGCATTTGGTTTCCATAAGCTAAGGGTATAAACCGATATTAAAAAAGTGATTTAGCTACGGACAGAATTTAGTGCTTTGGCTAGAGTATCCTTGTGATCTAACATATAAGGCTCCTTTATATAAATAGTGAACATTTCACAACACATCAAAGCATTTTATTGAACTTCTGAATATGATAACAAATGCCAAGTGTAAAGCAGTAAAGCCCTGATAATGTTTAACACTTCGCCAAGTATGTGCCATGTCCTCAACAGCTGGCATTAAGTATCAGAACATAAATTTTAGTGTCATATCTTGACGGTTGATTTCACAGGATGCCATTACCAGCCATATTCCATGCATATGCATAATATTTAAAGCCCTAGGGATGGGTACTGATAGATGTATAGTGCACTTAATGTATTTTCACAATACTAAACAAATATAAGCCTAGACATGGAACAATATTTTAAATGCTAAATGCTTGAATCAAGCTATGCAAGTACATTTTAGTTAAACCTAAACTTCGAGCTGACATAAAAACAAAAAAATGAAATACAGCTGAATTGATTAACTGCAGTGGAGAAGAGCCTGGGCCACCAGGCCTGGATCGCAAAGGTCTGCAGAAAGGTTTAATAAGAAAATAAAGGTACAATGACCTTTAAAGGGTGGTCAGTAATAGATACATGGATATTATGGGCCTGATTTTATAAAGCTCTCCAAGACTGGAGAAAATACACTTTTATCGGTGAAGCTGGGCAATCCAGCAAACCTGGAATGGATCTGGTCCAGGATTGAAAACATTTACTAGCATATAGCAAATAACTTTGAAGAAAAATGACTTTGAAATCCATTCCAAGTTTGCGGGATCACCCAGATTCACTGATGAAAGTGTATCCTCTTCAGCCTTGGAGAACTCTATTAAATCAGGCAACATGTATTTAATGCCTTTAGACTGTCCAAACAATGCTAGATCAGGTTTCTTGATTTCTGAATAGACCAAACCTTTAACAGGATGTTACTTAAACCAAAACTATAATTAGTTCTGGTATAAAATATTTTTTAATAGTTTAAAATGTTTGTACTACAGAAATGATTATGATGTGGAAAAGCAAAAAATAAAATAGAGGTTACACTTCACAATAAATGCACTGGCAACTACTTATGTAGCCAACGGACTGCCATAAAACAAAGGCCACTGTACTGAAATATGTTTTGTAAGTATTTACGGAATCTGAAGCCAAGAAGCAGACAAGAAAACCATTTTCATCCATACTGGACAAACAAGAAAAAGTAATGGCAAAGGTGACTAGGGAAAGATGAAAGCTAAAGATTAAAAATAAGTATATTCTAAGTTCCTAGTAAAACATAAATTGGAAGCTAGCGAATTTTATCAGAAATTATACTTGAATCTACATCCTCTGTGACTCCTAAATTACAATGAGCCATACAAACAAGTTTATAAATACAACAAAGCATTTCTGTGCTAAAG
>NC_092862.1:124882748-124883551 GCF_032062135.1 Pyxicephalus adspersus | reverse complement strand
GTTGAACTCTTTCCCATTTTTTTGCTATATATAACAAACACATCATCAAAGAAAACCTGTACAGGCAAAGCAATATGCAATCCCAACTTCTAATTGCCTACTGATCTGTTTATTTGCCCCCTATATGGTGACTGGTGACTTGCCCTCTTTATATGCCCAACTCCTGGTCCAATCAAGAGATGTGATACAGCAAGGAGCCACAATCTCCCCTAAACCCAGATGTAACGGTTATTTATACTCAGGGGTAATATTATGTTACCTTTACTTCTAGAAAGGGAGTAAAGAGAAGGTGGGCTTGTGTAGTCGTGGAAGGGAAGAAGTTAGGCAGATATGTCTTTTGCTCTGCATGGAAAAAGGAAAGGTACACTTTAAAAAATGTTTTTCACTGGCAGAGACAATATAGGGGCCTTTAACTACTTGTACACAGGTCATACCACTCAGCATATTTATTTCTACATCCTATTGCAAGAAATGGTGGTTCTTCCATATATGTTACTTTGACTGTGAAGCTACCGGGGTATATAGAGGACATTTATGTTAGCAGTGATTGTGTATACAAAAAGAAAGGTTTCATAAGAACAGTTGTTCTCTATGCTGAACATGGTTGTCAGTATTCAGTGAATAGTTACCTCTGAGCAGTGGTCATGATGGCATCCACAACCTCAATAATTCTGTGCAGGGCTGAGTCAGTTCCGATTGTCATGTCAGTTCCACAGAAATCATTGTCAATGGAGCCTACCATTCCTACAATATTTAGATGGGCATTTTTCTTAGCAGCTGAAGCTTCGATTTTTCCTATGAGA
>NC_092862.1:124842013-124882337 GCF_032062135.1 Pyxicephalus adspersus | reverse complement strand
ACTTGCCATCCCTGCTGCCTCCGTATACTTGAATTAGAAATGCTTGTCACTACTTATGCAATCATTTTTAACTATTTGCAAGCATTCTTTTTTTAAAACAGTTTCATTTTAGGAAAAGAGGTTAGAGGTGATTGCCTGTCTGTACTCCAGGCACCTAGCATTTTCCAGTAGATGGCTGTAAGTGGTAAATTCAGTGAAATACTGGTCGACTGAGCTGACAATCACTTCGGGAGTGTGGTATGCCTGGGTCCCCTGATGTGTGACTCCTTTTTGGTAAATACAGAACACTGTAAGCTATGTACACATATTAGAATAATGTCACTGGAAACAATCCAACAACAATCCAGTTTCCAGTAACACTAGAGGTATAGGGAGGACAAGCAAGGGGCACCCTAGCCCTGTCCTCCCCATAGGAAAGTACGGCAGTCATACCCCACTCAGTCTTTCACTAATATGCTAGGACCGATTGATAAATGACATTAGGTGACTCCTGAAAACACGCTCGATCAGTCATCTTGGGTGACAATTATCTCTAGATGAATGTCACCAAAGATAAATGATCTAGCGTCCTACAGCAGTCCCCGATGCAGCCTTTCTTTCAGCTCACAGTACATTAGTGTGGTGGTCAGAATGTTTCTTACATTGATAATCACTGAGAAGAATGTCACCTTTACAGATCACCAAAAAGGTCATTGGTGTCAGCTAAACTGATCTGAGGGTCACAAATTGCTCAAGCAACCCTAGCAACCTCTGGAGGGACCTCACGGAACCCTAAATGAGAAACCATGACCTAAAATGTGCTTGTAGTCTTTGAAATCTGTTTTGCAAGATTTGTGACTATAATGATAACAATTGACAGTTTATAAGTGTCCAAAGTTGGACAAAAGACAAATCAAATAAACACTAATGTACAATTACAATCTAGATAATACGTGACATAGTCCAGGCCAAGCTCTCTTCTACTAAAGTCCAAGATCTCCTATAATTAGACTGTGATTAGCCATATAATGTGTTTGGATCTACACAGCAGTCTCTTGGTAAGATGCCTGTTAATTTGTCAAATTGGTCTGCTTAATCCATTAATTGCAGGCTCTGGTATAGTCACTCCTGTTCAGTTTCATGCGATGATGTGAAAAATATGAATGCTTCTACAACCAAAGCTAAATCTTCGAGGTATAAGTTATAGAAATTAAATAGATGTTTTTGGTCCAGGGGATTTGAGACAGATGAGATGACAATCCTTATGGAAAGAAACACATATACCTAGCTGACCCTTCTTGGGTGTAGAAATTGGCTTTTTTGGCGAACTAATGTTGTTTACCCATGGAAAAAATTAGTGTGAGGTGTCTGACTTCTCCAATCAGATATACATGCACACATACACATGTGATTTGTGTAATATATTGTAAAGGAGGTTGAATAACTTTTCTATAATCAAAATAAGTACAGCTGTAAATATGGAACACTGAATATAATAATTATATATCTGTTTATCCAGTCAGCAGGTGAAGCTGTATTTCTTTTTCAAAAAAAAAATAAAAGCACCCGAAAGAACTTCAGACAATTTAGTATTACCATTTTTTACTAATTCATCAAGAAGTCCGCTCCACTCCTCTCTGAAAAGATTAGCCCCAGTTAAGCTACCATCTCCTCCAATAACGCAGAGATTTGTGATGCCGCGTTGAATAAGGTTGTAAGCTGCCTGCAAACGCCCTTCACGGGTTCTAAATGATTTACAGCGGGCACTTCCAATGACTGTACCTCCCTGCAACAGAAACAAATGTATTATTTTTTTTTAGATTGACGAGACTATAAATACAAAAAAGAAAAAAGCCCCATCATATTGCTGAGCCATTTACAAAATCCATAGACATTTCACCAGCTGTCCCTCAAAGCGGCTCACAATCTAATGTCCCTACCATAGTCATATGTCAATAAGACAGTCTAAGGTCAATTTGGGGGGAAGCCAACTAACCTAACTGCATGTTTTTGGAATGTAGGAGGAAACCGGAGTGCCAGAAGGAAACCCTTGCAAACACAGGGAGATCATGCAAACTCCATGCAGATAGTGTTCAGAGATTTGAACCTGGGACCTAGCGCTGCAAGGCCAGAGTGTTAACCTCCACTCACTACAAGAAAACAAAGCACAGTCCTGGACCATCATTTCCGCTAATAAACTGGATATTGTTCTCTAGTATTGCATACAGTTACTGTATGTGCAGTTCTAAGATCGAGTTTAGGATCTCTTATACCATCCTATTGGGGTGCCAACCACTGTTAGGCTTAAACTTTATTTTAGTTGGAAGGCAGCTGGATCATTATCAGATCTGTCCTTTTATTTTTGCAGCCTGTCCCATTACAACACTAATGCTAAACAAGCCAAGTTGGGTTTTTATTTAAAATATCTTCAGAATACATTCCTACTTAAATAGGTAAAATGGACACTACCAAACCTTTTATAATAACTTACAATGTAAATAACATAACTATTCTTAATTTATTTATTATGGAATTGTACTTACCACTTGCAAGATGCTTGACACTCTCTCCCATGATACCTCTATAATATTGTCTCCACCATCCACCATACCCTGATAACCCTGAAAGGCAAATAAAACAGAATTAGTTTTCATTGTATTTATGTACTGCTGAACTAATAACCACATACACATACAAGGCCTTCATTTAAATAGGAACCTCAGTATAAAAACATCTCTGGGTTGCAGTGAGATGTGTACAATGACATGGTTAATGCTAACTTTTATGCACCAAATAATATCATGTTTGCACTCTGGGCTCTGTTTGTAAAATCTCAACAGATTGACAACTCTTACAGGGGGAAAAGAGTGTCAATATTGCGGGTAAATGGCACAGAAAGTGAGAAATGTGAAGGTTATTATTGATCTTACCCTACTCTTGCACACACAGTGCTCTAGAAGAAAGAAAAATGTACTAACCCTTGCATCACGTAAGGGCCCTCTCATATACCTGCAGTGGAAAACTAAATGGTTGGCCACTACCGGGCAAGAAATGTGTTACCTGCACAGCGGTTTGCTGCTCCTGGGCAAATTATTTTGCCTTGCACCCAGGAGCACCAAGCTGAACTGTAGGTAATACATTTGCATATGATTGCAGCATGCAGACACATGCCCAAAAGTTTCTTGTCTCTTCATGGAATTGCACTGCAATATAGCACAGCCATGTGTCAAAAAATGGTTCAAACCATTCACATTTACTTGAATGGGAGAAGTTGGATCTGCAGTTGAGCCTGCAGGTCTTACACATTCACTTTGCTTTCACTTGTAATTGTACAAGCAAAAATCATTATTTTTTTTTTTTACATTTCCTTTGCACACAACTAAATATTGTTTGCACTGTGCATTTGTAGCACATTTACTATGCAGAGTGAACAGCCTCAATGGCTTTAGTAAATCAATCCCAATGGTTGCTAGCTGGGCTCCTTTAATGGTCTGGAAGAGGACTTCATTTTGCTTAGCATGGACAGTGGCATTTGCCAGCAACATCAAAAACAAAATAGCCCCAACCTTAAGCATGGGGCCAGCATCTGAAGATCCCGAATAGTAGAATCCTACCCATCTTCAGAAACACATATACAATCTCTAATGTTAGAATTGGAAATTTAACCCGATTTGCCTTCGGCTAAATCTCCCAGCCCAATGCTGTATTTGCGGTATTTGCGCGGTTCGTAGTTCTTCAACAAACTATAGTTTAAAGAAAAGTGAAGCCTAAAGAAGCCACAATAATTTGATAAAACTTTGTGTAAACTTTTTAAAACTATTTTGATCTATTTCCATCTTAGAGCTGCTTATCTCGACCAGCCTTTTTTAACCACTTCTTGCTCCACACTATTTTAGATCATCTTCCAGTGACAACATACATGTAGTAATGTGTGTCAGCAAGGCAGCTTTTAGCCTCCTCCATGAGAACGTGTAACAAGCTGAGAAAACAGGAGCATAATTAAGAGACAGTTGTCACCAAGTAACAGGAATTGCTTATTAGTAATATTAATTTATATAGCGCCAACATATTACACAGCACCGTACAATAACATGGCAGGATCACAGCTTCAGATTTAAAAAGACAGAAATCACATTCATGGTAAAGATTTAAATAAGACTTTAGTGATTTGGTTTAGAGATTAAAGGTATTTTTTGTGTAAATGTCAGGGGTTGTGTGAAGTCTGATAGTTGCTGCCAATCATCTGTCATACACTGCTCACTTATATTTCTAACCTTATATCTCCAGACACATTTTTTTTAGACATAAAGCTAAACGAGATGAATTAGTTATTGTTTTTTTTTCCAAACTAACTGCATAACCTGGATTTCACATGACTACATTTGCTATTTAAAATGTTTTCTTTCTTTGTGCAGCATTATGTTGAAATTAGCGTGGTTTAATAATGTGTGTCTGCATATATATGAATTTTTTATGGACCTGCAACCCACAGCAGAATACAGCACTTAATGTTGTTTCAAGGACGTCACCTAATTGCGCTCAAAATAGATATTTTGGCCTTACAGCTACCATTTTACTGGAAACACATTATTATTACATTATCTGTAACTGTAGCGCCCAACTGTCCCTGATTTATACACCTCTAAAAAAATATTTATCTAATAAAACATCCAATTTAACACAAAACCTTCATACAGCCTTTAAATGATTCCATTTGTTTTTTATAAAATGCTATTATAAAGTAAACACAGTTTAAGAAAACAGCATTTTTTGGTTTAACTAATCATTTTGTTTTATTTTTTTATGGTCAGCAAAATGTGGATGTCATTTGAGCTAAAATTTGTCCCCCTTCCCTATCTGTAAAGTTCGGGGGGTTTGCATAACCTAATTTAGAGAACTGTGCACACTGACTGCTGACTGCTCTGGTGCAGAGTGAGACTAAGATGTCCCCAAACCTATACCCAATATGCTGCAATATTCAATAGTATGTGCCACTGTCTGTATCTCTCTGCCATTTGCAACTCCTTCCTAATGTACAGCGCTGCACAATATGTTTGTGCTGTATAAATACTGTTAATTATTTTTGTTTTTATTAATAATAATAGGATGACATTAGCTTGCCCCAGGGTTTAGTTTTTCGTATTAGGAAACCAATACTCACAAGAGGATGCCATCACTAACCACCTTGTGAGAATGCTAGTCAACTGAGGTTTGATTGCTAGAACTGCAAGTAACTACTTGAGTAATGCTGGCCTTTACAGGTTTAGCTACTGAGTGATAGATGGGTGTTCCCAAAAACATTTCAGACACTGGTGCCTGGAATAAGTATTTTGGCAGCTTGTAGAATCGAGACTTAACAGGGCCAAGGTCATCAGTGTGCAATGCGCATTCAAAATCTTGGTCAGCAGATAGGTGGTAGATAAAGAATACAGGAAGCTGAAAAGCTTATAACCAATAAGAAATGCCACTGGTAAAAATAAAACAGAAGACAGATTCCCAATTGTAAATGAGGATTTGTAAACCATGGCTACAGGGAAATCATCAATCCTTAAATTAGCCACAGATATTAGAGTGCGATCAGACACCTGCATGTCTGGGGACAAACAACATGGACATGATACGCAATGCGACCATGGCATGCCAAACTACACGGCCATTATATGTCACACAAAGAAGCTATGACTTTCCCCCTTGCCTGCTGTTACCTAGAAGGGCAAAGATGGCAATGCCCATGTGGCCTCAATCCACAAATAGAAATACAGGAATACAAAAGTTGGATAATTTGTAGAAAAATGCAGAGTATTTTCCAAAACAAACTTTCCCTTTGCACAGCAGACAAGTGTTCTTAGCTTGGTCCCTTAGCCAGATTCAGAGATTATACCTAAGGTCTATATAAAGTATACAATCACAGTCAGTGTTACGGTACGGTTTTGTGTGTCGCTGTTAGAACAAGTTTCTCTGGTTTTCATCTTCCTGAAACACTTCTTTGGTAACTTTCCAGACTAGAAACACTGGTCTACTTGTTTAATGCAGGAAATTATTTGCCTGGCAACGTCATTAGGTATAACAGCTATGTCGTCATTTCTGAACCAAATAGCGGCTTCTGCACACACTAGCAGCCATCATTTATGGCCTGATGGGTTTATTATAGGAAATGACACCTATAAAAAGTTGTGGACATGTTCTGTCCTGATCAGTTTATGACCAGTGATTTCATTACTGGATTAAATTAAATAGGATTCTAACATAAAACATCTGTAGATATCTGTAGTCAAAAATGCAAATATGCCAGGGCCACTCCACTGTAATGTGCACAGTAATATGTAATGCACTCATTTTGTGGCAGCAACAAATTCTCCATCAACCTAACAGATTCCTACTAGATTGTAAGCTCTTTGGGGCAGGGTCCTCCCCTCCTGTATCACTGTCTGTATTAGCCTGTCATTTGCAACCTCTATTTATTGTACAGTGCTGCGTAACATGTTGGCACTATATAAATCCTGTTTATTAATAATAATAATAATAATAATAATAATTGCTTACATCCCTGTTTGTCTTAATGAGAAGACACAGATATGTAAGAATTCCAATTTTTATTGCTTTATTTTTTTTCAAATGTCTGCAAACCCAAAATGTGTTATTCAGTATTTGTAGCATCATACAAACAGCTCCATTTGCGCATATATTGAATGAAGCAAAATAATTGATATATATATATAGTAAACCACACGACTGCATGTAATCTCCATAAAAAAAAGCAATAATCCAGGTTTATATATTGTCATCTGGCTACAAATTTTAAATGTATGCAACTGTTAATGTGCAATCCAAAAGGTTTATCTGACTTTGGAATGCAGTCCCGGGGGGAAGATTTGTTTTAACATGCTGACGCTTTAAATCCGTCTTAAAATAATTTTACTGTGACCCATGCAGGAAAAGAGTTGGAGGAATGTTAGGAGATGGGAAGATACATTGTCGGAGAATTGGAATGTCACCAAAGTGTAACTACATGGATGACACAGCTGGGAAATTATAAAACATACATGTTACAGTAAATAGTCCTTAGTACATCTGCATAGAGCAGAGTCTGCATGGTGTTAAACAAACACAAGAAACAATGAATGCTTGTAGATAAGGAAATACAGGTAAAGTTTTGTGTATTTTTAAATAAAACATACAATAATTTATTATTGCGTTGTATACCTTAGAATGGGTCTGTCATTAAATCCAAGACCTGGTACTGTTTACTTGTATGCTGTGCTTTTAGTAAATATGTACCTTCCCTGCCGTCTGCAACAACAGGACGCCTCTATTCAGGAGAAATCTTCATGCCAGGTCTCCAGGGAAACCTTCAAATGTTTATTGTTCTTTCCAACTACCCAGGGTTACTTTTTTTTTTTTTTTTTGAATTTCTCTGATGTATAGCAGTGCAATTCCAGGCATGTGTATGTGCCTAGGCAATGCCCTGTGCCTGCACTCTAGGAGTTGTGTATCTGCTGTGTGAGATCCAAGGTATTTGTGTCTCTAATGTCTTTTGTGCTGCTCATAGTTCTCCTTCCTGATATGATGAAGCAAATCCCTGTGTCAGGATACTACCTCCATATGTCAATGTGCACATATGTGTGTAACCCTGCAAACCTAAGCTTCTGTACAACTGTGTGCATGCAAATGTGTGGAACATCCTAACTGGATTTATAAAGATACAACATACTATGCAGCGCTTTACAAAGTCCATAGATAGTTCACCAACTGGCTCGCAATCTAATTTCCCTGCCATAGTTATATGTCATTAACACAGTCTAAGGCCAATTATGAGCGGAAGCCACATTTCTACATGTTTTTTGGATGTGGGAGGAAACCCTCTCAATCATGTGGCGAACCCAGGTTCCCATATGAAAGTGTATTCTCTCCAGCCTTGAAGAGCATTGGTAAATGAAGTCCATTATCCCATGTACCCATGTGCACATCTATCTGCATACACATATATTTAGGCATTCTGCATGAAGTTTCCAATCAGAGGCCAAAAGGTGATCATGGACATGACACCATATAAGACCTGTTCCTGATCCAGTTTGCCTTGTGACCATGGCTTCTTCCTGTTCACCTGTTGTTGTCTCATTACTTAGTTTTTTTCTTCTGACCATGGCTTGGTCCTGTTTACCTGTTGCCAATGTGTCCTGTTTGCTGATCATTTCTTGCCCTTGCACAGCTGTTATGGACCCAGTATCTACTGACTCACTAACTAATTGCACTTTACTAACTCACTCTGCTAATTCTACTTGGCTCACTGTCCAGTCTACTTAAGGCCCATAACCTGTTCGGGATTGTAAGCTGCTGGCCCGTTCCATGCCATGTGTTCCCTGTCTCCACTCCATGGAAATGCAGGCTATGTGCAAGGGAAACCCTCTGATTACTTAGTCTCCAGCAAGGTAAGTATTACTCTCCCTGTACCATCATGGTCTTCTCCACACAGATCTTCAGCATTTGGTTTATCATTAAAGAAGACTTATAATTATTTTGGTGAAACCTTGGTGAAACATGTATGTGCAGCTTGTTGTACACAAGGAACATGTTCTAAATGCTCCATCCCTTTCTGATGACATGACCCTGAGATGATGATTTACATGTGATTAGGAAAGCTTTCATCGATGTTAGTTCATGATGTGCTAACTGCAATGTCCAGATTCTAATTTTACATGCCCTATTTTCTCTTTGTGTAGCTGCCTGATTGTTAATCTGGTTTGACATTTTCCCTGATATCAGCTGAATTTCTCCTCTTATTATACTCTTACTGTTCTGTTCCCCCGTCTGACCTGTTCCCACATTGGCTTCTCAAATTTTTAACATTTGAACTGAGGAAATTCAGCAATGGGCCACTTCAGGCTAAACTACCATTTAAGGGAATTTCACAGTAATGATAAGGGATAACAGGAAAACAGCTTTAACATAGATGTGACTGGCCTATGCCATATCTCTTTTAGCAGCCTGCATTCTAACCATCCCAAGATAATTTGGTTTGCTATCATTGGGGATAATTGAAAATTCCTCCTGCTTCTGATCATAGTCTTTGCTAATGCAGATGGTTTTGGAAGTCTTATATAAGCGTCCTCTTCTTGAAGAGGTGCTAACTGGTCTATTGTCCTTGAAGCTCATTGTCCCAAGACTTTCTGCTAATGGCATATGCAAAAGTGTATCTGTTCTTTTACACCAGAGGTAGGCACACTCCAGCCTTTAGGCCGTATACGGCTTAGCCAGTATTCCAGTCTGGCCCAACGCCCCCCTAGTTATTTATTGTTGGATCTGGTCTAATTGAATTGTCGTGTTATCGGGAGTTCCTGCGATATCATCGATATCATTGAGTTCCTGCACGGTAACCCCAATTTCTATGCCTATAGAGCAGAAGCAACGCGCAGCTACCAGTCTCCGGAAGGTTGACCTCAAACGTCATGTCTTCAACCCTGAATGGACTGACGAATTATTCTTCATCTAACACGGCAACAAAGCCCTGTGTTTAGTGTGCAAAGACACCAACAGCACTTTCAAGCGGTTTAATCTCAAGGGGCATTTCGATGTTAAGCACGTGCACACATATGGAGACTACACCACGGATAAGCGGAAGACTGAGGCTTCTCGCTTGCAGTCACGGTTGGAAAAAACCTTTCCTTTGACACCTTGCTTCTTCTGGCCTAGTGTTCCTTCTTGACCTCCTGAAATGGCCCAGTAGTCCAAAAAGTTTGCCGACCCCTGCTTTACACCATGTCATTACAGTCCTCTATTTCTGCTTCTTCTGCTCTATATCCCATACATTGATTTCTATTACTGTACAACTCAAGTCATACACAATGCAAACAATACTATCAGTACAACTTCCATGCATGCCGGAGAATATTAACACACAGCACACACATACAAACACTATCTGCTGCAAATGACTCATGAATAGGAAAGAGGAGATACACAGGAAGTCACACAATAAATTGATGAAAGATGGAAGTTATGTTGCACTGTCTGGAGCTGTGAAGGTCAAAGAAGACACTTACCAGACATGGTATTCTCCACGGAGAATACTAAATACAATTTTATATTAATAAAATGAACCTGTACTGTTGCTGTGAACTGAGATTTGCATGCACTAATATGTTCTGGTTTATATCTCTAATATTTTATACTTCTGACCTGTCAATGAAAACTTCCAAGATGTTCACCGAAGAATCCTTAAATTTAGGTCCTTAAATATGGTAATACACCTAACACACCCATCTACTGGTTAGTTAGATTTCTGATGATGTAAGATGCAGGTGCTCTGATGTACTTTACAGGTTTTTGCTCATGTTTGTAATGAGAAGTTTATATTCAGCCTAAGTTCAGCCAGATAGCACAATATCCCCATGAAAGCAACCTTTAGCCCTTTTCTTCTATATGTCACAAAGTCTTTACTTGTTTTTCACCTAATCATTTATAAGTCATCTTTTCCCAATAAACAGAATTATTCATGGGAATCGAACGACTAAATATTGCATACATGATAAGTACAGCCAACACCTATAAAAATGGAAACTTGTCACCTTTGCTTTTACTAGAGTTCAAGGAAGGACATCAGAGTTGTGTGAATTTGAAGAAATGCAATGATTGCAATGAAGTGAATGATTACTGGAAATCTAGATCTAGAATTAATAAATACATTTAGGACAATCAGCTACACTATCAGACCACATATCGGAAAACTAAATTCAGACCTCCCTGTCCTGCTTATAAAACACACCACGCCAGCAAATCTCCACAGCAAGTGGACTTTGTTCATAACAATAAATACTTTACGATTACATTACATTATAAGTAGAAATCCAGGAAAAAATAACCAACGTTCTTTAGTCCAGTTTAGTATTTTTTATAAATGTACCTAAAAACATGACCAGTACAAGTGACGGAAATTTTTTTTAGGTTTTCTGCCTATGATTTTCTACCAATCAGAAAGCAGACTTCTTTCCATTTCATGGCCAGCAACGTGGCTCAGAAGTTAGCGCTCAGTGTTTGCGTGGGTTTCCTCCGGGTACTCTGGTTTCCTCCCACATTCCCAAAACATGCAGTTAGGTTAATTGGCTTCCCCTTAAAAAACTGACCTTAGACAGTTTCAAAGACATATGGCTACGGTAGGGACATTATATTGTGAGCTCCTTTAAGGGACAGCTAGTGACATGACTATGGACTCTGTACAGCGCTGCGTAATATGATGGCGCTATATAAATACTGTGTAATAATAATAATTATTCGTCTGGAGACACATATATAGTATACTATATAGAACACACATATAATACATATATATGGAACACTATATAGTGAAAGAAGACTATGGCTGATGTGACAATTGGGAACCTGTCATTGGAAACTTGTTGGTCTATAAAGGGCTATGAAAATACCGGCCAATGAGCAAAGCCCCCATCAAGGGAGCGGCTTTTGCAAACAGATGATTATTTTTAGCTTTGCCCTGCATAGGTGACAAGATCAAAAATGTGGCATCTCCCAAACTAGAATATTTTCTGCTCTGGGTATCAGGATACTAAGAGCTGAAAAGAAGTCTCAGCACCATAAACAGGAAGAATATCAGTGATATCATAATGTCATTTATTGCTCAATAAACCAGGTGACATTAGAATCTGAAATTTGCAACAAGGAATGTCAGTCTCACATTTCTGGTTTAAAAAGTAAAAATGGTACATGTTTTTTTCATTTTAAAGAGGACACCTCCCCTTCTGTCATTACCCCGGCAGCGGTAAATACTGAATGGGTAGCCTTCAGCCTCCTGGGATACATATGTCACTTATTCCAGGAGGCCGTAGGCTGCTCCTCCTGCGCATGACCAATTTTGGGTATACGCAGAGGAGGCTTTCTTCTACTGTAAAAAAAAAAGTTTTTTTTACATTTTCTGGAAACACATCTCCCGAGTCTGCCCTCGCAGTACCAGATTTGGTGAAGTAGAAAGAGTATCCAGGATAAAGAGGAAGAAACACCAGAGATGAATAAAGCAAAATGGATGGCATGGGACCAACTGAACAAAGATCGCGGAGTGATCGATGGCTTTCCATCTATAAAGGTTTTTTTTTTTTTTTTTAATGATAGTTCTGCTTAAAGAGCCTAACAATTATGTTGGCAGGAAAAACAGTTCATACATAAGTTTATCATTGTGTTTTTGTTTGTTTGCTTCAAATCACTTTAAATCACCATATTAAATGTAAAGGTTTTGTTCATACATACCTCATGGACAAAGTATACTTTGGCTTCTACATAGATTCCCATGCGAACAACTGCACGGACGGCTGCATTCATACCTGAGGGAAAGCAAAAACATTTCTGTTAGTGCTGTCATAAAACCTGTAATACTGCCTATTTTGCATACTTCACAGACTCATTCTATAAACTGCCAATTTACCATCAAGTACATTGATTTTAGTTTTATTGGTAGCATGTGATGATGATTGGTGATGATGAAATTCGTACATTGCTCCCTCCATCTTTCTGTGGATTACCTCTGGGTGCTCCAGTTCCTCCCAGTCCAACTATACTGGTAGGTTCCATCCCTTTAAACACAACTGGTCCTGCAATGGGGATAAGTTACTGCTTACTCACCAAGGTAATTATCATCATACAAGGGATAATTCACCTAGTTGACTAAATGCCTTGAGAATTCACATTGCAAATTCCCAATAACATGCAAGGAAGTCTAAACCAGAATTTTTAGTAAGTAAAAAATCCCTTCTAAGGGGATAATTCTCATGCTATTTGAACAGTCTACTGCTTAGTAAATTGACCACATAGTGCAGCTTTTCTCAACCGTTTTACCATGGAGGAACTCTTGAAATACCTTTCAGGACTTCAGGGAACTCCTTCTATAATTACTTTATCCACAGCTCACAGAATACTAGTGTGGGGTCAGTGGGAAGAATACCTCCTACATAGCTGGCCAATGAAGAATGTCACCCTTACAAAAAGCCAAAAAGATCATTGAAGTCACTTAAACTGACCTGAGTGTCACAAACTGCTCATTGCTCAAGGAACCTCTATTAACCTCTGGAGGAACCCTGGTTGAGAAACACTGATTTAGTGTCTACTTACATAGCTAAAGTACTGCAAATGTCAGGAGCTAGTGACTAATGTCAATGGTTCTATGCAGTCAGCAATCCAACATAAAATATGTCAATGCTTTATATAAATAAAGAAAATTCTCCCAGGTACTCCATAGTAATGGGTCTTCTACTAAAGGCTTTGTTTGAACAGTTAGACAGACTTGTAAAAACAAATACCCAGTTGCCTGAAATAGGAACTGATTGTGCCAACAAACAATTAGAGTCTTTTAGGCTTGCACTAGTGGAACCAAAGACCACTTTCCAGTATGTAAGACATTATAGAGTTCAGTATTCAGGATCTATATTTCATATGTAATCTGAGATGTAATAGTGAATAATAGAACAAAGAGTTATGCTTATCTTGTGGCTTCAGTAACCTAATTAATTTCTATGTTTGTAAATAAATAATCATAATGTGTGTTCTTCTAAGGCTTTACATGTAGCAGTTGTTATCCTACCAGGTAGTCCCTAGGCTTCCCGAATTCTACAAATATATATTAGGACCATGCACAGACAAAGGTGATTGACAAAGGATGGTGAATTGGTCAACTGTTTACTGTTGCCAGACCAGTTAATAATGATAGGCTTGCTGTAGGTAGCATGAGCGGACTATACCAAGGAAACGCAATGAATTTTGTGTATCTTAGGTAACTATGGGACAAGGTTTCAGACCTTCATAATAAGATTATGGGATTTGCAATAAGCCATTTGCCTCATTCACAACAGCAAGCCTGGCTCCCCCTACAAATCACAAAGAATTCCACTGGTATGCACTATATATACACTGTATATAGCACACAGGAGTGCAGAGATAATACCGAGAGCTGGATTGGCTGTTCTTCCTTTCTTCCTTTAGATGATATCCATTATATATAGTAATGTTTTAATTATTTCTGCAATTAACACAACAATACTTTATGGACACCAAGGTAAATTAAAGATAATTTTTTTTTTTTTACTTTTCTCAGAATAGAAAAAGTAAAAAAGAAAGAGGTGATCCCCTTGTGTTATCAGAAAAAGAACTTACTTTTTACTTTATATAATGCTTATATCTTTACAGACCCCATAATCATGTCATTAACCGTGCTTTGCTCAAAATCTAATGTCCCTACTATAATCATTTGTCATTATCACAGTCTAAGGTCAATTTAGGGGGGAAGTTATTTAACATATCAGTATGTATTTGAGATGTTGGAGAAAACACATGCAGATACAGGCACCAGATACAAACTTAATGCAGAAAGAGATTTAGGCCTGGGGCCCTATTGCTGCAAGGCCAGAGTTATAGTGACATAGCTACTGTGCAGCTGATGCTTAGTCCAAGCTAATAATTAGACTAAATATGCTCTATATGACCAAGGATATGTAGACGCCCGCCATATCATTTCACGGGTTTCAGTGAGGGTACAGTTATTTCTAAAGCATACAAAGGTATTGTAGACACTTGTAAGTTGGGGAAGGACATTTTCTGTGACTGCATGCATGTACCCTATATGCACAAAGACAGGTTTATAAAAATATAGTTTAGTGAACTTGGTATTAGTCATTTATTAAAGCTCTCCAAGACTGAAGAGGATACACTTTCATCAGTGAAGCCGGGTGATCCAGCAAACCTGGAATGGATTTCTTAAAAGTAATTTGCTGTTTGTTAGCAAATGTTTGTTAGCAAACATTTATTGTCCATTTTCACAAAGAATTTACAAGTTAATCAATAAGACTCTCCAAAGGATAATTCCAATTTGCATTAATGGTGGCCAAATCAATCACCTTTGGAATGAGAATCAGGTAATCAGGTCAATCAGGACAAGAAAGAGCAGCTTGGAAGTAAATCTTGTCATCACTGGTACTGACACAACAGCTGGCTTAACAAATTCCAACCAATCAGAAATCATATATAGGATAACCAAACAGTATGATTGGTTATTAGCTCCTATAGGCCTTTCTATATTCTCAATGGGACCTTTTGGTCCCCACTAGTGGTAATTATTTCAAATATTTTTCTTTATTGAAGTCTAAATATTTTGGTGAAATGGAGAATGGGAATGGAGAAATGCAGTGTATACTGTATACTGTGTTGGTGGGCTTATGGTTTATGTTACTAGATAGACATTAATGATTCCTTTTTTGGACTTTTTTACCTTTTACTTTTTTGGAACCTTATTTTTGGTCTTTACAATTTTAGGGCTTCTGAAAATGGTGTTGTCCCCAAAAACATATTTGATATTTTGTTAATCCACAGTTCTGTATAATACTAAATAGAACAGACTATGCAATAAAATTCTGCTATCTGTGGCCAGTTAGAGCTGTCATTGTGCTGTAGCACCAGTAAAATAAAATATGATGGACATCAGCATTTTGCACAACAGTCCATCTTGTGTTGATGCACAGAAAATGCTGGACACTGGCCACGTCTATATTGTCAACAGACATAAGGGCGTAAAGGTCTTTTTTCACCAGTGCCTGAATGACAGCAGAACTATACTGCTTCCTCCAAACATAAAAGGTCTATTTATAAGCTGACGCCTGCTGGCTTATTTTTCCTTACCGGCTCCAATGACAAAGCATGCACCACCCCCATAATGCAATCTCATTTCTAAATATGCCAGCCTGCAGTCTGCATGACCTTGCATGGCTGCACAGAGGACAAGCACCTGATGCTCAATGACTATTTCAGTGCATCCAAGTGTCCCTGGGGTTGCCCTTCCTCCACTGATCGATTCACCTTCACATCACCGCATCAAATCCTCAGAGGCCTTAAATGAGCTAAAATTCTCTTTTCATCTTCACAGTTCAATAATCAATTAATTTCAGTGTTTCAGCCTCTTGATTTCACATTGGTCTATGTGACTTTGTTTCTGCAAATTCTAATGATTTCTCAAGAATGGTTTCAGTTTAGTAATGGTTACACATCAACGTCTCGATTCACATAGATATGAATACAAACGGAACTTCCTGTAGTAAAAATGAAAGTGACAGATGTGAGGTTGCGTCATATTTGCACTTACAATGGGTAACCGATGTTCTGAAGAAATCATTACCATGAAGACTTTTATTATATTCAAAGTGTTTTTACTAGATAAGGAAAGTAACATAAAATAAACAATTCAATTATCTCAGGAATTTTTAATTAAGGGTTATTAGGAAGCATTCTTGTAATTTTTTTTAGCCTTTGCTCCAGGGGATTAGCATTGTGGCCAATTACAGATTATTTTATTTGTTTTATCCTCACTTTGACCCCAACCTAATAAAGCTCTCCAAGGCTGGAGAGAATGCATTTTCATCAGTAAAGCTGAATGATCTAGCAAACCTGGAATGGATTTCCCAAATGTCATTGACTATTTGTAAGCAAATGTTTGCAATTCTGCACCAGATCCATTCCAGGTTTGCTGGATCACCAAGCTTCACTGATGAAAGTGTATCTTCTCCAGCCTTGGAGAGCTTTAATAATTATTCCAGGGCTATGTGTCTAAAAAACCTGTACATAGAGAAATATGGGAGCGGCCGTTTTGGATCTCCTTCAAAGAATGTCAGCTATCTGGCTGTCTCTTCAATCATTTCATAGTCACAGACTGCTAAAAGCATGAATTAGAGTCATAGTGAAGTCAGATCTACACACTTGTATTTTCAGGATTAACGCTTTGGCATTGTGGTAAAAAAGAGCACTTTATTTGAGCTGGTGCACTGTGGATTTATTCATTCCCAACATGGTAATGCACTACAATGTGTTATAGTGAGCTACGTTACTTAAAAATATGTATACACCATTTTTATGTGTTTTGGTATATAAGGCAGTCCATTCAATAGAATTAGCTGTCTTAATGCATGTTAAGGTGGAACTAAAGTTCCACTTTTAGAGCTTTAAGCTCTAAATATAAATTTTAAAAAAGTAGTAAACAATCTATTTTTTAAGACATGATTGCTTACACAATAAACAAACATGTCTGCTAATTTTAACATATATAAATATAAACTGTACTTACAAACTTATTTTTTAAAACATAACATTGGGATAATTTTATTGTTTCAATGTAATTTAATTGAAGAGTTTAAGTAGAGTTGGATTTAGGAGTTAGAAGAGTATGGGCAATACAAATTGTACAAACCCAAGAACCTGACATATTTTTTTTACATTTAGCTGATCTTTTTTTACATGTATTATTAACATTTTTAGGATTTCCTTAATCAAAACACCTTAGTATTTTACTGCCACATTGATGCCATAGTCTGTGCTGATATGAAGGACCAGGGTGGTAAATGCAGATATTTGATGATCGTATCTACCCGTGCAGGGGTGTCAAACCTAAATAAACAGTAGGCCAAAATGAAAAATTTAGACAAAGTCGTGGGCCAACCTTGAAATTAAAAAATATCTGCGACTGAGGAAGTTTGCTAATGAATGTCAACAGACGAGGGGGTGCTTGTGGGTCCTGATTAGCGCACCAGCAGAGCTTTCTGGGATTTGTAGTATTAGCAGTGCATGCACCGTCTATCAGCAGGCCAGCTCTAGTAGGCATTTGGTATTTTCTTGCAGGCCAAATATAAGGAGTTTGACACCCCTGTACCAGTGTATATAATCTTTGCATAGCCAGGTCTATTATAGGATACCTGTACTTTAATAATAAAACACAGTAATTGTTTTGTTCCTACTTGTATACGAAATCTAAATATATCCTATAACTTTTTATCTTGGCCATGAAGAAGATATAACTACTGGAGGCTAGAAATGCAAATATATGCTGTAATTTATCCACCTAGATATCCAATGGCAGACCAAAGGTAGGTAGTGCCATTTAGTAAAAGTGAAGACAAACAATAGTTTACTATGAAAGTACACTTATCATTTAACTCCCTTACACACAATCTATCAGTGTGGTCTAGGTACCAAGATACTTAGATCATATGCATTTCATTGCTGTAGTGCACACATGAAGACAGGAAGTTGCTGCTAAAGTCAGACAGATATCAGACAGAAGTCAGATTCCTGTAACTGGAAACAATCTTTTGTGTTTGTTTCCAATAAGCAGAAGTGATATCCACAAAAAGATGAAAAGTGAAAATATTCAGTTCAGGTTTATATCTACTTTTTTAGTGAAGGAAAATAGCAGATTATGGCCATAAACTGGACCTGGAACAAGGAGGGATCACGCTGTACAGAAGTAGATACATGCAAGTATCACAAGCTCCCACATTTCTGCTATACATTTTGCTTTGAGGGCATCTTCATAGTGACATTATCTTTTAAAAAATCCCTCATTAACCACCTGAATCCCACCTGCAATAAACTCTCCTTTCCCTCTGTTTCTGCAATCTTTAACATTGGCCCCAGCTGCCTGTATATCATACTGTATATGCATGCCATGGCCTAATTCTTTCCAATGACCACAGCCTTGCTCATGCCAGCCTCCAGCAGCTTCCCCAGCAAAATATTTCACATATTCAATACAAAAACCACATAGGCTAATGTTAATATATAATATTTTTTTTACATATTTACATAAGGAGCTTATTTTATATAATAATCCCACAATCATGCAGTTCTACATTTGCTATATATTTGCTTGCTATAATAATCCCTTTTGCATATTATTCATTCACTGAGCACACTAGGGGTGTGAATCCGGATTGTAGAGGATTCTGAGACCTTGAAATGTAATTAGAGGTGAAGATGAGGATGGTGATGCTGATACCCACTTGAGTTTCCTCCCATATTGTATGAGTCAGAGGAAGCCCTGCAAGGACTCCCATCACCGCACGTACACACATCAGGAGCCAGGAGGGAGGAGGATGAGGGCTGGGGAGGGGATTTAGAGGCAGCAAAGCCACCATGGTCTATACACAGGCTGTACATGGGGGAGAGAAGCTGACCGGCACCTGAAGAGTCAGGTATACAATGACACTGCAACTATTCATCACTGATGCTTCTATACCATGTAAAGCTATAACAAAAAGAACAAAGGAGAAAAAAAAACTTTGTAGCAGCATCACTGCTAATATTAACGCATCCATCCACCCCAAAGGCTATAATGCCCTGGTGTACTGACTCATCCCATATTAACACTTGTAATTAAATAATTCTACACCAGGATTCATTGTTTTATCAGACCTCGCCAAAAGGTCTAATTCTTCCAACTCCATTTAAAATAAATGAAAAAATTGAACAGTAAAAATGTTAACGCCCAATAAGGGCCAATGAGTAAAGGTAAAGGACAACTCACTGCTGGGGTCCTTAAGATATCTAAAAAGTCAGTGGGTGACTTAACCCACCACTGCGGTAATATTTTTTTTTGGTTGACCGGCACTTTAAAGTTCAAAAATTGGCCTGCCATTTCAACCATTATTATTAATATTAATATTATTATTATTATTATTATTATTATTAATAAAACAAACAAACAAATAAATAAATAATACATTTATATAGTGCCAACATATTACATATGACAGACGAATACAGACAGTGATACAGGAGGAGAGGACCCTGACTCGAAGAGCTTACAATCTAGGACCATTCCGACAATGTGCAAAAAAGTATTGCTGTAGCAAAATAAATAAATAAATATCCGTTCAGGTTTAATATTGTAAGTAAATAATTTTATTTAACTGAAGAATTTATGTGATTATATTGGCAATAGAAAACACCTAGGGGTCTATTTGGCATTCATTAAAACATTCCCTGGTGGAGAATCAAATACTGCCATTGAAACACATAGATTCTCTACCTGGAATTTTTCAGTGAATGTCACTTTCACTGTTTTATAAATAGACCCCGTTAGATTCAAGCAAACATTTTTAAGAGTAGGATGGACAACAGCCTATAGATTGTAAGCTCTTTTGGGCAGGGTCCTCTCCTCTGTCTGATATTTGCAACCCTTATTTAATGTACCACGCTGTAATATGTTGGCGCTATACAAATTCAGTTTTTCTATAATAAAAGGCAACAGCTATATATTTTCACCTATGATCAGCCTTAACAGGGCTTGTCTGGTTCCATGATGGGTCTGGGTTAAAAGAAGACTGTTGCAGTAAATATTACATTCTAAACTCCGCATGTAGGTTATATGTACCAACAATGTTTATTAAATACCTATTTATTTTTTTATATCTATTTACAAAATATGTTTTCAAAAATACTGATCTTTTTTATCCATATTTACAAATATGTGTCCAGCAAAAGTGAGAAGTCAGGAGTTCTTATGGACCAAGACCTGTTGCTGCCCATGTACAACGCCTAATCGTGTCCCTTTTTATGAAAGCAATCCTTTAGAATTCATCTGTGAATGAATGAGTTATTGGTTTTGAAGCAGAAGCATATTCAGAACCTTTAACAAGAATGATCGAATATAGGTTCATATCATCAAGCTGCAGCAGTGCATTGTTTTCTTGCAGACATGCTGTGACTTGTAGTACTGCACTAGAAGGGGAATCACAGGTTGCCTAGAAGAAGCAGTTGTAATAGTAGTCATTCTGAAAGTGGTAATTAAAGGCTTGTGACATGGAGGAAAGACACAGGCCATGAGTGGGAGGATGTGAGGAATGTCTTATGTGTTAGTCATTGCAATGAAAAGCCCGCAATGCAGCAGCAACATCAAGAAAGCAGAGCACAGCTCAGCCTGAGAACCGCCTCCTCCAGTAAGAGGTGACCTGTCTCTACTACTGCCATCTACAACTGGCCTCCATTACTGAAAATGACTGCTTATTTAATGCTGTAATAAAAATTACTGTCAACTGCTCTCTTTTCTTAGGCACCTCTATGGGGTTGAAGCAGTCACCTTCAAATGAAGGCAAGATCTGATGCCCATGGCTCTTATGAATCACAATCAGATGTCTGGGCATGATGCCAGAGCTCCAATCCTGTTCACTGATGGTCTATGGGCATGTGGTTGGCATCTTCTGCACCTGATAACCAATGAGCTGCCATCCATGACTGGCATTTCTCCTATTAGACTGCTGGAAGGTCATCTTATGTCTCCATATTGTGGGCAATACTGGGCATACTGGCAGCGCTTGTACTTTTAATATTATTATAGTCACAGAAGCACTGGCTATATGCAGACCCACCCATATTATAAATCTAATTACTTTACTGCAAATTCCTCATTGATTTTTCATGTTGACCATTCATTTTAATTTTTACAAATGTCCAAGGTGATTCTAGAAGGTGCATTAGCTTACAGCCATTCAAGTGCATTCATGGTCCATGGTTCTTCTTGAATGTTTTTCTGAATCAGTCAGTTGGCTCTGCTTGTAAGTTAAACCCATAAAACCAACTAATGCAAATATAAAAATAAAAAACAATTACATCTGAATATTATTGAGATGGCTATGTGTATGTCCGGGTAATTTAGCGTCCTACTTAACCAGTGCCATAGTGCTTCTGCCACTACCCCAGGCCATAGGAGGATCTTGCCAAGTAGGCACAGGTGTGGGCACCAGGCCAATGAGTAGTAAAGAATGTATACATGGCACTGTAATACTGATCAGTGTGGGAATGCAAATGTAACAACCAGGGCTGTCTGATGGCAGGGTAAATGTGCAGCAAATTGGGCACCAGGCCATCAGCATATACATGCTACCTGGAAATGCCAGTCTAGCAATGCAAATCCCATTACAACACTGAATGCCAAGCACAGATGATAGAGCATTGCAGCTATAGAGGGATCAGAGGCTGGCATGCAGAATTCAGCAATGAATGGGTTAATCATCTTACCTTGGGCATCTCCTCCACTGGTCAGGACCCCAATGGCTTTTCCAGCTCCAGACAGGTTTTCAAAGAACTTCTGTGGCTGAGCCATGATTGCAAACCGCTGATGTCAATGCTGGAAGTCTAATAAATAGGCATAGAATGTTCACACTTGTACAATGTATCTATGTAGCTGTGCTATATATGTGCATATCCTCAGCCTACAATGTCCATAGAACAATGTAATGTGATGAGCACAGACAAGGAAGCCTGCTGATCTCTTCTCCTCCTTTTCCTCTTCTCTCCCCGACTCAATGACGCTTCAAAAGCGGAGCAACCCAGCTACCAAACCACGCCCATGTGACATGTAGACACGCCTCCACACTGTGTCTCTCTACGAGACGGGGCGGTGCCAAAGAGAGTGAAAGCGCAGCAAACCACGCCCATGTGACATGTAGACACGCCTCTTCATTGTGTCTCTCAATGGGACGGGGCGGTGCCAAGGGAAGTGATTGACATTTGACGCAGATACCGGGAAGTCACTAGTGGGCGTGGCTTGATGTCCCCTCTACCTCCGTGCAGGAGCAGCAGGGCTGCAATGGAGAGGAGTTTGCTGGGTCAGTGGGATGAACTGTCATGACATGTCGTTTGTTATCTCAGCTGAGATCTGCAGAAATGTCAGATGTGTGACTGGGAGGGAATGGTGCCTGCTGTGCACATATATGGGAATGGGAACATTGGCTGCTAGAATATTGTGCACCCCCTGTGCCTGAGGATGTGCTGAGTATAGGCATGTCCACTGATAATTATTAATTCATTATAAGCAGCAGTGGTGTCTCTGATCCAGGCAATTATTATTATTATTTTTAATAAACCGGATTTATATAGCACCAACATATTATGCAGCGCTGTACAATATATAGGGCTTGCAAATGACAGACAGTGACACAGGAGGAGGAAAGGACCCTGCCCCAAAGAGCTAACAATCTAGGAGGTGGGGGAAGAAACACACCTTGTAATAATAAAGTAATATGTCAGATAGCATTGGCAATGAATCTGGCATTGGCAGGGTACACTGAAAGTGAGCTGTAATTACAATGTAGAAAAAAACAATTGTATATAATAGTATAAAATATTTTTAAAACAATGTTTATATACCGCCAACATATTATGCAGTGCTGTACATTAAATAGGGGTTGCAAATTTCAGACAAATACAGACAGTGACACAGGAGGAGGAGAGGACCCTGCCCCGAAGAGCTTACAATATATACCGTATTTTTCGGCATATAAGACGCACTTTTTCTTCCCCAAAACTGGGGGGGGAAAAGTGGGTGCGTCCTATACGGCGAATGCAAGTTTTAAAAATAAATAAAACCGCTAACATACTTACCCGATACCGCGATCCTGTGTGCTTCTGCGATCTTCTCTCCTCTCCTCCTGGCTGCAGCGCGTGTCCCCGCCTTCCTGCAGATCTAGGAGGTGGGGGAAGAAACACACCTTGTAATAATAAAGTAATATGTCAGATAGCATTGGCAATGAATCTGGCATTAGGAGGGTACACTGAAAGTGAGCTGTAATTACAATGTAGAAAAAAACAATTGTATATAATAGTATAAAATATTATTAAAACAATGTTTATATAGCGCCAACATATTATGCAGTGCTGTACATTAAATAGGGGTTGCAATTTTCAGACAAATACAGACAGTGACACAGGAGGAGGAGAGGACCCTGCCCCGAAGAGCTTACAATATATATTGTTTTTATATATAATATAAAGTATATAAGATGTTGTATAGTATATATATATCATATAAAAGAATATATGAATATGACAAGCACCCTAAAGAAGTATAATGGCTTAAAATATTAGAAAGTGTATGGGAAATGCCTTACAAACTCTAATAGTTATACATTGTGCGAGCCCCAAATTGATTAGGAAATTGAAAGGGAAACCAGGTGAGGTTGGATGGGAGCAATAATCCTGCTGTGTGTATAGCATTGCAAGCCCCTCTGGCTACTGACACATTTAGCAGCTGCACGGCTATTCATACAACAGGATTATTGCTCCCATCCAGCCACTGTTTGAGCATTTTCCTTATAAGAATATTCTCCATCAGAATTCCTATTTTTCACCTCCCAGCATCACGCTTTGTCACCCAACAAGCCCTGTTGGGATCTCAATATATCCCCGGAGGAAGCCTGTTGGCGAAACGCGTCAGGACAGAGACGTATTTAAAAGCAACCATGTAGGAAGTTATTGTATAGGTGACAGGCATTAACCCAGTTTTCTCTTGAGGTCACCTTTTATTTGACATGACATTCACTGTAACTTTGCGTCCTTATTATAATGTTCATTACCAATACAATTTAATGTTTGCCACAAAAAAAAAAAAACATCTGTTTTCTCCATTTTTCAATTTTTTATTAGCTTAAAATAGCTGCAGTGTTTGTTTAAAGCAAAATTATAGTGATAAAAAAAATAGTGATCAGTCAGGTTCGTTGTTGCAAATAAATTCTGAAAAAAAATACTTAACTGCCTGATCACTGTCTTGTTTTTTTTTTTTTTTTTTAAATAATGAACTGTGCATGTTCAGCTCAGCGCTTAATGCCGGTAATATGCCGGGTATCCGGACATCCCCAGAGTTACCCCATCCCGGCCAATCAAGATGGTAACGACCCGACTCCAGAAAGAAGATTGGGTGAGCATGGCCGCACCCGCCTCAGGTAAGGACAGGTAAGGACACTTAAAAAGTTGGTATCAGGCAGATAAGTTTGTTTTATTAAGTGACATCCCATGTAATAAAATGCACCTGCCTGGTCCCAGTTTTTGAATAGAATAGTTTAGTTCCACTTTAAAGTTGTGTTCCCAAAACTGTCAGGTTATTTTATGCTATCTGTGTATCATTAGGAAAAGTCCCCTTTACTGTCCGCTTCCTGAGAAACAAGATGAAAATCTCCCAAATAGAGAGAAGTTCTATTCTTACACACCAGAAAAAAGGTAGCCCTAAGATTTCCCCTGACATCTTGTTCTATGGACAGCTTCAAAATTTTGAATTACCTTCACCATCTTTCTTCCTCAGTGTTTCCCAACCAGGGTTCCTCCAGAGGTGGCTAGGGGTTACTTTAGCAATGTGCAATTTCAGTTTAATAGATACCAATGATCTTTTTGGCTAATTGTAAGCGTGACATTCTTCCCACTGACCATCACACTAATGTACTGTGAGCTGTGAATATAAAGCTGTGGAAATGCTTCCAGAAGCCACCTGTGACCAGAAAATTATGTACTTCAGTTTATTGCATTTAAATTTGCATTTTGTTTGTTGCAAACTGTACAGGAAGGAAGAAGAGTGAATAAAAGGGAACAAACCTGTTAAAATGCTTCCGGGTTACCAATTCAAATAATAGGAGAACCTGAAAGTGTTTCTATAGATTGTAAAGATAGAATAAAATGCCTTGGAAAAGATGGACTATAAAATAGGCTGCAAACGTGCTATGGAAAAGTAAAAAATAAAAACTATGGATTTGTGTTACTTGTGCAATAGGGTTGATACCAAAGGAATATAAACTGGTCACTTAGCAAAGTGAAGTATCCCCTTATAAGAAATATTTCACTTAGCTTAGTAAATGAGATAAAGATCTGCTGACTTTATCCATCCAATCAAGTGCAAGGAAAAATCCATTTTTTTAAAGTCTTCTTTACAAATGATTGTATATTTGTGCAAAGCAAGTTGTCACAGTATTCACTAAGCCAAGTGCATTATTCCCTGCAAGATGATAATTCACCTTGGTTAGTGAATAGTTTCCTTTAACAAAAAAGTCTCAATATGTCTATTATCACATGGGTGCTTTGGAGACTTCTTAGCTATGTTGAGCTTACCTGGAAATATTTATGTATGGGTTTTGAAAATGTTCCAGTTTTTCAAGTAATAAAAGGTTTATCTCTAGTTTAAAATTAGCCCCTAATTGTTTAAAAACAGCCTCCAGGGATGTTTAACATAGATCCCTAACAGGTTATACTGTCATTAAGGGAACATACACACAAAGGTACACATACTGCAGATTCTGGGAAGTTATATTTATTTACAATTGTACAGACATATCCGGCTACTGCAGGATTGCTTTAAAAATAGAATTGCCCAGATACTCGTAAATATGTCTGGTGAGTATGAAAATGGTCTGGAGGGGGGGGGGGGTGAATGGCAAGGATTGACATCTTCCTAGATGGAAGGGCGAGGACCTGAGAATATGTCAGAAGAAGAAGGCTGCAAGGTGTGCCCAGGTATGAGGGAAAGGGTCATTGCAGAGATCTAAGCATATTGTCAAAGGCTTCTAGAAAGTTTGTGGTCAGTAGAGAACAATCCAGAGGTCAAATATAGAAGGTCAGTCAGCCAAATGAACAATCCAAAAGAGCCAGAGGGCTTGTGGTCAGCAGAAAACAGGCCAGAGGTCATGTATGAAATGTCAGTCAGGTGCATTATCCAAGGAAATCAAAAGGTTTGTGGTCAGAAGAGAACAATGCAGTATTCAGTCCAGACAGAAAATAGGGAGTAGTCGTATAATACTGAGGTGGGCCACAGAAAGTCAAGAGGAAAATGCACACCATAGCTATTAGCATAGTCCCAGTATAGCATTATGCAGGTTACATTCAGGTTCAAGGACGGGGGTCAGGTGGGATCAAAAGCTGAAAGCCGAGCTCCTTGCTTGTGATACCAAAGAGCGTTCATTAGGTGTGTGGCTTCCACAGAGAATAACCTGTAACGGTTAGCCACTGGCAAATCAGGGTTACCTGTTGTTGAATGAGGGCCTATTTATCGCCCACATATTGTATCCTTTGACAGCTTGTCACCAAGTATTATATATGATTAGCCTTTGTGTCTTGACAAGATGGCCATTTTTACCCATGGATTGTAAACTTACCACTGGTTATTGGCGAGGATATTGATATCATTTATGTTTCCTGCACACTAAGCTCAACACTATTATCCAATGTTTGTCCACAAAACAGCCCAGTACGATGTCTTCTTTAAATCCTTAAATTTATTTATTTTTTTTTTACTGGAATGATTACACAGGCCTGGGACGGAAAATTATTTTCCAAAATTTCCACTGATTCTTTTGGATTAAGTGAATTACAAAGGAAGTCTGGGAAGTCTGCCAATGCTGACCTCTACTTTCAAAAATGCCTGACAATTTTGTTGGCGAACTTATTTCACTATTTTCTGAATCTAACACAATCACAGCAAGTATTAAAGGAAAAAGTTCTCTTTGCAGTAGACTTACAGTGATTTCCCCCAACTCCTCTGGTTTCCTCCTAATAGGCAAAATACTTACACTAAACCCCGATCCAGTGACCTTCACAGTTTAGCCCCGCTTGGAGCCGCACAGCCCTCACCTGGAAAAAAGCAGCTTCATATTTCACATGCACATTACAGTCTCACTCGTTCCTACAGAAAAGCCACAAACCAAGCAACTTAATTAAGTACAGCTTCCTTTATAGGGAATAAATGGGGCTGTGGCACGCTTTCCCGGTATAACCTGGCCATCTTGAAAAATCTGTGTAGCTCTAAGCAGGGCCTCACAATAAAGATCACAGAATTGGAGCTTAAGGTAATTATTTCACCTATTGGGTAGTACTAGAGGGAGCTTGTATTATAACATCTGAGACATGTGTCCTTAAAATAAAATAAAGGGCAAATGGACAAAAGAAAGAGCATAAAAGCAGCAAAAAATCAGCAGGGTAGGATTAGTGAAATTATTTCCACTGAGATTGAAAATAATTAGTACTATTTGGGGAGGGGGGTACTTTACAAATGTGACTTCTATAGATATACCTAGATATATCGCCAATATATCTCCTTTTCATAAATGTAGATAAAAGTTTATTGAAGTAAAAACCAACCAATATGGCAGGCATAAATGTCATGGCATGGGGGGCTGAGCCAAGGGATGGACAGTAAAGGGTGGCCGACCTGTGTGCTTCAGCAGGAGGGTGGGAAACAAAAACCAGCTACCTATGTTGCACTTTACAGCCAATAGATGGTTACATACTCTAAACTCTCGGCATGGGTGCTAATTGACCTTGTCCTGACAATTATAGCAAGCACCATGACATTGGTCCAGAGGAAACAGGATTCATATCTGGCCTTGAAAAAAGAGATAATTTAGTTCTATGTACAGACACAAAATCTTCTTGTATAGTTCACTAAACTGATGACTAAATACACAGAAGGATAATTATTCATGTTCACACATAACATACAATAATGTTATAAATATTAGATTTGGTGGTACCAAATATCACCAAAAAAAGTTTGTGCAATGTACAATAGTTTGTTTTATTTGTTTGTGTTATGCAATAAAAATACAGAAACTAATAAGAAATTAATAAATAGTATGTATTGTGAGAACAAGGGGATCTCCCTGACACACATGTCGTTCTGCACATAGCAGGTCATCCATGTGTCCCTGTTGTCACTGTTGACATGTTAGAATGTGTGGTCAGAGTTTACTTTGCCCTAAACTGAGGACCTCCCGAACTTCAATGAAGGGCACTTAACAGGAGGAATCTACTTTTAAACGACCTTGAGAATCGTCTGAAGGACACAGCAGAAAATATCAGCTGCTAAATTTAATTCCATCAGCGGTGCATCATCAGGATCAATAAGTACATGAACAGAATGCTTCTTCCTCTTTGTAGTCTTTTACAGAAATCATCTGTGCCTCTTAGTGATTTGAAAGCTGCAAGTTGTTTCCCCATAGACTGTTATAAGACTTAATAAATCATTTAAATGCCAATGCATTTTAAAGGTAAACTCCATACAGCAAGTATGATAGATCACAGAACTCATTATGATATTTGGATACATTGTAACTTTGGTAAGCTTGGTGTATATTACTGGAGTTTTATAAAATATTCTGCAAGCTGGTTCAATATGCTTTTTGTAGTGCTTTTTGTTAGGGTTGCATTTCTCGATAGATCTATATAGACAATGTCATTGTCCTGCTCCTAACAAGCATATTGTTGGCTTGATGACATCAACTATCATTTATTTTACAATAAACTGGTATATGCAGGCACATTGGGGGATTCTTACAATGGTGCCCCTTGATTTGTATTGCCTCTTACAAAGCTTAGAGCCTCAGGTAGCTTCAGGTACATATACTCTAAAACTTATGTCTATTCAAGTATGCATCAATAATCCCTAGTGTGCAGACCCCAGAATATGAGATTGGCCCTAATGTCAACCCCCAATCTCTGGATCTTAGCCTTATGGTATGTGGGACCAACAATTCCTGTATTTTGAATATCTTGCAATGCACATAAAACTTTGTGTACTGCCTGGATAGTCCAATGTACCTTATAAAACATTTGCAAATAAAAAACTATTTTAATGCAGTCATGTGAGGGATTTAGATTCTCTTTCTTTTTGTGCAGCTTTTTTGAGGATGCACCCATTTTCTGCATGTGATCCCATAGGAGATCTTTATTTATACCTACATAGTCACTAACTAGCAATATCTGTTGCATGTAAATCACAAATTGTTTAAATTAAGGTAAACACTAAAATGTCCAATGAGAGTTCAGTACAGGACAAATAGACCTATCCTAATGTTTAAAGCTTATGCAAAGACATGTTCATGAGGGGGTAATGTAATGAGTATAGTGATAAAAATTGGCTTTTGGCATTGATATGAGTGCTGCCAGACACAGTTGGAGATAAGTATGGATGCAAAATTTGTGAGCTCGAATAACAGTGTGCTGTTGAAGGGTATTTTTCTGGATAGAAAGAGCAGTTAGTAAGATGTTTTCCCTACTTGATGAAAATGAGTATAAGTACACTGATTGTATCATGTATCCAGAACATCATTTTAAATATACTTTGTTAAACGCAGCATGTACTTTGTTTTGCAGCACGCAGCACGTAAATTGGAGCAAAATGACATACTGAGCATGCATAGGTTGCTATACTATTACAATTAGACAACCACCATATATAGCTTTGTACCTGTAATACCAGCTTGACACAGGAAATTATAAAAAACAATACTATTTGGAAAATGTCATTAAATGGCAAGGTTACCCAGTGTATGACATCAAATATATTCTGCAAAATCACTTGACTGTGTCAAATAAGATGCCGTAATTTGCACCCAAATTATCCTCATTATAGCAGCAGGTGATATTCTTTTGGTCTTGAAATTAGAGACTGGAGGTGATCTGTCCTACATACTATTATTTTGTAGCAAATAGTTAACATTTGACTGTGTTAGAAATTTTCCCTTTTTCCTTCTTTGGCTGCCAAACTAGTCTGCGGACCCACTGGCTTGTGGTTGGCGCTCAGTCCCTGGCAGGATGACAAGGGTTGGAGGAAAAGAACATACATAGGAGTGAAACTGGAAAATGGAAAGTAAAACTACAGGGAACTCAGCAAAAGCTTTAGATGAATAATGGGTACTGGAAGTGAAAAAGAGGTGTCATATATGGCACTGTAGGATCGAAACAGAAACACATACACAGATATATTCCTAATAAAATCAATGAGTATTTTTATTTCAATACATTTTTATTACATTTTTTCAGGAATATGTGAAATACTGCATAGAAAACAATAAAAAAACATAAAAGATATATAAACAGGGCACAAGGCAGTAAGGGAATCCTTTGCAACACCCAGTAAAGAGATATTCTGGGCAGATAACAACTTACACAAGCTTAAAGAAAACAGACAACAAAAACTGAACAAAACCAAAAGAGTATTGCTTTTTTATTACATTTTTGTATGTTTATTATTGCATGCTGAACAGTAAGATTACATTGTTGTAAAGGTGGAGGCATTGTTGTGTGAATATTCACTCACTGTAAATGAGTGAAAAGGTCAGCGACAAATTATCTTGAATGTAAAAAAACAGCTAAATGAATAGGTAAGGAGTTTATTATGTATGGATAGTATGTGAGACTAATTTATATGTATGGATAGTATGTGAGAATAATTTATGATATTAAAGCAGAACTAAAAAAACACAGTTAGCAAAGGTTAAATAAGATACATATACCTGCACCTTTAACCTTTCTTGAAGTCAAGCAACTTCTTGAAATCTTTAAAAATCCTCCTACCTCCCCCTACCACCATTTCAAGTGCTGGCAACCTCTTCTGATTTGGTCACAGTGTACAGAGCATCCCATAACAGAGCATTTCTGCTCTCTGACAGCCATCATATAATGGGAAGGCTCTTTGCTTTTTCCATTAAAACCATTAATGCCCTTTTAATAAACACAACAGGGAACATTCCCATCAGTAATGGTTGCTGGGAGTAGAATTGTGCAATAAATGGTGGTGAACCAGGTGCTTGTACACCAAACAATCCTAACATCCTCTGCTCCAGATCATTTGTGGAACCAACAATGAAAAGGAATGGGGGAGGGAACAACCTAGTATTTTATTTTGCACAATAGCAAGTAAGCTATTGCTGTCGGTGCCATATTGTGTGTCGTACAATATACTGTAGGGCAACACTTTTTGTGTTTTGGCATCAAACGCTAACCTGTTTTGACATCATGAGCCATCACCAAATATTACCAGCAGTGACTGCCTTCATTTTATTTGTCTTATAGTGTCTTAGCACACCCAAGAAGTTGGCACTTGGCCCTAGCAAGGGTAATATACCCTTACTAGTATCTAAAAATGTTTCCCATTACAGTAGAAGCTACATATATGCATTAATACACACTATACTTGCTTTGAGGTTTGAGGTCATCTACCTGATAGTGTTTGGGAGGAATAATTGGCAAACAGCTAGGTATGTTTGCATATAAACATGTCATTTAGGGCTGTGAAAACAATAATAAAACAAACTCTTTACTCTTTGATTTGAGTGATTTGAATTTAACTGATGGCATCTCTGACAAAATAATAATTATGGAACTGTTTGTTTCTGGTTGCTTACTTCCAACCTCATTGTCCAAACTGCTTCTTTGGAAATTTTACCCAGTAATCCCAAAACTCCAGGCAGTATAAATAATACCTTGCATCAATATACAGTTTGTTTATTCTTCAGTCGAGCAGTCGCAGAATAATTACGTGGTAAGGTTCTCATTCACATGGTTGTTTCCATTGAATACCCTGTTTATAATGTCTCCATCTCTGCAGCACATTTACTAATCTAAGCAAATTATCCCTTGCAATGTGATAAACGGCTTTGTAAATAAATAGCCTGAATTCCTTTAGTAAATCAACTTCAATGTGATAGATTAGAAGGAGGGAGGCTTTTATTTCATATATTTTGCAAATAAATGTAAAGCCACACTGCTTCATGAAGGCACTTTTTAAAAGTGTGGCCCTTTACTCCAACCTGAGATCCCAACAAAATGGGATATATACATGTATACAACTAATGGCAAGCTCTGGAGGTTAAGCCTTTAAAGTTCCAGCAACATGCCAAAAGCCCTATATATTGCTTCCTAGAATGCCTTGCCTATGTTCATTTTTCTCCTTTTTTTCCAGTTGTAAACTGATCTAGTTGTTTACCTTTGTTATTTTTTTTAAACTTAAATAATCAATTTTAGGGGTGTCAGATTCAAATACACAGAGGGCCGAAATTAAAAACCTAAACCAAGTCGGGGGCCAAACTTGAAATTTATTGAAAAAATTGAGGACGTTTACTATTTCATCCATAACCAACAAAAACAAACCCCTTCTACACACACTTTAGGGTTGAAAAGACTAATTTCTATCTATCTATGTGTTGTTCATCCTTCCACATCATAAGTTTGTCTGACACTAAATATTACACTTTGCAGTCTCTAATGGATTGAAACAAACACAATGCCCCTGGTAGTCAGGCACCATGTGATCATTGCCTAGGCCTTGTGTCACATGATGGGTATACAAGAATAACGTCTATGTATTGAAAATGATGATGTGAGGTGGTAATGCCAGACGGCGGGCCACATTTAGTTCATTTTCGGAATTCTTTGGGGGGGGTTAAAAAACTCGGAATACTGGGCCAGATTTGGCCAGCAGGCCAGAGTTTGACACTCCTGATCTCTTTCTTTAGTATCCACACTCTTCTATTTAACATGAGGTTTACTTACCATGTGGTATTTGAAATACTTGCCCCAGTTTGTTCCTGTAATACAGTTTATTTTTCTCACTTCATTAGTAGCAGGGATGCATAACAAGTTCCCTAAGGTCATGTAACAGGTCAGGTTTCTAGTACAATCCACACCTGTCCATTATACTTTGCAGCTTTGCATAGAGATTGCTTGGCTAGTTATGAGATAATTATAGTATTCAAAGTCTCCTCCATGTCACCGGCCCCTGGAGGTCATTGATGTGCATTCATAGCTTGCTCAGCATTTCACGCTTGTAACCAATGGATCAATTGTACTTTCAGGCATGACATGGTGGAGTGGTCTCCAGGGATATGAATGTTACATAATCCTGCCATTTCTTATAGGTAGTCCTAGTGTGTTTCTGCTGTATCTAAGGAGTGACATTCTATCATGTTCTGTCAGTGTTCTGTCTATATTCTACCTATTTTAATAAATCACCACTGTCTTATTCTCCACCTAAAAAAATATAGAAAATAGCATTTACCTGTCTGGCAAGTGGAGGTTCCTATCTTGGCACTAGACTAGAATGTTCAGGAGGATAGCATGGCTGCGGTGCAGTGAATGAAACGTGAATGTGGTGGAGATGCTACATGTAGCGTCTCACCAGCGGCTGTCCATAGAGAATAAATCGGAATGGTAGTGAGTGTCTGAGTTCTGCCTGATGTCAAATATTGAAGTGGTTCATTATTATCTAGTGTAGAAGTTGGCGCTGACAAGTTGCCAGCCACGAGTAGCCATCTGGCACCTGTTGTTCTCACCACCCATCTAAACTAAGCCTTAAAATCATCTTAAAAATGATTGAGTTCCAGATATTTGATCTATTAATTGATTGTTGCTTGACCAATTGCTGCTCCACACCCCCTCCCCCACTCTGACAGGCTAAAATAAATTAGCTGGGTATGCTCCTACCCATCAGAGCTTCCCTTATTATGTGAATACGATTTTAGAAAACAAAATTGAATTTCTGTTTTTTTTACCATAAATATCAGTAAATTTCTAAGTGCAACACCTGCTTCTGTTCTGTACTTATTGATGCCAAGATGGTGCAAATACTGAAATGAGTAGTAGGGCTTCCCTGGTGGAAATAAAAAAAGGATCACAATGTGTTCTGCAAAAAAACACATTTAAAGCCCCTATACCTTTGGATGTACTAAACACCAATATTACAGGATTCTTGGAAGACTTCTTTGAAAAGAAATGATCTAAGTACATGGGTAGGGAAATAAAAATGGCAGTAATGGCTAAGGTAAGAAGGTAGGGTCATGAAAATGTACAATACGGTGCATGGAGTTCAGGAAGCATCATCATAATCATATGTCACCCATAGGCATATGTTGTATAGGCATATTGGGACTATGTAAGATACATCCCAGTGTATAGCATGCAGTGGCTAGTGGTATGTATGTAGTAGTATTGCTTGTCAGTGGGAGAAAATAAAATAGGCTGACATCAGTGAAATGTGGTCGAAAATTTTGACATGATGATGTTAGGTCAGTACATTTTCTATGCTCTACCGCTCTCCACCTCTTACTCTGTCAATTCTCTCCAGTATTCACGGGTCTGTGTAGGTCCGGGGGTGCACAAAGTGGGGTCAGAGTAGATGCACAGACTATGGTTAGTGTGGATGCACATAAAAGGGTCAGTGCAGGTGGACAGGGTCATTGAGGGCAAAATTACCAGGCTAAATCAACGTAGGAAAGCTAGAAATATAAAACTAACCCAGTTATTAGATTGACGGACAGGTAAACTTTGATATATAGCACATGGTTTTTAGACCCAATATTTAGTAGACCATAAACAGAATCTGAGCAGATCACCAATGATGAAGTTAAAGTTTTTAAAGTCAAAAAGATATACAAGGGTGCTTGTGTTGCACAAATAATTAATAAATTATACAGGGGGATAGTGGTAGGTAAGATGAAGGTGCTTTCATCAAAATTGGCTTCCTGCAATAAACTGGAAGACTCTCATCACTATGAGATGAAACATGTAAAACCAACACTGGTCTTAGGTCAAATGACACCATGTGCTAAAATCTGCCATGATGCCCCCTATTTCATACTGTACAATCCACCCTCTATCCAATACATAGTATACATACTTAGAAAAAAAATGTGTGTATTTAGAAAAAAAATTAAACTGGCTACGAAGATTATTTATCTGTGCAGACTTGATAAGACCAAGAGTCACACTGTGGGAATGGTGGGGGTTTGGCTTATTAGGAGGGGACCTAACCCTACTAAAGATAATATACAGGTGCACTTCACACACACAGATGCCTTAACCAGCACATTTAGATGACTATAAATCTGTTGTATGCAAGTAGTGGAGATAATGCTAATATTCAGTACCTTCATCACAATTTCCTCTCCCTCCCAAGGTGGGGGCCATAGGAATCCAATATGAATGCAGTGATGCCAGGGTGTACAGTATGGCTGATGGATAGTAAGATTACAGTTCAGCCATGCAGGATAATGTCAGTTATTTCTTATCGTTGGGGGGCATTCAAAGTTTCTGGAGTGCCCACCTATGTCTAATGACTGTAGAATAAAGCTGTGTGAATCTCTCACATATATGTATTTCATCTTTGTATTTGTCTTTTTTTCAGATTTTAGCTTTAGGGTAAAAATATTTCTCTTTTCATACAGTGTATTTAAACTATACACTCTGGTAAGAGACTATTAGGGATGAGCAGTATATACCAATATGTGGTTTGCATATAATTCTTCTCTTAACTTCTTGTCATGTAATATTGTTATCATAAAACACAAAGCAACATTTGTACCATGAAAAGATAGTAAGTTCCTTCCTGTGGAGATAGGACCTAATCTTTGTCTATAACACTATAATAAAATATAATATTATATAAAAAGACTTCAAATGATTGAAAAGTAAAAAGAAGGAGAGGAAAGTAGGAATGCCATATTTTGTGTAACAGCAGTACCTGAAAAACACACAAAAACAATTACTTCACTACATGCAAAAGAGAATGGATCCACGTAAGTAAGCACACTGCTCAGCTAGCAATATAAATCAACATGGCAGTCATGTTATATCAGAGGTCCATTCCTGCTAAAACTTGTTATACAAACTGAACCCAGGCTATATAAACTTTAACACTGAACTCCAAGCAGATAACCAAATCATTGCATTCTGCTATATTTGAAAAGTAATTGCATTTTTAGACACAGCATACCTACATGAATATGACTTCTAATATGACTTAGTATCCTCCCCTGCAGAGCAGCACTAGTCGAGGGAGAGGCAATACTACCAGCCAATCAGACTCTGCTGAATGCACATGTGCTGAAAGGGAACATGCTGACAGTAAAGAGGAGCAGAACGAGTAGATTGTTGCTGTTTGTCTACTGTTTAGTCAAGAGGCTAAAGGCATGCAAGTCACTGACACTAACATAAAATGTCCTGTCAAAACATTTCTGGCTATGCTTCCTGGCAAAGGTGACTCTTTCCCCTTAAATTTTCTTTTTTCGTCCCAACACTTTTATACCGCATGCCTTGAAACAATTTCTGGGGGGAAAACTCATGTATGTAAAAAATCCGCTCATATGAGACCTATTGGTGGCGTAGCGGTGTCACACGTACCTCTTCCTCACTAAAGCGCAGGCATCTCTCTCCTGCACATGTGGGCAGTTCTGACCCTCAGTTTCGCGCATCCTGCTGGCCAATCAGAAAATAGCCTCTTAATCATTCCTGGCTATTTAGCTAGCTCAGACAAAGCACTTAGCCTTTGTGCAATGTGTCTCCACTAGTGCTGAGCCCCCTAGCTCTGCTGAGCAGTTCCTGTATTTTCAGTGCTGTTTATTTCAGTGCTTCCCCTATCCAGCTCCTGTGTTAACCTCTTGTCTGCCAGTCTATTGTTTCCAGACCATTCCCTTGCGCTGTTCCAGTGTTCCTTTCTGTCTGCTGTTATCCCTGTGTCACCTGTGCCTCCTGTTGCTTCCAGTGTCTCCTGTGTTACTGTGTCTGCAGTGGCCCCTGTGTCACCGGTGTCTATTTCCTGGATCCCTGGTATTTGACCCCTGGCTTGTGACCTGACCTCTCTTGCTTGCTGCCTGCCCTGACCCCGGCCTTCCTTGACAAATCTTCTGCCTAGGGATTTGATACCATGTATCATCCTGCCCACCCTGGTGTGCCCAAGGACATTAACCTGGCAGTTACCAGCAGCGCAACATCCTCACCACTAGAGGCTCTGGAGAGGACCTGGTTACTGCTTAGACTCTGCGCCTTGGCCCTTCCCAGGGCTAACACCACCTTTGTGCAGACCATAGCACCCCCTAGTGGTCCTTTCTCCCCAAGCGTGACAAATGGTAAGTATGTATGTATCTGCTACCCTTAAATTGCAGAATTTAAAAAAAAATTGTAGTTTAACCCTAGCTTACATGTGAGTGAAGGTATAAGTACAGAGAATTAACGCTATATGCTGTAACTACAGGCCTGTGAGCACAGCCACTTTGTAACGACTGAACATATCTGTAAAACAACTCTGATACTATGAAAGGAGCCCTTTAGAGCAGTGACTGATCCGCAACAAAAGCCCAATAAATAGTTGCTTCTATTTTACTATTGCATTCAATTATTATCTACTTTCAATGTATACACCCTTAGTATAAGCCCCTAGCCAATCTTGCTAACTTTTTTTAAAGGATTTGGGCATCTATGGTATAGTTACATATTGACCATATCTCATCTTATCTAGTCATCTTATCTAGTGCTTTTCATTACCAGAGGTTTAATACTATTTCAGGGTTTGTAAAATAATTTTTTACCAATTATGTATTTCAATGTAAAAACATAGAGATTGTATAAACAGTATAACAGCAATGGTATATTATCAGTACAGTTTTGTGTTTCCGGTTTTGGTGCCCAAATAAATTTAAATAGGAGGATTTGCCGCCATGTTCATTGGTCATTAGCTAGAACGTCATTCAGCTTTTTATTGCCTGTGTCCAGATTTTCCCTCACTTCCTGTCTGTTAAAAGTGTTTTCACTAGTAGGTGAGGGGAAATTTATATAATATAGCCAGGTACAGCAGTAAACACCACACAGGTTTTATAATCCTTCTACCACTTTACTCAAATTACCAAAAAATCTTTTAGCTGGATTTACAGGTAAACGTTTAACACATGAAATATATAACTTGTTTGAACAAGGCTCCTCCACCGGCCACCATGAGCGCTGGATCTAAAGAGCTCACAACGCTCATACAACCCGGCAGTTTAAGTTAAAGTGATATCTGTAGAAGCATGGCGCCTCATTCACTACCACCACCTGCCCAGCCTGTCAGGATAATGGATGATCAATGGTGTTGCTTTAAAAAAAGATATTTAAATCCTTCACCATTATTAAGTTGTATTGGGCAGCTGTACCCACAATCAATTTTAATTCTTTTTTTTCCAATGAAATTCTTCTTCTTTTTGAGGCCCGATATCTAAAAGAAAAACCAGAATGCTGTTGTATAGTGTCTATAGAGCCTAACAATACAGAGCTATCTATACCAGATTGTATTTAGCTGTTTTAGACTTTTTAGCCATCATCACTGTATGATTATACTCATTAGGACTGTATCATTATATCTCATTGGGTCCCAAGTCAACTCCATAGAAGCCATTGTTTCCATAGAACTAATAGTAGCCAAACAGAATAATTCAGCTATGGCTCCATCCACCGTCCTGAAATGAGGTGCTGCTTTTTAAGGGTATCAAACTGTACAACTTTGAACAACTTTTGTTTTGATGGACCTAGAATGTATTCTCAGTTAAGGTTCACTTTGGCTTTATGAGTGGTATGTGGTGGAGATTTATAGAGAAGTTTGTGATTTAGCCTAGAAGTCCATTATGCTGGACTGTGTGCACTGTTACCCATATTTTAAATTAGTGAAATGCAGACCTCAGTGAGGAGCAGGAGAAGCCCAAAATAGGTCTCAGAAAGAAATGCAGGGCCTACCAATGCAGTGGTTCCTCCAGAGGTTGCTTTGGGTTGGGTTCCCTGAATAATGAGCAATTAGGTTTTCTCAATTTAGATTAAGCAACACTAATAGTATTTTTGGCAATCAGTAAGGGTGACATTGTTCCCATTGACCACTACCCTATTGTACTATGAGCTGATGATTTACTAATTATAGCAGGGGGTGTCCTGAACACCCCTGTCCTGAAGTCCTGAACAATATTTCAAGGGTTCCACCATATTTAAAATGCTGTACCAATGATTATGAAAGTTCCCATTACTAACCTCATTCTAAAGAATACTAATTGACTGTCATGCCTAATAAATATTCTGCTTATAAATGTAGGTTTATTTTTTGTGATCAACCACAGCGTTCACTGGTTTCTTCTGCTGACCACTACATCAAAACCAGTAAAAGCTGCATGGGATCTAGGAGACTGACACTCCTGGAAATGTTCCTTTAGCACAGTGGTAGCCAACCTTTTCTGACCCATAGACCACTTAATTTACCGGCTCCGGACCACGCATGCCCAGAGAGCCACCTGTCACTCAAAGGGGAAGAAACTTCTCCCATAGTGACATCATGATACCAGAACCCCGGCCACTCTCCTATCGCAGATCTTAGCCTGCCCACTTCCCTGAGCCTGCGATCCGTACAAGAGACATGGTCGATGGCTCTGGCCAGTGGGCCCCCCCAGCGTGGTCCTTCCCCTGACCCCGCTCGAGGGTCCATCGGCCAGAGCAGCGGACCACCAAGTTATTTCTCTGAAAGTCTGCGTATATAGTTCTGCTTGCAGTTGGTGTCTCCTGTTGGCTTTTGTGCATAGCAGTTCATATCACTCTGATAGGATGTGAGCTGCAAAAGGCTGGAGTGGGCAGAACAAAGAGCAGCCTCAGTCCTGAGCTACTTTTATCAGAATACGGCCTGTTGTGCTGTCACCATAGGGAGCCCATTCTTGACGGAGAAGGCTTAGGTCACCTTAGTAGAACAGATCCTGAGAGGGGTAGAGGGTAGTGGACAAAATAAAGATGACACCTTGCAGGTCTGCCCACATGGAGCTAAGGCCAGCCCTGGGTATAACTCAGTAATCCAGTATATAAAGCATACATGCACAGTGTGTGTATACAGTGCATACTATAATTATTTTCAATATCATACAACTGAAAAAGTGCAAAACCACACGTCCTATGTGTCATTAATACATTATGTAAAATGGAGAAGGATCATCATATACCCTGGGAATATCAATGTAATAGACAGAAAACTAAATCCAGCCTTCCACTCTAATACTAATAATTAATCTAATAATTGTAATTCTAGTAATAGAGGTCTTAACTGCTGGCTTCGTTTAAATTTTAAACCAAAAGTGATTTGATTTTTGCAAGTTATTTAATTTCACACACTTTCAAAAAATCGCCATTTCAATGGACCTATGAAAGAAACTACATTTGTACTGGC
>NC_092862.1:124780594-124841044 GCF_032062135.1 Pyxicephalus adspersus | reverse complement strand
AGGGGAGAACAAGCGAGTGGCACCCGTTGCGCTCTTCTCTCTTCACTTGTATTGGGGTAATTCGTTGTTCATGGATCCGCCAGGACAGATCAATGAACGATGTCGAACGGCTGCTGTACAAATGTCAAATTCACGTACGAGATGGCTGGCATCAGCTGATGATCACCTGACGTGTGTATATAGCCTAAGTGACAGGTCGCTTTTGGCAACCTCACAGCAGCTGTGTGCAAAAAATGTTTCCCAACCACTCTCATTCACTTGAATAGGAGAGATTGAGGCAGCGGTGAGCCCAAGTTAGACCCCTGTGGCTCTAGGCGGTTCTGAATTGACCCTAAATACTTACCTTTCTGGATACTAGAGATAAGGGAATCCTCCTAGGTTGGATTTATCAAGGCTTTGGAGAATTCAGCTAACCTGAGCATAGCGGCAGATCCTTTAGAAGTTTATAGGAAACAATGCTGTTACTATAAGAAATATACACCCATACCAAAGTTAAAAGGAAAGTACATTAGGGAGAGGGCCATTTCATGCAGCTTTGAAAGTGACATCGAAAGTATTGAAATCCTTTAAATTGCAGGCTTGGGGGATGCCTCAGTGCAATACATGGTGTTCCGGTGCAATATGATTCTTATGGGCAGTTTTAGTGATTGTGCATGCTTCTAAAACTTGCTATGTAATTGGATTCTTCTTTTCTTTTTTTTTCTTTTTAAAATGAACACTATGGATGTTTTCTGCATCCCTGGATTGGGAGGCCTGGCTTATCGGCTGATATCCATAGATAAAATATCATGAAAAGAAATATGGTTTAAAACAGTTCTTCTAGGTGAATCTGAACATACATTAATTGGGACTTCAAATCTCAAACACAGGTGATGCTCACCGAGGGATGTGTGATGCTGGGATATACCAGGTATCCGAGGCTGCCAGGACTGGCATGGCCAAGTATCATTCTGTCATGACCAATAAAGATGGCTGAAGATCAGGAACCTGGAATAGGAGCAGGTAAAGATGGTGGCGCCTGCAACAAATAAGAACAGGCCAGTGTAGTTAAAAAAAAATGCAATAAATTAGGAAAGAATATTTTATTACAGAAGGGATATACAATAAAGATCCTGCCTGGTTGCAGATTGTTATTGATAGGGTTTAATTCCACTGCACCGTAGGCAGATATGAAAACACAACTTCATACAGCTCTGTAGTCAATATTTCATCATTAAATGTATTTTTTCATGCTAGCACTGTTAGTACCTGTTAATACCCTCCCTCTACAGCAGAGTTGGAGTGTGAGAGCAAAAAAACATTATAAAGTGCCAATCAGTTCATATACTGAAAAGAGGCGTATTGGTAGAAGAAGAAAGCAGAGTGACATAGATGAGCTAGTGAGGAGGGGTGTTCTGATTATGCCATGTGTAAGCCATACCAACCGGTTTTACTTACTAAACTGAACAGAGTTTCTCTACAAGCCATTGGTCACAAGCTTAGTAGGAATTGTGTGAGTATAATTTAGTATGGGCCAAACATGTGGAGCCATTTCCAGCTTGTCCCAAACTCACAATCATCACAATTTTAAGCCACTTACACTCTCTTTTACATTAGGCATCAGACAATTGGGCACAAGTGGTAAAAAATTGTGAATACTCACACCAATACTCTGGAACTCAGGATTCATTATCATCCGGTATAAAACTTCTAGCATCAAGCAAAATTCAGCCATTTAAAAGATCACAGTGCTACTTTGGAGAAAGTTCCACATATCCATTAGTGCATAAAGCTTTTTCTCCTGCTTTATATATAGTTAGCTAGACTGTCATCTAATGTAGAATATCACATCATACAATACATGCATACGTACTATTTCCAAAACTTTTGGAAAACCTGTTTACCAGGCTTTTAGAGGTAATCACAAAACTTGTATTACAAATGAACTCTAAAAGACTTACCCTCTCCTCTTCATACTGCAAACGTTGGAGGAGAGCACATTGCTTAGGTTTATTTTGTCAAGATAAGCTTCTTCAAGGACAGAGATTGTTCCTTTTGGTTATCTAACCCCTGTTGAGACCTCAAATGCCAGTCTCACCAAAAGGTCCAAGAACGTTAACCCAACAGAGCCAATACTCTATAATGAGGAAAACCCCAGGAGGTGACATTGATGGGGATCTACAGGTGACACTTTTGAGGCAGTGAAAAACCTTAAAGACTTCAATGTGTGCAAACTCACCCAGAGAGCCCTCTTTCTCACTTTCCTCTGGCATCCATAGAATAAATGTCACCTTCCACCTTTCCAAGGTCACCTTTGTCTCCCAGGGTCTCAAAGAATGAGGTCACATCCTTTACAAAAGAACTACCACCTGTCCTAAAGGACAACAAAATGGGTTCAGTGATGATGGTCATCAGTCTAGGGATATCTAAAAGCAGAAAAAAAAGTATTGTGGAGAAAATCACTGAAACAAGTTGGGTTTTGTTATGTTGGGTTTTAATGGGCTGGTAATTTTTTAGCTAGAGTTCTGCATTAAGTTTTGATTTAAAGGTCCTGTTTATATGGCTAAGAGTTGCTGAAAGGTAAGTGTAAGAGGATCAGGAAATGGATATCAGAGATATCTATCTATCTATTTATCTATCTATCTATCTATCTATCTATCTATCTATCTATCTATCTATCTATTTATCTATCTATCTATCTATCTATCTATCTATCTATCTATCTATCTATCTATCTTTTAATTCCAAGGGTTTTCATATCAGGACATAACATACAGTATCATATAATGCCATAACAACTAATTATCTGCTCCTTGGCAGGTTATAAAATGATTTCAATCTATCCTCAAGTATAAAAAAAACTCACAGCACATTCCACTGTGTCATTATCTTTTTAACAAAAATGAAGCTAAAATGGAGAAGCCATGTGTAAAACATTAAGTACACCCCATAATTCAATAGCTTGTAGAAGCATCTTTAGCAGTAATTATTTTTAGTATGATTTTATCAGTCTCTCACATTACATTTGTTTATGCCCAGGCCTGTAAAATTCCCTTTGCAGCATTTTGATTGTGTTGAGGTCTGGACTTTTACTTGGCCATGGCAACACGTTTTCCTTCATCCATTCTTTTGGAGAATTGCTGCTGTTTGGGAATATTGTGCTGTTGCATGACCCAATTCCAGCCAAGTTGTAGCTGTTGCACGGATGGCCTCACATTTGAATCTGGAATACTTTGAAGAGTTCATGGTCAACTCAATGACTACAAGGTGCCCAGGTCCTGTAGCTGTCAGGATCTGAACCCAGGGCTGCTTCTGTGTCTGGTGGTAGAGCTACCCACTAACCTACCTAAAGGCTGCTTTCACAGTCACCCTTCCCTGATACCCTGTGTTGTGATGAACTCTGAACTCCCCGTTACTACCCTTGATTTCCTGTCCTGCCCTGGATTTCCTCTTTGTCGGAATATTGTGCTCCTGCATCGACTTTTCTGGTATTCACTTGTGTACTGACCTTTGGCTACAGAAATACCGAATACACTTTATTGTTCACTGCCTTTATTCTCATCTACCTAGGTACGGTACTGACTTTGGCTCACCCTCTGATCACACTCCTGCATTATTATATCCAGCTTTGTACTGAAGTGTATTTATCATTGCGGGCTCATTTGTTGCTACCGCTATTGGCCTCTGAGCCTGTTCCTACCAAAAAAGTTCAAATTATTATTCCTCCACCACTGTTCACAGTTGGTATGATATGTTTGTGTTGAGATGCTGTGTGTGGTTTTCAAACCTGCAGATTTAGGATTGTTTTCAGGCAAAAACGCATTCCTGTATATGCGTTTTCTTGTAGTGACATGACTATGGATTTTGTAAAGCACTGCATAACATGTCCATGCTATATAAATACTTGTTAATAATAATAATAATAATAATAATAACCTAATTAAAAAAACACATTAAAGCGCATGTACCGGCATTTTCAAATGCATGGAAATGATGCTGCCTTCTACCTCTATTATTTTAATCCAGTATTTATATAGTGCTGACATATTATGCAGCGCTTTACAAAGTCTATAGGTATGTCACTAGCTTTCCCTCAAAGGGGCTCACAATCTAATGTCCCTACCATAGTCATATGTCTTTTTAATACAGTCTAAGGTCAATATTGGAGAAAGCCAATTATTCTTACTGCATGTTTTCGGAATGTGCAACACAGCAAACTCCATGCAGATAGAGTCCTGGCTGAGATTCAAACCAGGGACCAAGGGCTGCAAAAGCCAGAGTGCTAACCACTGAGCCACCATGCTGCCCAGATTGGTATGTTTTCCACTTTTATATAATTTTAATGTTTAAAGATGGACTTAAAATTGTTTGTAATTGGCCTCATAACCCTGCCCAAATTGATGAGCAGCAACAATCACCTCTGTAAAATCATTGCTGATGTCTTTTCTTCTTGGTATTATATTAACACACACCTGAATGCTCAAGACCAGCAAACTGTCAAAACTTCTACTTTTATAGAGGTGCTCACTCTTGTTGATAATCAGTTAACCTCCCTAGGGGTTGATTTCTTTCCCGTTTTATATGTCTAAAAGCGGTACATTGTTTTTCATGAAAATTTTTTTTTACAATATAATATAAATAGTATGCGTAAAATAAAGTTTGAAACACAAAATCATTTAAAAACAATAATTTGAATAAATTAAAAAATCTATTAAAAATAAAAATTTAATTAAAAAAAATTATTAAAAAAAAAAATACATATTATACTCATACTATTATATATACTGTAAAATAAATGTTCTTGAAATCAATGCACTGCTTTTACACATATAAATCCAATGTATTGCATTGAATACAGTTATTTTGTATTGAATGCAATACAAATGGATTTTGAATTTCCCGCCCCGCCCGGCCGGGGAACTCCCCCGGTGACTCATCGGAGCAGAAGCAGGAAGAAGAGAGAAGAAAGAAGACGCGATGGAGGCCGCGGAAAGGAGAAAGGAGATCGCGGCGCTGGACAGCGCCGGACCCCGGCGGATCAGGTTAGTGCTCTATTTACTAACCTTCTCTAGGTGTTACAACCCCGAGAGTGGCTCAGGGTTACCTCTTGTAGCAACTTTTTCCACCCCGAGCCACTCTCGGGGTTACCGCTAGGGAGGTTAATCAATGCATGTGATTAGCAGCACAGGGCTGCTTCTTACCCTCTAAATTCCTTTGGAAATGGTAAGGGTGTACTTAAAGTCTAAACTCAGAAATTTCACTTTACATGAAAGGGTAGACAATTCTTTTATGTAAGGTAAAAATTCTGTTTGTTTGTTTTTTTTTTTACGTGCCACACCCTTTTAAAAGAAAAAAAAAGGTCGCAGTGCCGACCCCCTAATTCTCAATCAAGAATGAATGGGAGCGCAGAGCCTCCCATGATACCTATTTCACGCATCCTGGGGGGATTCTTTGTGCTCCTTCTGCACATGCCCAAGCATCTCGGGCATGCGCAGAAGGAGCCTTTTCGTGCAAAGAGAAAAGCTTGTCGATGCCACGCACGCGCAGTGAGAGCGGCAAGTTTTTTTCCATCCTACGTCACCCAATATCGCGCCTGGGTCAGGTGACGTAGGATGAAGAACCAGGAAGAGGAGAACATGGCGGTGCCCAGGGCACCGGGCCAGGACGGATGCTGGGACCACGTGGGCCCCAATGCAAGACACCCCTGGATGGATCAGACTGCCCTACGGGATTGAAGGTAAGTGTATTTTTTTTTTTTTAGGCACTTTTTAGTTTAATTCTACTTTAAGTTATTTACACTTCTTCGGCATTCGTTTAATACATAATGTATAATAGTAACACAATGTAATATTTCATTTGTTGTTCATTTGAGGTTGCATTTAATTCATTTTAAAGCCTTTTAAGCACCAGATGATATTTTTGTTCTGATATGCAAAACAATGGTTGTGCTTTCCTTCTCATGACTGTATCCATATATCTATTTATCTTTCCCTCTATATCTCTTTCTTTCTCAGTTTCTCAATCTCAAGCTTTTTTCCTCTTTTTTGGCAATGCTCCTGGGAAACTTGCTGTCCTTAAAATCTATACATTTTTTCACCACATGAGACAGACGCTGCTGCCAATAAAGGAAAATCAAAGCATCTGTTCCTTCCTTCTGGCCTTGTGCTTGTGATGGAGGTCTGCAGATCACGCTGCTTGGATATTGCTTATTTCCCGCTGCTACTTTATTATCTGCTTTTTTTTCTACACGTGGCCCTGCAGCATTTGTCTTTATGTTCAGACCTCAGGCACTCCTCCCTATCAGGACTAACTCTGGTGCAGGTATATTAATGAGAGGGGACAATCAATTAAAATCCACAGTGACTGGAGCAGATAATGAAATGAATTTGTTTACAAGGGATTGCTGATTTTCATTGCTGCACATAGACCGTCTGTATAACATGACCGTAGTGCAGAATAATGCTCCATTCACATTGTTATAATGAAAGCTCAACAAAAAAAGTTCACATTCAATAGACGATGTCGATAAAGTCACCTTATGGAATGGGAAACTGCTGCAAGTAGGTTTTTGGGATTGGCAACAAATCCCAAGGTGGTAGGAAATGTTACAATTGTGGCTGTGATTTACTAATGAAATAAGGAGATGATGGGCTAAATGACTGTGGTACACTTGCATGGCCAATATGTAGTTTAACTGCTTTGGTGCAAACATAGCAAAGTTAACTAGTTGGGCAGCATGGTGGCTCAGTGGTTTGCACTCCGGTCTTTGCAGCGCTGGGTCCCAAGGTCAAATCTTGGCCAGGACACTATCTGCATGGAGTTTGCAGGTTCCCCCCGTGTTTGTGTGGGTTTCCTCCAGGTACTCTGGTTACCTCCCACATCCAAAAAACATGCAGTTAGATTCATTGGCTTCTCCCAGAATTGACCTCAGACTGTTGTAATGACATATGACTATGGTAGGGACATTAGATTGTGAGCTCCTTCGAGGGACAGTTAGTGATGTGACTATGGACTTTGTACAGCACTGCTTAATCTGTTGGTGCTTTTTAAATACTGTGTAATATTAATAGTGCATTTCTGGTACAGATAAATACATCTGAAACAGCTTACAGAATGTATGATGTTATTATGAGTGATGGATGAAATTGACAACATTTTCATGAAAGAAGGTTTTTGCAAGATTTTTTGGAAATTTAGTTTTGTTGCAAAACCCCGGACCATATCAATGTCCCTAAAACAGTGGCTGGGATTTATCATGGGGACCTGTAGGCACATGTATCAAGTGATAATGTAGCTTTTCTGTGAATGTTATATAGTATAAGTCAGGAAAATGAATGTTTAAAGACTCCCTGAGTTATGTGAGAACTTACCTAAATGAACATTTTTTTTCTTTTTAAGAATGCCGGTTGTTTGTTAACATATAGTTAGGAAATCATGTTTTGACATACTTTGCTATTTTTAAAGATGTTCATTTACTACATTTTCTCACAGGTCTTTTTGATTCCCCTCAACACCGCTTGGAGACTTTTGTCATTGCCAATGTCAACCAATCACCGCAGTAGACTTTATTTGGAGCCCTTTATTTAGCCTGCAGGTGACAGTGAAAGGATCCGTTATATTAGGCTATCTCAAACTTTTTAACATGGGGGAACCCTTGAAATAACTTTCAGGTCTTCAGGGATCCTCTGCTATAATTACTATATCCACAGATCACTGTATATTAGTGTGATGGTCAGTGGGAAGAATGTCACCCTTACAGATAATGTAACTGCTCATTGCTCAAGGAACCCCTAGCAACTTCTTCTTCCAATACTTGAGAAATACTGGGTTAGATGTTTGCCTCCAAGGCCAAGTCCTCCCTGTTAGAAAAATAAAGGAAGGCAAGTAAAATAGACAAACACATGTGTACATGGTGAATGCATTGAAGCACAGAAGAAGTATGTAAATGAATGTAATTTATATAATTTTAAACAATGTGACCCAGTTTTAAATGCATAGATGTAAAATGAGTTAAAAGTGTCATTTTTAAAGTACAACACGAGGGGGCAGCATCACACCACTGCAGAAGTCAGCTGTACAGTAAAATATATGCTGCTAATAAGGTTTCAGAAAATGCAATTAGAGGAATAGTGAAATCTTTGCAGGTTATCAGACTAGTTCTCTCTGTAATAGATGATAATGCAGTTTAGAACTTTACTCCCTGTTATGGATCATGAAAGAACAAGCAAATTATATATTAAACTAATCACTGATATCGCATGCTTGTCACAGGTTCTTTTTCTATTTCACCTATGCTGGCAATTGATATCCTTTAATAAATTCTCCCTCTACATTTGTCATTAATCTATTATCTCATCTTCCAGTCATTTTCCATGCAACCAATTTCCGTGTTTTTTTTTTCTCTTAAAATGATATTAGTTAATTACAATGAGTCATGCAATAAGATATATTAATTATTTTCAGATGTGTTTAATCGTCTACAGCATGGTTTGGTGGGCACGGACAGGGCTTCAGAGTGGGGGTCTCAAATGCAAATATTTAGTAAGAAATATAGAAAACACCAGATGCTGGTGGGTTCACGTCCAACAAATAATTTCTCCCAGTGTTATAAAAAGGTCATTCTTAAAAAATGTTTTTGATTTCTCAGTGTTTGTAGATGCTGGTGAAAATTTTCTCCCATTAGTTTAGTTTCTCTCACCTGACTTTAGACGTTCTATGACGTTAGATTTTTGGCGTTGGAAAGGAACTTTTACAATCCTTTCCAATGACAAAAGACTGAATAACACAAGAACAAGCTCTGTACATACAGCGCCATTCTGCTCTATGCCAAGCCCGACAGCTCGGACAAGAATCATCTGACATGTGTACTTAGCCGTACGATTACAATAGAGAGCCAGATGCTGGAAAACAATACAGACCAGAAAGAATTTGCAGCTTTGTAGTGAACTTTTTTAATGTTGCATGAAAGATTCTAAAGAGCAGTGCCAAATCATTTCATTGGAAATGTACAACTTACTGTGGAAAAAGCCTACTCATTTCAGGGGTCCAGCTCATCTTCATCAGGCCTTGATAATATGGTCATAGTAATATTGAATGGATGCGGCTTATGACATCTTTGGAAGTTTTTTGTATAAAATGCCCATATTAGAGGGCACACCATTGATTGAGATGTTTTTTTTTAGGAATCCCGCTCTCTACATTCTTTGCTTTCTCTGATATTGGCTGTGGACTTCTAGTTGGGCTGACTTTTTTGGAACCTCTTCATCATTGCTCCTTGAAGATACTATACTTGTTTATTTTTTTTTTTTTTGGTAAAGTCACCAGGAGGTAGAGCTAATTGATAATTGAGACATACAATGTTGCTTTTGTCAAAAAACAAAGCTTTGCTCCTGGTAGCCTTTTGTTTTAGATCTACAATGTACAGTGCACTATCTACATAGTGTAAAGCTTAGCTTTGTGTGCGGCGGTGCTGCATAAAGTCAGCTGCCAGTAACAATGTACTCTATGGGCATGCACCTCATTAGCGCCCATTCAATGGGTGATGAAGATCACCATACTCTCTGGCATAGAGCTTGATTTATTAAAGCTCTCCAAGGCTGGAGAAGATATATTTTCATCAGTGAAGCTGGGTGATCCAGCAAACCTGGATTGGATTTTTTAAAAAGTCATTTGCTATTTGTTAGCAAATATTTCCAATCCTGGACCAGATCCATTTCAGGTTTGCTGGATCACCCAGGTTCACTGATGATATTTAGTCTTCCCCAGCCTTGGAAAGCTTTAATAAATCAGGACCTTGGAGTCACACTTGGCGTCTTCCTCCGATGTGGTGATGACAGGTCTAGGACCTGTCATTGCTGCAGAGTGTCTGCACACAGGTAAGTCAGTGCTATAATTGACATATATGCTGTGCATAATGGATGAATATGGTAGAAGCTCTGTACCCACCAATAAATAGTTCCACTTTATTGAAAAATTCCATCACCTACTGGATTTTGTGTTTTTCTGGTATTGTTATTTATGCAGAAATTAGACCGCAATGTAAAATATAGTAAATTACCCATTCTTAGATTTACATATTTTGCAAGTACATAAAAATACCTCTGATCATCTAGAAATGCAGCATCCTTTAACTTTCTGTAGTACGGCGATGAGGAGAAGGAAAGTTGTGGTCCAAATTGGGAGCAAGAGGCACAAAGTGACAGCTCTGCTCCTTCATAGATACTGGACATCATATTGCCACCCTAGGATGAGAAGTGTGCTACTGGCAGGATCATTATATAATAGATCAAAAAACAACAAAGACAGAGATTTAAGCAGGGTTTTTCGGCACAAACGATGTATTCAACATACATTAACAAAATTTGTAATAGGGTTTGTACATTAAAAAATACCACTGTACACAACTAGTACAAACCCTATTACCATATCTCTAGGATCATTATATAAAAATAAATGAGAAAAGTCCTAAAAATGCAGCCACCACAACTACGGAGTTGCACATCACAGCTATGGTTTATAGAAGCCTTAAATTGGACCTACCACCAAAATGTTTACACAAAATGGTGGACAACCCTTTTATGTAAGGAAAATATTTGTTTGTTTTAAAGCCCCCCCCTCCTCAAAGCAGCAGTAATGACAGAATGGGAGTGGAGAGACTTCTGGCTGCTTCTTCTGCACACGCCAGATTTTGGGGGCTTTATCCCATATGGGGAAATAAAATCTCCTTTTTTCCCCATTTGCAGCAGGCTACGTCACCCAGCGCAAGCAAGATCAGGTCACATAGCCAGAAGAGGAAAGAAGATGGGAGCAACCCGATGAAGCGGCATTCTAGGGCAGTGTAGGACCCAATCAAGGAAAGCTCCAGGAGAATCAAGAGATCTGCAGAGGTTTTTTTTTTAGTTTAGTTCTGCTTTAAATCCCCATCACTCTCTTACTCTGCACTTAGCTGTACAAATTCTTAATATATTTTGCTCTGGCAAAAACTCCTATGATATTATCTGACAGTGAGTGTCAGTATAATATTAAGAGTGGATAGGAAGGGTATGGAAGTCCTGACAGAAATAGATAGATGCTTGAACTGTCTAGCAGCTTGCTGATGAGAGCTCCTTTATGCTAAGGATAACAATCTGATTGAACATCTCTATCGAATCAAATTCAGACTGAATTTTTCTTCTTACCCATTATAACCTTTGTAAAAAAAGTTTATTAAAAATAAGTCCATCTCTTGTGAAGATGTATTCATCCTTCACCCTTGCACTGATCCTTAACATTGTGCAGCTTACCTAAACCAATACTACCATACTTGTCCTATTGTAGTCAATCAGGAATTATGTAATGGAGACATGAGTGGGTCCAGGCTAAAGATCATTCTAGTGGGGCTCCTAGGCAGGGTATGTGCACTTCCCAACTGTCCCAGATTTGGAGGAGATCATCCAGTGCACATACCCTGCACATACCTTTGTCCAACTTTTAGATCCCTCTGACCCTCAAACTTCTGTCCTTTGTTGTCATTTTTTCTGTTTAAATTTACATTTTTTTCTAAAGCTAATAAAAAGGAAATATAGTCATATAAAAGGGCACTTGTTGGCTCAACCAATCATCTATTTGTGTCTTCATATTTTTATATAGTTCATAAATAGGGGGCATGGCAGGGCTGTACCTTTTGCCGGCATACTTAAAGCTAAAAGGTATCCTCCCCTATCTCCAAAAGTTGGGAGGGTATTATTAAAAGTATTATGAAGTTTCATCAATCATATTCAAGTCTGAAGATTGAAGGTAGTTGGCGGTACAAGAAACAGTTACCATTCATGTTACCTAGTATTTGCTTAAGGAATTACACTTCTTCTTTCTTTGTTTATGAAGGAATGTGAATATTTTTGAATATATTGAAAATTGAATATTCAAAAAACCACAAATTTTAATAAACATAATGACTGTAGCAACATTTACTGGATAGCTGTACTGGGTCACTGTTTAATTCTACTTGCTGTCTACAGTTGGTACACAGTTGAAAACCTTCAGTGTTTGGAGTAAGCCATGCAACATAAGATCCTCTTATGCAGTTCATTCTGTTGCGGGGCTCCAATTACAAGTTCTGTGACTTCTAGTAGATGGGACTTATTGTCTTTTATGTAAAGTACAATAAGGAAAGAAATGTTACTCCTTCTTCAGAGTAAACCTTTGCTATTATATCTATTTCTTATAAACAGTGACTTGCTTTGGGAACAAATAGAAAAAAATCACAAAAACATTTCAGAAGTGCTTCATGCTGTGTGTTCTTGTCTCAGCAGCAGTTATTATCACATCGGCTTTCAGAGCAGATGCATTTCACCTAGAGTGGCTTTCTCTTTGCTTCCTCTAAAGTTTAGAATTAAACTTTCACAGATAATTGAAAAGTGGTATTTTTAGTCTTCTTCAAAATACATTCAGTAAATCCCCTTGAAAGCCATTGTGTGTGATAGACTTGATAAAGTCTGGATATACTTTCAGTCTTGTCTGTTAACTGGTCATGATAAAAATTTGTAAGGAAGTCAGGCATGAACATTGTAAAATAAAATGATTCAAAGGTTACAGGAATGAGCAAGTCTACCCATGAAGGTTCAATTCTGACCATTTGTAGGAAAATTAGGCAAGGTATTGTCCAACAAAGGGCATAGGAAACTTGGCACTGTCATGGGGGACATATACCAATGGCCAATGCCCTCTTTCTAATAGTGTTAGCTCACACTGGCACTGTGGTGCTCAACCATTTATAGAAGGAGAACTGGCTCATCTGTTCTTTCAAAACATTGGCTCTTGACCAGGGGCAATGGCGTATTCTGTGATATAGACTTTTCATTTTTTTCTGCTGCAGGCAAAGGTTTGTAGTTGTTAAACTTTGAGAATTCAACACAAACTTGTGGTAAAAGGTAACTTAAACATTATATATAGCTGCAAGCTACTTTCTAAAATTCTTTCATTTTCATTCTAACAATTGTTGCTGAACTGGCTGTCCCCAAATTCTACAAAACAAGCATCTTCTTGCTAAAGGATGGGGCCTACCTGTGAAATATTCGAGGGAGTCTTCAAATAGTTTCTGCACTTTTATATTTTTATTTGAAAAGGCAAGGGCAGGAGCAGTAGTAATTGGCTGAGAGTGTCATCTGACTAGTCTGACTGACAAGCCGGCTAACCTTCTAACTTAGTATACGAGTTGTCACGCTGTGGTAAAGGTGGCTGTGAAACTTTTAAATTTCAAGAGAAACAGCTTTTGTCATACGCTTTATAAGCTGTGCTGGTAGCACAAATTCATCTCCTAATGTGTGCTCACTATGGGGATAAAGTTATCCCTTGTAGAGTCATCTATAAATGGATCTAAATGTGCGAGAATGGCCGTACTAGTGTGACGAGTGCAGAGCGCTCAGGATGTCCAGCCACGACTACGAGGAAGGATTTCATGTGATGATGATGTGAAAGCATCATTGGCTACACTCTCAACCAAAAATATTTTTTGCTGATGGCATGAAAAAGTTGGTATAACGCTGAGAAAAATACATTTTACAAGAAGGTGACTATGGAGAAAAATGATGTAATTTGTTTTCGAATTAAAAAAAGTGCGGAAACCTTTTGAAGACCCCTTTTATCTCCAGAGAAAAATTAGTCTAGGAAGTGACTTCTAGAGAATGGGCACTTTCTTGGTCAGGTCTTTTGCTAAAAAATGTCTGATGAGAGCTAGGGGGCAACTTGAGTGAAATGGTGAAATAATTACCAGTTCACTGGGGCAAGCTAGGATAGTCCAGTGCTTGCAGGGAGTTAAAGGTAATGCAAAATGCATCAGTTGGGTATGGAAAAGTTCTGAAGTAGAGTATGGAATGAATTATTTTGGAGGACTTAGATTGATCACACATCATCTAATATCTATGGCCAACATTTGGCTTGAACTGATCAATATTTAAAGTATAAAAGCTGGCATTCCTGCAGCTTTTAATTTACCCAGGCTGCACCATGGTGGGCAGATAAGAAGCACCTCAGATACAGCTTGATTTGATATTCTTGGAATAACTTATTATGTGTACAAATTCTGTGTCTGTCCTCATCTGTTTTAAATACATTGCAAGCTTTTGACAAATGACAGGTTACATCAATTTCCTTTGTTGTGTTCTTGCCATATAATACACATTGAACCAAACAAGAGATTGAGTGATTGATGTAAACTAGTGCATTGTAGTAGACAGGCTCTGTTTAGCTCTGTGATGTCTGGGGCTACAGAGAGCTGTGAAGATCCAGGTATACAGGTCTCTTGTTAAATAAATAAAAAGTCTACTCGTTTTTTACAGGAAATGAGAACTTTTAGAATGAAGTACATTAAAGGCACCTTTTCTTCAATGAGCATCAACTAATATATTTATAACACCATAATTTAATTATATATTAAACTATACACATACATATAAGACATATAGGACACATATGACTGTCTCACTAATCTTTCAACGCATTTCACCAGATATGCTTTTTCAAGGAAAGATGCGACAAATATGTTTTAGTTACAAGCTTATGTTTCCTGCCTTAAAAGTTATTTTTTTACAGGTTGATAGGTATCTCCGCAATGGTAGAACATATATAAAAGCTAAGCAGGTGGCACTGGAAATTGGGAAAGGTATATAAATATATAACTTCATTTTTAATTAATTCAACTCCAGGCTAATATATTCTTACGGGGGCATATTTGCAGAGTCTTTGATGATTCCTATATAATAACATCTAGATGTTCACTGGAGAGCCATGGCTGTGTAACTAGGACATATATGTCTCATCATCTTTTCCTGAATATCTGCAAAGGTTCTGCAGGACTGAACTAGAACCTCATCCCTATTGCGACTCCAGTTTATGTAAAAACTTTCATATCCAATGGAAGAACCAATAAAGGTTCTGGTTTCCACAACCTTTTATGCATACATCTTGTAATCTTGTACATAATTATATATAGAAATGACAAATGTACATAGTCCTAATGAATATACTTTATAGGTTATGCTTTTGATACCTGAGCTTTCCTTTAAAGTCATAAATGCAAATATATTTACTCCCCTTCAAGTTTCCCTAATCCATTTTTGAATGTGACACGTTATTTTTTAGGAGCTAAGACTATTCTATTGTAACTTTTCCTACACAGAAATGTTTTTAATTAGGCTACAACCATGCGGTACAATGATAAGCATCTTTTGGTCAATCATATTCCTTGTTCTATTTAGCATTCTATAGAGCGTAGAGTACAATTTATCTGAATAATATTGTAATCAGAAAACCTAGCTACTCTCTAAATCCTGCCAAGGGTCTGAATGCTATTTCACAGCAGTTAGTCTGACAAACCTTTTACATAATTTGAATCCCTGTAAAATTGTAAGGCTGATTGTGATTGTGTATTTTGCTGTCAACGTGATGGAGCTCTTACTGCACCTGAGATTTTCCAGGAGTTATACTCAGTAAAAGTGAAGCTGTGAGGCATGAAATGAAGTGACAGAGGGATATATTGTGTGCTTAGCAGTTCAAGGTAGATATGATGCACATGATAAGGGGACAGAAAGCTAGTCGTTGTCAGCCAACAATTATACGTGGTATTCTAATGCTACGGTTCATGAAAATGTCAAATATTAATTTGAGATCACCAGTCAAATATAGGAAAATACCCTCAAAACTAATTTTATATTCCTTCAAATGAAATAAATTATTTTTAAATTTTGAAAAATTTCCTAAAACCTAAAATCTCTCTTTACAGTGAGTTGCTATATACCAAATGGATGCTGAAATCAGGCTTGCAGCAATTGTGACTGAGCTGAAGATGTACATAAATATATTTTATTACTGCATCATTTTTTGATACAAACTTTGTGGAGTTTATTATGTTAAATTGTTACAAATAATATTATGATATTATGATTTCAGCTGCTTGTAAATGCAAATATTTATATCCAATGCGTGGCTGTTCTCTGGGCGATGCCAAAGGTCAGAAGAGAATGGCTAAACTGGTTCAAGCTGATAGAAAGGCAGAAAGGCAACAGTCACAACTGCAAAGAACCATTCAATACATCTGAGGTATGCAGAAGAGAATCTATAAATGCACAACACATTTAACTTTAAAGCAGATGAGCTACAGCAGTAGATACAATTCATACAGACTCACAGAAATCAGACAAGTTTTCTGATGCAACAGTAGGATGGTAGGGTCAGAATTCAGCGTAAACACGGAAGTGTGGATCCATCCTACATTGTATAAACAGTCCAGGGTGGTGGCACTGTAATACTGGCGTGGTGAATAATTTCTTGGCATATATATATATATATATATATATATTTTCAGTGGTGCCTTGGTATAAATCCTTAATTCGTTCCAGATCCTTGGACTTATACTAAACACATTTTCCCCATAAGAAATAAAAGGAAAATGATTAATCTGTTCCCATTGGCATATTATACATTGATGGGGCTGTAATTTAAACACTGCTTAATACTAAAATACATGAATACAAAAGCAATTATGATGAAATAAATGAAAATTTAACCTCACTTTACCGTGCTGAGAAGAGTACAGTGCCGACTAGGATGGTGCTGAGAAGGAGGAGATGATATGTAATTCACAGAGAGTTATAGCGGGTTGTTCGCTGAATGGTAGCAACTGGCGTACTGACGCTCGTGGGCAGTCGTGGCTTTGTCTCGAGAGAGGTAAATAAGGGTAGCGTGCGGTGTTGTGACTCATTTTGACCCATACAAGTTCTAGTACAAAGGTTGTATACCAAGCAAAATTTTTCGTGTCCAAACAGGACTTATACCAGGTTGGACTTATTCCAAAGCAGACTTTTACTGAGGTACCACTGTATATATATGTGTATATATATATATGTGTGTGATGTCCAAGGATGGAGGGGGGTGAATGTTTTTTTTTTGTTATTTGGCATTTTATTTGGGTCCTCTCCTCCTCCTACTCTCACTGTCTGTATCTGATTCTCATTTAAAACCCCTATTTAATGTACAGCACTGCCTAATATGTTGATGTTATATAAATATTATTTTTTATTATTATTATTATTATTAATAATAATAATAATAATCATCATCATAATAATAATAACATATTGTTTTATTAAATATACTTTGCTGTGTGATTGTAGTAACATTACTTTCTATTGTAAATGTTCAAATGCTAATAATGTAGCTGTATATAATTCATCCTTGTATGTAACACTTTATATATAGTAACATGAAGCAATGGTGTTACATAAATCACTAATATTAAAATAATTATTAATAATAACATTTCTCTTTAGAGTTAAAGCTTGAAAGACCTCCAGAATTCAATCATTTTGTTAGAGATATGTAGTCTAGTCTGATTCTTCCTGCAAGACTTTAATCTAAAATAAGTTGTATTAAAGACTGTTAATAAAAGTTCTCCTCTGCATAAAACCCCTGTTGCTCCGCTGATTGAAAAGTTACATCACACAGGTAATTAAATCATCTTTTAATCTATGTTAACTGATAACTCCCACTGCAACTGTGTTTAAAACTCTGAAAAAGAGTAAAGTAAACTGCAGAAAAAGGATAAACTAAAAAAACAAGTTCAGACACAATTTAACACTCATAATTGCATATTTTGCATTGAAAAATGCATTTATGAATAGTTATTGATATGCAAATTCTGGCAAAAATGTTATTCTAAATTTCAGTTTCTGTGCTATCTGTAGATGAAATACAACATAACTTTAATCACTAAAATAATAGTCTTTGTGGACTTGAACTCTAGCTGCAACAACCTGATTCAACATGAAAAATTATCCTATATGGTATTTCTCTTTATTGGTATTGCTATATCACTTTAGGCCCCTGACTACACCAGTGACCACATAAGTGACAATAATTGACATTTTCCCGTTCACAAAGTGCAGCCTACCAGCCATGCTGACTACTGTGTCATCACATAACATGCTTTGTGAATCCATGGCAGTCAGCAGAAAAAAAAAAACTTCCCAATGTCAGTGGTATCAGTTGGAAAAAAGTTCCAAAGTGCCATTGTTAATCAGATGAAGTGGGAGGTGAATAGGGTAGGGGGTTTGGTGGCCCTGAAAAGGCAAAAGGCTAATGAGCTCAGGGGGCTCCAAATACAATGTTGGGTTGAGGTGTTCATTTCAAATGTCTGTTTACACAGCAGAGCAGGTGACCAGGTGGCAGTGCATTGCTTTTTGGAAGACATTTATTGTCTCTACTTCATGGAACATTGGCACTTCTTTTCTCCTAACTCATTTTTTCTCTACTCAGCTATTGTGTAAATCAAATAAAGAAAATAGTTTTTCAACCAGCAGTTATCCTGGCTCCTGTACTTACAGTCAACACACTGCTGGAGAATATAGCCCTACTTCTGGAGTTGCATTAAATATCCTAGTTCTCATCTCTAACTGAAAGCCAGCAGTTTTCCAGGTATGTCATCAATATATCTTGCCTGTGCATTGCTACACATGCATGCAGTGGTCATGATTTGGAACTCCTGGGCTGTATGTGTGTGTATTTGTTTTAATGAACAGATTACTACAATTAACCACACCTAAAATTTTCCCTAAATTAAAGATTTAGGATTTTAAAACTTCCCAGTTATGGGCATTTCTAGCGTCCCAAGTGTGAATCTTGGCCAGGGCACAGTGTGCATGGTGTTCACATGTTCTCAATCGGTTTGTGTGACTTTTTCATCCCAAAACAAATTAGGTTGATTTGCCCCCCCCCCCCCAGACATTAAAACATGACTATGGGCAGCGCGGTTGGCTTAGTTGCTAGCTCTTTTGCTTTTGCAGCACTGGTTCCCAGGTTGAAATTTTGCCCAGGGCTTTATCTGCAAGGAGTTTGTATGTTCTTGCGATGTTTGTGAGGTTTCCTCTGGGCACTCCGGTTTCCTCCCACATCCCAAAAACATGCAGTTCTGTGTTAATGACATGTGACTATGGTAGGGATGTTAGATTGTGAGCTCCATTGAGGGACAGCTAGTGACAAGAATATAGACTTTGTAAAGAGAGCTACATAAATACAAATTAATATAATTATTATTCTTATTAATAATAATAATAATAATAATAATAATAATATGATTGGGGCAGATCCTACCCTGGAGCTCCTCTGTGGGATAGTTGGACAATATGGATTCTGTAAATCATGATGTAAAATGTCAGTGCTATTTAAACAAAATCTCCCTTACAAAGCTATTTAAATAAATGATGATTATAATAAATCGATAGCAATAAAAAAATACAGCTTCTAACATTTACACTAAAAAAGAATGAATATTTCACAGCTAGATTTGTGTTTAAAATACTTTTTATGAATGGGAGTGGAACCAGTGCTTTATGCATTATAAATGTAAATTTATATTTAACAAGCTTGACATGGTGAATGCCGGAAACATATGTTCATATACTCAAAACGAGAAGCATGATGCCAAACTTCTTTTGTTATTCCCCTACGGACCCCTTACTATAATTATGAGCATGCTGCTTCATGTTAATATTGCAGCTGTTTTCCTCCTTTATCCATGTGCCTGTTCAAATATTGAACGCTTTTATAAGGCACATCAGGTAAACACTGTTAAAACCTCCTGCCCCATTCTTTGTTTTTTATTGAATTCTAAAATCCTCTTAAAAACAATGAGTTACAAATACTCCACTGAAGATATTTTGAAGGACAATTTAGAAAAATACAAAAGTATATAAAATGAATCACTGTATGTAGAGCATTAAAAAGAGATGGACAAAGTCCACCATTTCTACAGTACGCCTCTGACATTTCCAATCTGCCTTTTTAGAACATTTTGGAGGTTGAAAATAAATAAGCCAACAAAAGACAGATAGATGTGCGCATCTGTATGTGTGAATCAGATGGGGGCTGTTAAAAGGGATGAAAGAGGAAAAGAAATTGAATTTAACAAGCAGTAATAAAAAAAGGATATTGTGGTTAGGTGTAAGGTTGCTATTTATATTAAACTTTTTGGGCATTATTTGCAGCTACAGAGGTCAATGTTGTTCTAAAGCATTCTTACTGCTTGGTAAGAATTTTATTGTCCATAGTCTGGGGACGGGCACATTAATTGTTCTTGATTGCAAATGAAAGCAGATACATTTTTCTCCTAAGCACCCTGTGAGCTCCAAACCCCAGAATACCAAAACATGCAATTTCTTCATCCCTCCCAGGTGGTGACTTTAAAAGAAAATGTTAAAATGTGTATATAAGGTTCCTTCAGGGCTTTTTACTCCTGAGGGGATAAAAAAAATGTGCTGGCACCTAAAGATGCATGGCTTTTATTCATGGAGCAGTTCAGCAGCATGCATTTAGTCACAGGTGTACTACATGGCATCCAAATGTGAATCAGCTGCTTCATTGTGCCTCCTAGAGATTTCAAACAGAATAAAAAAAATATAAAGTATAAAGAGTTTACAGAAGTGGTTGCCAACCTGGCTCTGGCAGGTGTGCCCCCCTGCAGGGTCAGAAGAAGGAGTCCGCTGGCGGGTGCACCGGCCAGAGTCGTGGACCATGTCCCCCGTATGGACACAACCCGCCCACTCCCCTATGGTAGGCTCAGACCTGCGATGGGAGATTGGGGGGGGGTTCTGGCATCATGACGTCACTCTGGGGAAAGTTACCTCCCCTTTGAGTGACACACAGCTTCCTGCGCATGCATGGATTCCATGCATTTAGTGGTCCTTAGGTTCGAAAAGTTTGGCGATCACTGGTTTACAGTGAATTCTCCATGGCTTTTAATTAGGTCTCTCGCAATTGACCTACTCAAGCATTGGTTTAGGCATTGTAGAGGTTCACAAGAAAGTAATAACTAGTGATTAGATAAGGTGATTATGAGCTTTACAAATGATTGTGCTGCTTAAAGTGTAACAATGGAATGTGAGCATGTAGAGGGGAGGTGCCTGCAAAGAGTTTGTAGGAGTTTAAAAATCTAGATGCAAAAATGAGTAGATGGCGAGGACCAATTAATAAAAATGAGTAATGTATGGGGTTTCCATTACATAGTCCAGCCTTTCTCAAACTTTTGAACATAGGGGAGCCCTTTAAATAATCTTCAGATCTTAGGGAACCCCTTCTATAATTTTTACACCCACAGCTCACAGTATGTTAGCATGGTAATCAGTAGTAAGAATGTCTTTTACATAGCTGGCTATTGGGTAGAATGCCACTCATAAAGATAGTTTAAAACATCATTGGAGTCAGTAGTAAATGACCTGAGAGGATGAAACTGCCCATTGCTCAAGGAACCCCTAGCAACATCTGCAGGAACCCTGGCTAAAAAACACTGACATGTAGGCTGAGGACAAGATATAGTACAGAATCCTTATAGTGGATGTGGTGGTTGGGGTGGGTAGTAGGGGGTGAAGAACGAGGTAATTGAATGATGGGGTAAGACCATGGGTGCACAGTTTAGAGACGCTTCAATTTAATTTTTTTATCCTTTTGCACTTCAGTGCTTTTGATCCTCCACAATCTATTTACAGATAGACATTATTTTTCAATTTGGGTTTTTTAACTCTAAAAATTACCAGTAATTTCTAATAGAACAAAGGCAATAGTTTGTGGCAGTTTAGTATAAGCATTGCCAACTATCTATTATCCATTTAAAATTTAGATCTACTCTAATAATGTCTTTGATTTGCAACAATCTCATGCACTTTCTCTTTTTACTGTTACTATTTGGCTAAAATATTATTGGCTGTAAACCAAACACAATATATTACATCAATCAAAATAAGTACGTGACTCATTAAAAATAATATACTCACAAATAAGTGCTTAATTAACATTTTAATGTTGTAGTTAATGTTAAAGAGCTTAATGGTTAAAAAATGCCTGTGAATATTTCCTACTTCATAACCTCATCAAAACTGAGTTTAGAGAAAACAAGATTGTGACATTTGCTCATTTTATTTCCCACATAAAAATTTTGCAGGCAAATCCTGAAGCACTAGGCACATGCTTAGCTCAGTTTAATATGAGGGATCTCAATAAAACCTTATCTCATTCACCAAAAGAAAAACGGGATAACAAGTGTCAGAAAGGCTTTTCTTTCCCTTGGCATGCACAGCTAATGGAGAGAAAATTCACATGTTTCCATCCAAAGTATTAATGAACAAAAGGCAGCAAATATTGAGCTATAACAAAGCTGATTTCAAAGGAATTGTGTTTATTTGACTCGGCCTATTGTATCTGACTAAGTCAGAGTCATTCATATGACCTATATTTTTTGACGAAAGCATTTTTTTTTATTTTTCAGTCTGGGTACGATAGATAAGTCATTTATAGAAAGGATTACTTATCTTCTGTGGTGTATCAGAAATAAAACAAATCAAAAGAAATCCGTTTTATTTCACCAGATTTATCTTATACGCAGGATGGCATAGTTTCTAAAAGGATCTTAAACTTCACCTTTAAAAAAAAGTAAAAAAAAAAAGATTACAGCAATAACTAAATATATATACATTCTATATATATATAGACAATGCCAGAATGCGCCCACTTGGCTAAGACATGCGATGGGAGAAAGACACAACCCCCCACTGCCCTGAGCCTGCAAAACATATGGGGAACATGGTCCGCGGCTCTGGCCGGTGCACCCCCCAAAGCCCGGTCTGGGGGTTGGGGACCCCTGTTTTAAGGGGTATATTTATAAAAGAATGGTATGGGTGCACAGATATAAAGCTGGTACAGGCTAACAAAACTCATTTGCTTAAAAAAAGCATCTGCCCTTTCTGATCAATGACACAACAAGAACTCCATGATTGGATAAGCCATGTGCCCTGCCTAAGTCACATGTACAGGTCTCCTCCAATAACAGAGCACTCTTTGCTCCATTTAACAAAGAGCGCTATATAATGCTGCTTTTGGAAAACACCATGGCCCAACATGTGGCCCAATTTTTATAGTAGAAAAGCACAGCATATTGAAGAGTTTAGAAGCACACTCCCCTAATTGTTATTCAGTTGTGGTTTACAACGTATTTGAGGAATGATGTTTCATGAACATTCTTAATTTCCCATTTTCACACTTGGTTGCATTGATAACTGTATTTTTATCTGAAAATTGTTCTCAATATCATATGACTTGACTGAGGAATTAATCAATAATGCTCCTTATTACCCACTCCCAAATAATTTCCACCATTAAACACTAGACCAACCAACAACCAACATAAGAGAGTGCCCTGCCATCCTTACCAAAACCACTTTCCGGATTTTCTGAATGTATGTTTTGTAAATGTTAATGAAGGAAACCTACTATTGAAAATTTGAATTTAATACTGACTTATTTAAAGGTGTTTCAAATTCATATGAAGTCATATGAGACTCCCTACCTCACAACTATTTCATTCCAAGGTTGTAACAGCACCTGGATAATGGAATCTTGGACTTCAGCTACACTGTGACTTCCTAATATTAATGTCCTGACGTTCTTAAGCCTCTAGTGCTTCCACCTCTTCCTTATAGAACATCTATAGGCCTCTAGAAATATGACACTTGCCCTTAAAGAAAATAGGTCCACACAGTCTTCAATAGTCCTCAATGCTACACTTGGACCTAGGAGGACAAAAAAGGTGTTATATCCAAAACTTACATGGTGCTCCTACAGCTACTTGCTGGGTGGGTCTCACATCCAGAAGCATCACACAGAACCTTCCTGGTGCATATATTCACCAAAACAATAGGTGTAACTCAGGTGTACCAGTGATGTACCAGTGAACTCACAGGTATACCAGTGATGACTATCTTAGGGCCCCTTAAACAGAAGGGTGATACCATCTAGGTCTGGATTCCAGCCTTGGGGCTTAATTCCAAGCATACTGAGGACACACCCCTGCTACTTCTTTCCAAATGTGAAGGCCTTTCTTAATCATTGCATCCCTACAAAAATTAGGTGACAGGACAGATCAGACACAGGTTTGTATCCATCCCTTTCACTTATCTCAGGAGCAGGGTTGGGACAAGGTCCTTTAACACCTAAGGAGGAAATGCTAAGGTTTAACCTCCCCCCCAACATAGGCTGCCACTTTCTGCCTACCTTTCTTTTTTGATGACATACATATCATCCCTGTGTGTTATTCTCCGTAAAAAAAACTGCCAAAAGTGAAAAAAAACTAAGTAAGCAGATCTGTTACAAAACACTTGTCTTGGCTTGTTCTAATGCTTTTCCTACCCCCAGTCAGAGCTCTTTTGTACAGGGAGTGTTGTAATAAGTACCAAAATCCAAATGTATACTACACTGCTTGAATTAAAACATTGCATTTTGTGATGTATTAAAGAATACAGAACTGCATTAACTTGTACCTTTGATACCAGCCTGTCTAGCTTTAATGCAGGAAATACTGCAGTGCCTATAAAATGATGGAAAACTATTCCAAACCATTATAATGATTACAATGCTGTGCTTGGTTACCTTCTTTCATGTCTGCGATGTCAATTTTCACTTGTTACCTTTCAAATTAAATGCATATTGTCACTTATAGTTATGCCTTGGCATCTGTAAAGTCTTCTTGGTTTAAATTCCTATGCTAGAATGCTCACAGCGGGTAAACAAAGCTTTGGGCCATAGGTTAACACCATGAGTATCCATAGCCCATGGGGGCATAGGGACCAAATGATAAGCACAAGTCTGGATCCATAAAAATGAAAAAAACATTTGAAATACATGTTTTTGTATTTCCTAACCTGAAGTGAAGAAATTAACTTGTGTAAGATGACATGTGAGTATTTTGCCAATAATTACACCTTAATTCCATGTTTTGGTTGCTGAAAAACAACAGTAAAAATTCAGGTAGTTTTTGCTAACTTATAAATTTGCGAACTGCTTCATATTATAATAGGCACAATGTATATACTCAAGTATAAATTGAGATTCTGACCTGAAAATGACAGTAAAAATAGTTTTTGGTTTATACTTGGTCACAACAGTAATCAGGTAGTTTGTAACAAATTTTACATACAATACTGCACAGAAGATCATTTAAGAGTAAGTAATCCAACAAATTTAAAAGTACAAGTAGAAAAATATAAAATGGGACAGAGCGCATATGATTTAAGTTTTTTCCCTAATAAATAAATATTTTAAAAATATCACACAATCAAGATATTTATTCCCATTACATTTCTCAGTATTTCTATTGATTACTGTTTTGAATGTTAGCAGTGCTGGCAGTATTTCGTGCTTATTTTGAGTCAATGTAGTTTTTCTGTTTTTTCAGGTAAGTGTAAACCTCGGTTTACATTAAAATCAGTTTATATTTGAGTATATATGGTAATTTAAAGGAAAAATTAAAAACTATAATTTTTTTCAGCTGTTCTTATGTAAAATAGTCCCAAACTATGATGACTTTGATCTGGTGAAGTATGTGTTGGGCAATCCATTGGGAATCTGTAACTGCTGAATGGCTGGGAAACATCGATATGCATTATTATGTTTTAAAATGGCCCTTACTAGTTCTTCTTGTGGCCTGTAGTAAAATAAAAGAGACAACAATGGTAACAAAGGTGACCTAAATGGCAGTTTTTCTATATTATTTTGAAAAAATCATAGTATTCACCTGGCCACTGGGGCCCAATAATCCCCTAACCTTATCTATCCACCAGGGTGGCTAATGACAAAGAGTAGGGTATGAGGTCGGTGTTTCCTCCTGCCATTCAAAATAAACACTTTCTTCCATGTAATTGAATTGTATGTGATGTAAATCTTTAGTTTGCATTTAATCGTACCACCATGCTTCATGACTTCACTGTGTCCTAATCCACAGATGAATGGTCGTTATTTGTGCCTCTGTAATTTGTATTTCATTACCTATGCAGCTAGTCAGTGGATTATGCAATGTGTAGGTCAAGTAGGGCGCACAGTTGGATAGAGATTGTTAAGGAATCAAACACGTATTTTCCCCCTGCCGCTATGAATGGCATATTTCTTGCAGTTATTGGTATCTTAAGAAATAAAACGTCCCTGTGCTTTATCTTCTTGTTTCAATTTATTATATATGTGCATATAATTATGTTTCTTTTATCTAAATTAAATAAGACAGGTAATGAAGCAAAAAAAAAAATTCTCAAATGAGAGGTCAAAGTCTATTGCATCCTCTCCACTCAAATGTTAGGGCGTTCCACTTTTGAAAATTCATAAAGATTGATGGCTGCGCTTAGAATTTTCTAATTTCCAATGCAGTCAGGGATTTAACTAGAATGATTATTTTTTTTTTTTTGGAGTGCCAAGCAGATTTCCCTTACTTTTGTTCGGAGCAAATGAGAAAGATCTCACAGTCCATTAAACAGGCAGTTCAAGCCATAAAGTGTAGCACTGAAGCACTCTCGCGATGGAGCTGCAGTTGCTTTAATTTGCCACTGATGTGCTTACAAAGCTGTGCGTCTGGCTGAGCTGTTCCACACACTGTACCAGGCTATGCAAAAATCGCAGTAGGCAAAGACACATTCAAATCCTTATTGACATATACACAAAACCATTGAATAAATAAGGCTGAAATGTTCATTCAAATGCTCACAGTTCTTTTCTAAAAGGAAACTACAGTGCATTTTCAGTGAATACACAGTATGAGTCATTACAGTAAAGTTTACCTGAAAGTCATTTTAGACTTATGAATAAAGTGCTGTACTTTCCTGATGCTAGTTTATCTAAAGAGTTGACAATCTCGTCTTTAATGCCCATGTCCAATTTTTAAAAATTGTTCTCCAGCATCTGTTAACAAAAAAGAAGAACCTTATTTGCTATGGCCACAGCATTTTCTCCCTCAAATTCCCTGCTCCTGTTCCAGCTGAATGACAACCTGAGCAGTTTAACCTACTTCCTGTGAGCCCCAAATTTGAAGGCCCCCGCATCTTTGGACTTACAAGTTTTTATACCTAGAACAACACCACATTGCACCACTTTCTGCACCATTCAGGATCTGATCACTGATGGAGAAAAAGAGAAATAGTATATATATATCTTTATAACACTAATACCTATATTTACATATATTTAACCTCTACTAATGAGCTTTGCTTATTTGTTTATTTTGGGTCTAGCAGTTAAGGCATTTATTTTTTTAATTGCAAAAGAAAAAAAACAGTGGAGCATGTCAGAAATTTAGAGCGGTGTTGACCCACCTTCAGTGATATCTCAATCAATCAACAAATCAAGGTACATCAACAGGTATTTTTCTGTACTTGCATGGTCTTTGAAGGAATAAAACATGGGGACATGCATGTATTACAAAATAACACACCGGTTTGAAATTCTATTCTTTTCCTGGTTTCCTTCTTTATCCCATTATCAACATACAAATCACTGGTCCATTTGGATTTTCTTTTGGCAGTTTATAGTCAACTGTTGTCATTAATAGGGATAAGCCAAATTTATTTTCAGAGGACATTTAGTGCATAGAAACTGCAGAAAAGATTGAAGGAAAAGCAGAAGTAAACTTTGCATATTCTCGAACCCTTTCCAGGTTTCCTGGATCGGGTCCCGCCTAATCCCGGTATCATCCTTTGTCCCGGCAAGGAGGAAGTGCTGAGCACCGCCATCTTCTTTGTCCTTCTTGTATTTTCTTCCTACATCACCTGATCTCACACTTTGCAGGTGTGAGATCGGGTCACGTAGATGGGGAAAAAAAGAGTGCCAATCTGACTGAGCATTCGTGAGGTCGGCATTTTTTTTTTATCCCATTGAAGAAAAAGCTCCTTCTGTGCATGTCTGAAATCTGGCGTGCTTAGAAAGAGCAGCCTCAAGCCTCCTGGGATCCATGACTTATGCATCTCGGGAGGCACTGCACTCCCATTCTGTTGTGATTGCCGCAGTGATCAAGACAGAAAGATGAGGGGCTTTACCATTTTTTTTTACCAACTCACAAAAAAAGAAGGTATTTCTACCTTGCATAAAAGTCATAAAAGTCAAAAAGTCATGTGAAACCAGACACTGCCAGGGGAAACTTGTACAAAAGCAAAAAATGTTTTTCAAAAATACTTGATCTTTGTGAATGATGCGTGTGTTAAGGCAGAACTACACCCTGTTTATACTCACCTGCCCCCCCCCCCCCATTCTGTTGCAGGTGTCCTCATTTTATTTTTTCATTTCCTTGTTTCAATATTCAGCCATCTGTAATTACCGGAATGACATAACTTCAGTGCAGATACACAGGAGTTCTTTCAGTCCCAACCACTGCAGGGGGAGCCAGGATCTGCCGGCTATCCTACCAATGATTTTGACAGTTAAAGGGAGCGATCAGGCAGGTGACTATATTTTATTGCAGACGAGACATCACCTGTCCATTTCTGCAATAAAACCCTGCCTGACTGCAAATTTTTTAAAGTGGAACAAAAGCATATTTAAAAATCAAGAAGAACATAATGGCATCAATGTATTCACCAATTGTTGTGAAACATGCTGATATATAATATTGAGTGCATTGCAGACACATTGAAAACATGCAGTGACAACTGATTTCAATGGAAAACAAATTTGGGTTGGGGGGTTTGCATAGGAGTAAATGCATTTGGATGTGTTTTAGCTGAGTTAGCCATACAGTGAAATATCTGTGGAAATGCATTTTCTGCCAGGCAATCAATTCTGCAGAAATGCATCACTCATCTTACCCCAAGCATAAGGAGCATAGAGACTTTACAACACTTTTCTGATTTGAAGGAGAAACACGATTTGCTAACTTTTCCACAGTAGAAAAATATGGCCCTGATTTAGTCCTAGCAAGGAAACTGACCTCCACTTTACCATCTCACTTTCTGCACCCTTACTACCAGATATAAATAAAATTCTAACAAGTAAATGTCTGCTTCAGTTGGCAATTAGTGAATCCAATTATTTTGCCAGGGGCTGAATCAAACTAATTTAATATAGCAATTGCCAAGAAATGACAGAGTTAGTGTTAACAAATATTTACTAAGCAAAAATGCAAGTGTGGGAAAAACATTCATAAACTATTGTCCTTTTTACACTGGAGGCTAAGAATATAATAACATGTATAGAAATAAGTAATGCAAACAGGATCCTGTAATTAAAATGAAACTGATTGCATTTAAAAGTACTTAGCCTGATATGAGTCCTTGAACGAGCCTAGTGACATGCTGAACGACAGCTAGTGACATGACTTTGGACTTTGTAAATAAACACTGTGTAATAATAATAAAGAGATATAGGACCTCTGCTAAGCTTGGACTCTCTACCCTTTATCACATACTAAAATATTACTCTTGAGTGGAATGACCGTTGAGGGTCCACCAGCAGTAATACATGGGTGTCTTTCCTAATGACAATCTAAGTCACCTTGCCAAGGCATCTGCATTTCCGTCTGCATGTGTTATGATCTGCTGCATTGAAAAAAAGGTGCATGCCCAAGTTTTGGTTGGGTCTGGTGCATTACCAGCCCACTCAATTTAACAGAGCACATCAGACCACATAGAACAGAATAAATGGGCTCTTAATGTTCCTTCACTCCACACCACTAAACACTATTTTCAACCAAAAATAAACTAAAATGTTATAAAGACAGAAAGAAACCTAATGAGGTTAGCTGGCCTGCATTTATGTGTCCATAGCCATACTAAAAAGCTGCTTATATTTCATTAATGGCTCTAAGTAATGCTGCCCTTAGAATTGAACTAATAGATTTTCTAGTCTCCGTAACACAAAATTTCAACCTCAGACAACGTAAAAGTTAATCATGTACAAAAGTTTTAAATTAGTGCATTTAAATTCCACTGACAGCAGCCATGGAAATTTTTTCCCCATAGCTGCCTTTGTCTAGGCATGCTAACTGTTGGAAGGGGAATTGCAATTGAAGTTTTTTTCTACTCATTGGAGACGTATGGTTCAGTACTTTACCCCCCATGCATACCAAGGAGCTAATGACAGTGAGTGTACCCGTCAGGGAATGCAATTCCATGCAGACATTTTTACCAAAATGGATTATTTCGACTTGGTTGGTCACAGATTCTGCTGCTTTCCAGCGATTCATCTTACTATTAATAATGTCAGAGAATTTTAGGCCCTTGAATTAAATAATGATAAATAGAAAGCACAGAGAGAGAGGGAGAGAGAGAGAGAGAGAGGGAGAGAGAGAAGGAGAGAGAGAGAGAGCGAGCTCAGCTGAAGCAGTGCTGTTTATTTCACTGTGAAGCTCTGTCAGGCCTGATAAATCGGATCCCAGAAATAGTTTATAAAATACTGAATTGATGTGGCAGTCAGTGAGGGAGAGAATTAATGTTGCGAAATAGGCCTGCAACCTAGATTTGATGAAAGCCAAGAAAAGCCTTTCATATGAGTTTTGTGTCTGTAGAGGAAATGGCTGTGGTGAGAGGTTAGAGGGCTGAACAGAGAACTAATAGGCTCCTCTAATCTCCGAGGGTTGCGGGTTCATGAGATCAGACCTGTGCCGAGGTCAACAGTATGGGAGCCAAATGAGATCACATTAGGGTAGTACACTCTGACTAGCCTTGTCTGAACTATTTAGGAAACGGGAATGGCATATGATATAGAAACACATTCTGAACACTGATATTTGTACTCTTCTTAAAGGGTCAGCCCACCCAGCAGGTTTTGGACAAAAGCCAGAAGTTTGTGTGTTTTTCCTTTCAGAAAGTCTAGTGGTTAGATTTTTCTGCAGTTTGTTGATTGCTTTCCCGGTATTTGAGTCTAACTTTTCCTGAAGCAGTTTGAAGTCTTACTACTCCATGTCAGCCACTGGTCCAGCGACAGTACTCACCAGACACCAGTCCCCCAATCTAACTTGCACCCTTCACTTATACCAAGCCCCACTCAACCTCGGGAGACCGTTTGTGTTTAACAGCACTCGGTTGCCCTCAGGACTTCTGTGCCAAAGGGATGGTGTCTGGGGAAAGGTTGGCAGAGGACCAGGAGCCCACAGACAAGTCCAGAATACAGAGCCAGGTCATTTACAGGTAATGCATCTGCACAGCGAGAATTTCAAAACTATTTGTTTTGCATTCAGTACAAAATAACTTTATTGAAAGCAATACATTGGATTTATATGTCTAAAAGCAGTACATTGTGTTTCATGAAAATATATTATACAGTATATTATAATAGTATGGGTATATTTATTTTTACAAAAAAAAATATTTGATATATATATATATATATATATTTTTTTTTAAATTTATTTGATTTATTGTTTTGACACGATTTTGTGTTTTAAACTTAAATATACTCATACTATTATATTATAGTGTAAAATACATTTTCATGAAAAACAATGTACTGCTTTTAGACAAATAAAACCGGACAGAAATGAACCGCCCAGGAAGTTAATGATAATTGAAACAAGTATCTAGCTATTTTTCCCTGTTTTATTTTCCAGCATATACTGACCTTATTTTTCCCTGGTCTCTTCATCAGCATGCGCCAAATATTATACTTCCTAATATGGAGTAGCATGTGACCTACTCCATGTGACAGCACCAAGCCAATCAGTGCAGTCCTGTGTAAGCTTTAATTCCAGCTATACCCAAACCTTTCCTTTTGCTCCCTGCTGCTATATATATTGTTTGGAGAACAAAAGAAGGAAGTAAATGCCTTTGCTAGGGCTAAGTTAATACTAACCTGTTGCATCGCCTTGCATGGCATAAATTTCACAAATAATAGGGCTGGAATGTACTTATGGGAAAAACGAAATCAGAATCCTTGTCTTATTTTCAAACTTGGACTGCAGAGATGACAGCTGGAGGCTGATTGGTTGCTATGGCAGCAGGAAATGTATCCTACAGCACATTTTTCATACATCACCCCCGACATGTTTTCAGTACAGATATATTACTATTATTATACAGTTTGCCTGACAGTGGTTTTTGGTTCAACTTTCACATCATTATGTACTTTCTTCTATATGCAGGTTTGTTTTCTTTAGAGACATAAAAATTTTACCTTTATATTTGGATTTCAGGCAGTGTAGTCAGCATCCCCGCAGAACAACTGCTGAGGCAGCCAGGTAATTGCATAGAAAGTCTACCTTGTTCATCCTCATAAACAAAAATACACTGAGAGGAAGAGAAAATCACAATCCACTTCTTCCATGGTTTATTAGGATTTATAGTCTGCTGATTAAGTTATTGCAAACAAGAAAAACAATTTTGGATATCTGTCAAATACAATACAAAGTTCTAAAAATAAATTAAAGAAGCAACATGCATTTTATTAAATAAATATCTATACATGCACAGCTCAGCATAGGTAGCGGAGATACCCAGCGCAACTCGGCTTCCAGGACTGAATGAACTCCCCGCCTGTGCACAAGTTACATCATCCAGGCCAGCCAATTAATATGGCTGAAGATTGAGACCAGGAAACGGAGAGAAAAGAAGAAGGCAACACAACGAGGACAGACGAGTGTATTTAAAAAACTGCAATCAGCCAGGTAAAGTTATTTTATTACAGAAGGGACACTGCTTTTCATTTCTGCAATAAAGGACCTGTCTGGTCACAATCTTTTATTTCTTTTATTTCTATTGTTTAGTTTTACTGTAAAAATTGTAATGGATACATAGTAGTAAAGAGGCCCAATCTTCTACGTTCATATGTTTTTATTGGCAGTGATTGATTTTCCAGCAGAGAACTGTGGATTTTTTTGTAAATTCTTTTTGACAGGTTTATTAAAACATAAAACAAACATACAAGATAAACCTGAATCATAATACACAAATAAATAAAGCAAGTAGAAAACAGCAAAAGTAAAAACAATTTGAACAAATACATTTTACAACTCAAAAACATACCTACACATTACTAAATACAAAAATAGAAAATGGCAAAGGAAGAAAGGCTCAAACACCCTACCTATTCCTTCACCACCTCCGGCTGTAAAGTATCCAGGGTATAATGTACCTATAGAATATGTACGTCTTTACTTATTCTTCAGGTATATTTATACCCTGCATCATGATAAAAGGCATTACTGAGGACAGTCATCAGAAGTATCAGAATGTTACATTTATAGAAACTATAGGCCAGCCTCGTCTTCTCAACACATTTACTTTATTACATGATATTGCTAACAGCAATAAAAAATAAAATAATACTGAATATTGACTATACATTTCTCTCAACACTGGTAAGGTACCCAGGAACTCCTTACACTTGCCCCAGACTTTATTAAATTTAGCAAACCGTTCCCTGCTAGTGTTAGTAGCCATGTATAGAGAAAAGGAGGAAGGTATAAGACCTCCACAGCACTAAAATGGGTGGAGAAGACTTTTTACAATTGGTCTGATTTATTAAAGCTCACCAAGGCTAAAGTAGATACACTTTTGTCAGTAAACCTGGGTGATCTAGCAAACCTTGGAAAGATTGGATATGGTCCAGGATTGAAAACATTTGCTAAGAAATAGCAAAGTACTTTTAAAAATTCCAGGTTTGCTGGATCACCCTGGTTCACTGATGAAAGTGTATCCTCTCCAGCCTTAGAGAGCTTTACTAAATCAAGCCTGTGTCTGGTTTATTAACCCCCCTAGCGGTAATCCCGGGGTGGATTTGACCCACAAAAAGTAACACTCAGGGTCGCTTAACACATAAAAAACACCCACTTACCTTGTTCCATAGTTGTCCCCCGACGTCCTGCTGGTCTCCGCAGGTTCTGGGGACACTTCCTGCTCCTCTGATCCCCAGCCACGAACTGCAGAGACGATCTCCGGGGTTTCCCAGTGATGTCAGAGCATGTGTTGGTGCAGGCGGCATTGAGTCCAATACAAAGAAAACTTCATATATTAAATATATAATTATATTATATATATATATATATATATATATATATATATATATATATATATATATATTATACATGCTTCTGTACAGTTATATTATATGTTGCACTATTTTTTTTAACAGATTTTTGTGTTTTTTTTTTATTCAAAGTTTAAGATTAAATTGATTAAATATTGGACATATTTCGGTGAGTTATGCCTAAGAATTATAGCCTACAATGTAAAACAAATTTCCATGAAAAAACAAATGTAACACTTTTTGCATGGAAATACAGACAGAATTAGAATGCTAGGGGGGGCTTAAACCTCCAAGACTGTAGAAGATAGGCTATCATGGGAAAACCTGGGTAATTCAGCAAACTTGTTGGATTGAAAAAAATTGCCAATTAAAAGCAAATAAGTTTGGGGAAATCTAGGATTGCTGGATCACCCAGGTTCTTCCATGATAGTCTTTCTTTTCCAGTCTTGGAGAGGTTTAAATTATACAACCCAATGGTAAAAAAACACTGAATGTCATTTCTTTATAAATAAACCCCCAAAACCTAATATATATAATGTATTTCATTGTTGTATATACAAAATAAAAACAAATAATTATATCTATTTATTAAATATACCTATTTCTTATATATTTGGTGCTGCAGTGCTGCAGTTCAATTACTCTGAAATACCTACATCGTTACTAAAATGTGTAAAATCAGATGTTCCCATTCTGTTTGTGTTTTCTTCATTTTACCAGTACAGCAGAATTAGGTGGCAAAAGAGCAGAACAAATCTTAACCTCCTATCGACTTCTCAGCACCACTGCTGTAAATGTTGAAGATGTTAACAAGGAGAGGAATGAAATAAGTTGCCCTTCTCTGAAAAAGCCTAAGAAAAGGTCTACGAGTTTAGCAATGTGGCATTCCTGTGTCTGCACATATGGCTTACAAATTCACATTATATATATGAAATCATTCAATAAAAATCATTTTTTAGATAAAGTCTCCATAGTTCTTTAAGAGAATTGTAAACAAATGTATTTTAAAGAGGCCCTGCTACCAACCACCAACAAAAAGTATTTTGACATTTTTCCTTTTACCATAATTTCTTTTTTTTATTCACCAACATGCATCCCTCCTTGCACATCACAGCCCTTTCCTTTTATTTTTTGTGCTGTCGAAGCTCCTCAGGTTCGCTTTACCTTTCCACATAACCGTTTTTTTGTAGAAAAAGTAATAATATAGAATGGCACTTACATGACAGCTCTGAGTCCTCTAGGGCTGCTTATAAACCTTTCAACTCTTTTAGGGTTTTTTTTGGAAAAAAAATACATTTATATGTTAATAACATGCTTAAAATAGAATAGAATATTATTACAGAAATATAATGTTGTTGAATTATCTACATCTTTAACAGTAATGTAGCTGAAGATATCCTACGTAAGTCTTGTCTGTTTGAATGCACTTCCAGAAAACAGCTACATTAATATTGTTATTTTTTATTAATAAACAGGATTTATATAGCGCCAACATATTACGCAGCACTGTACATTAAATATGGGTTGCAAATGACAGACCAATACAGACAGTGACATAGGAGGAGGAGAAGACTCTGCCCCAAAGAGCTTACAATCTAGAAGGTGGGGGAATTAACACACAATATTTTTTGCAAGAACATGGTGGAATAATAAAAATAGTTTATTTTGGGGTATGCTTTGTGACAAGGGATCGGACATTTGGTCAGTTGGTCAGTTTCAGTGGATCCCCAGCATAGACTGCAAATGGCCACAATATCAATCAGCACACATACCTTATAGCTACATCTGCCCTTCTTAATATATGCTTGACCATGACCAGGTTTTGTCCCAGACTGTGTCTGAACAGTGAAATGGTATGCACACAGTCATGGAAGTGCTGAGAAAATGGAAAAGACGCACTCGTCTTGGATGCTATGCTGCAGGGGAGAACAGGATGCAGTTTAGACTAGAGCCTCCCTATTACCCAAATATGCCCTGAAATGTGCAGAACTGAGACATTTTTAAACCTGCAGCTCGGTCCTGCAGATATTGTTTGTGTATTATAGAAGCAAATAGAATTAGTTCTAAAATTCTCACTAATCAACATGATTGCTTTGATTTGCCTTAGTTTTGGACTCAGTTTGTACACAATATATACAACAAAGTTGTCAAGTGATGCATGTAAAGTTGCACTTGACTGACTAGTGCTGCGTCTTCTCTTTCATAACTAAACTCAGCTGTACAAACTGCACAGTAGACTGCAAGAGCAAAATTAGGTACTTAAACAGAATCCTTTAAAAATGATGTGTAATGATGTATTCATAAATGCAGAGCTGTAATAATGTCCGTCATCTACATTGATCTAAAGTTCAACTTTAAATATAGTTACATAGTTACATAGAAGGTTATGTTGAAAAAAGACATACCGTATTTTTCGGACTATAAGACGCACTTTTTCTTCCCCAAAACTGGGGGGGAAAAGTGGGTGCGTCTTATACACCGAATACACGTTAAATATACCGGTAATTAAAAAAAATCATACTCACCCGATACCGCGATCCCGCGATGCCGTGGGCTTCTTCTTCTCCTCGCTCTCCTCCCGGCTGCAGCGCGTGTCTCCTCCTCCTCTGAGCGAGGAGAAGCCGACACGCATACCCCCGCGATCCCATAAGCAGGCTGATCCAGCCTGCTTATGGGATCGCGGGGGTATGCATGTCGGCTTCTCCTCTCTCAGAGGAGGAGACACGCGCTGCAGCCAGGAGGAGAGCCAGGAGAAGCCGACACCCGTGCCCCCGCGATCTCATAAGCAGGCTGGATCAGCCTGCTTACGGGATCGCGAGGGCACGGGTGCCGGCTTCTCCTGGCTCTCCTCCCGGCTGCAGCGCGTGTCTCCTCCTCCTCCTCTGAGCGAGGAGAAGCCGGCACACATGCCCTCGCGATCCGGTAAGCAGGCTGGATCAGCCTGCTTATGGGATCGCTGGGGTATGCGTGTTTTTTGGCACAGGGTGATCAGAAGGGGATACATTGTGTCAATGTATCCCCTTCTAATCACTCTGTGTCAATGTATCCCCTTCTGATCACTCTGTGTCAGAGTGATTAGAAGGGGATACATTGACACAGAGTGATTTTTTAGTATTTTGTTCAGAATCTTTTTTTTCTAGGTTTTTCTCCTTTAAAATTGGGTGCGTCTTATAGGCCGGAGCGTCTTATAGTCCGAAAAATACGGTAAGTCCATCCAGTTCAACCACTGGGGAAATAAACATATCCCAGATATAAAACCCTATGGACATAGTAGGTCCAGAGGAAGGCAAAAAAAAACCCTGGTACAATTTGCTTCAACAGGGAAACAAATTCCTTCCTCCATGAGGCAATCGGATGTTCCCTGGATCAACAGCCACTGTTATCTTTACTTTAAAGCCTTAAAACCCAGTTATATTCTGTGCTTCTAGAAAACATGCAGCTTTTTTTTAAAGCAATCCATAGTAGTTGCTGAAACTACTTCCTGAGGGAGCCGATTCTACATTTTCACAGACCTTACAGTGAAGAATCCCTTCCTTATCCGGAGCTTAAACTTCTTTACTTACAGACGAAAAGAGTGCCCACTTGTTCTTTGTAATGATCTCAAAGTGAATATTTGGAAAGAGATTTCTCTATATGGACCATTTATATATTTATACAGGGTGATCATATTCCCCCTTAAACGTCTCTTCTCAAGGGAGAATAGATTGAGTTCAACTAATCTCTCCTCATAGCTGAGCTCCTCCATTCCTTTTTATGTATTTAGTTGCCCTTCTCTGAACTCTCTCCAATTCCACAATGTCCTGTTTGTGAACTGGGGGCCAAAACTGGACTGCATATTCCAGATGTGGTCTGACCAATGCTTTGTACAGGGGGAGGATTATGTCTCCACCTCTGCAGTCTATTAATCTTTGAATACAAGGAAGTACTTTACTAGCTTTAGATATTGCAGCTTGACATTGTATGCTGGTATTAAGCCTTTGATCCAGAAAATCAGATACCAGAATCCCCAGATCCTTTTCCATTTCTGACTCCACCAAATGTATTCCCCCTAGACAGTATGAAGCTTGCATGCTGTGAACCCTAAGTGCAAAACTTTACATTTATCTATATTAAATATAATTTGCCACTTGGCTGCCCAATCAAACAGTACATCCAGGTCTGCCTGTAGAATATAGACATCCTGTATGGACTTAATTCCATTACATAGTTTGGTGCCATCTGCAAACACAGAAGGGCTTTTTTTTCATCCCAAACACTATATAAATGATAAAGATGTTAAACAGTAAAGGTCCCAACACTGAACCCTGGGGTACACCACTAATAACCTTAGTCCATTCAGAGTATGAATCATTAATTACAACTCTCTGGATGCGATCGTTTAGCCATTTCTTTATCCATTTATGGATTGACTTTTCTAAACCTATTGACCCTAACTTGCATATTAACTGTCTGTGGGGTACAGTGTCAAATGCTTTAGCAAAGTCCAAGTACACTATATCAACTGCTATTTCACTGTCTACCTGTTTACTTACGTCCTCACAAAAAGAGAGTAAATTTCTTTGACAACTTCTGTCTTTTTTGAAGCCATGCTGACTATCACTTTTTCCATCATTTTTTTCTAGCAGAAACTCCTCTATATGGTTCTTTATCAAACTCTCCAGGACCCTTCCAACTATGGACGTTAAACTAACCGGTCTGTAGTTACCTGGTAATGACTTTGCCAATCCATCGGTACCTTCACAGTGACTAAAGAGTCTCTAAAAATTAGAAATAATGGCTTTGCAAAAACTGAGCTCAGTTCTTTGAGGACACGTGGATGTAATCCATCAGGTCCTGGTGCTTTGTCATCCTTAATTTTGCCTAACTGTTCCTCAATAATATCAATTTTGAGCCATTGTGACTCATTTAAGGCAGTGTTATTTTGAATTTGGACTTGAGCTCTGCCATTTTTTATTTGTGTACACAGAGCTAAAAAAAGTGTTTAGTAAATCTGATTTTTCTTTATCCCCAGTTACCAACCCAGAGACATCCTTTACACATGCTCAGATACGTTTATTTAAAAAAAGGGGGGGGGGGGGTTGCCTTACTTTACTTTGCAATTTGTCTTTCATTTTGAAGTTTTGCACATTTTATCTTCTTTTTACATATTTTGTTATATTCTTTATAGTTTTCAAACGATGAAGGTGATCCTTCATTTTAATATTTTTGGAATGTCCTTTTCTTGTTCTTTATGCTTTTTTAACATAAGCTATGAGCCACATGGGTTTAAATTTTAGCCTCTTATTACCTTATTACCCATTGAAATATATTTTTCAGTGTGCTTTGAGGACAATATTGTCTCCCAGTCCAGAGAGCCACCCTTAAAAATAGAAAATTTGCTTGTTTGTTTTTATCTTTCCTGTTTTTGCTTCCTGTTTACAGCTTACATTAAATAAAATCAAATTATGGTCACTGCTACCCAGATTCTCTTTTATATGCACATTTGTTATACGCTCTGCATTGTTAGAAAGAACTAGGTCCAGCAGGGTAGCATTTCCAGTTGGGGCTTCTAATAACTGTCCCATAAAATTATCTTGTATTAAATTGTAATATTTCCTCCCTTTTGCGGTTTCTCTAGTAGTAGAAATCTCCCATGATTAAACAGTTCAATTTTTTGCTGCTGTTTTTTTTCGATTTGTGCTAGTGTAAGGCCCTGGCCAGCACCAGTCCTCACCTGATACCAATACAGCGTTGTTTGCCAAATCATTTGGCAAATCATTCAGCTCCAAACATTTATCCATAACTCTCCCCCCAACTATCCCCAATCCACCCTCCACTAATGTTTGACCCCTGACTAACCTTTCTGCCACCCTATTTAACTGTCCCACCCCCTCTGTCCTAGTTTAAATATTCCTCCACCATTCTCCTAAATCTTTCCCCTAGCACAGCAGACCCCTTTTCATTTAGGTGCAAACCATCTCTGGCATACAGGTTGTACCCCAATGGAAAGTCAGCCCAGTGCTCTATGAACCCAAACCCTGCTGTCTAAGCTCCCTCTGCCTTTCCTGTGTTGCGCATTGCACAGGCAATATTCCAGAGAATATAGCCTTGGAGGTCCTTTCCTTCAACTTGAAATCTAGTTCTTTAAACTGATTTTTAAGGATCCTCCATCTTCCATCTATCCTGTCATTAGTTCCAACATGGACCAAGACAGCTGGGTCATGCCCAGCCCCTCCCAGTAATTTGTCCACTCGGTCCACCACATGCCGAATCCTGGCACCAGGGAGACAGCAAACCTTTTCGGTTGAAGGGATCTGGGCTTCCTGAAAGGATCAAGTCCTCCTGATGATAGATTCCCTTATGACTACCAATCGTCCTTTCCTTCCTGCATTTCCCTCCCCACCACTACTAGATGTGCTGCTTTCCCGGCTTTTAGAGGTAGCAGTAAGATCTAGAGTTGCCACCACTGGGTCTGACACCTGCACATCTTCACATAAGGAAAATGAAATAAAAAAATATAATTTGCTACAGAGATTTTTGTATTGTTTATAAAGCAAATATGTGTTGTTTTCAGTCAAGCAAATATGACAGATATTAGGTTGGTTCTGAAATAAGGCTAATTAGATAAAGTAACCGACGTAGGCAACTAATAGAACAGGTGAAGTCAGTAGGTGGCAATGTTGTATAAGGCACACAATGAATGAGATTGAATAATAAATGCAATACATACAATATATATAATAAAAAAGATAGATGATAGATAGATAGATAGATAGATAGATAGATAGATAGATAGATAGCGGACTGCTAAATTATTCCATTCCTGGTTACATTTGCCAACTTACTCTACATAATTTTAATAATAATACATATTGGTAAAATAGATATAATAATAAATCTATCTATCATGATATACATATACATTTTTTTTGACAAGGTATTGTATCGTGAGGTATTACACTTCTACTTACCAGCCACATTAAACCTCCTTGGTGACATTCACATACCATACCATTTGACACAGCAACCCATTTGCCATTTTCACTTTAAGCAGCACTCCTACAGGAACAGCTACAATTGTCCCCAAATTACCTTCTGATGTGTTACCATGTGACAGTCCATCTTGGGTTCAGGGGGTATTTATTTGTAAACGTAACTTTGGGATTGAGATTAGGGGATGCAGAGTGTTGAATGATTGCAGTTCCAAATCTAAAAAGCAATTTTTTACACGTAAATATCAAACTATCAATATTTCACAGCCTAAGCTAAGGGTTAATGCTTCACTGTCCAGGTCATACAATTTAGAAGAAATCGCTTCTCTGGAGTGGGCCACTCTTGAGTAGTGTCAGTCCTGAAATAAGCACATGCATAAACCTCAATCCACAGAGGAACTTGTTTTTCTTCTCTAGCAGTCTAACCCCCTAGGACCCTGCATAGGCTGGGCCACAGGGTCTCGGGGTTTGTGGCATGCCAGGGCAGAGGTCCCCAGAGTTGTCTAGTCCTATGCATCTGAGCTTCCATGTCTCCATAGTGGGAAACCCCAAGCTTCCCATTCACCAACCAATAATCTGTTTTTGAACAGCATAATTCAGTTTATGTTTTGGGATTGGCCTATTACTCCCTGCTCAGAGATGGTACTCAAAGCCTTCCACATATTTTCCAAAATAAAATACAAAGATTTAGCTGAAATTGGGCTTATGATCCTGGAAAAGAACACATGAACATGTTGAGAACATACACATTCATGTAGACATTGACTTTGGCAGGGATGAAACCCCAGGCACCAGCTTTACAAAATACTTGTCCACCATTCACACTCTGCTCCAGCCAAAAGTTAAGTTGTTAAAAAGTTTGTGCATTTGATTATTCTTTTAGCACTTAGTATTATATTTAAGAAAAAAAAGTATTTAGGTAGTTGTCCTCCTGTTTAATACTTTCCTATGTTAAAATGAAGTGGTAGGCGTCTCATGTGATGGATAAATTATTTCCATGCCAGGCACATTACCTTGTTAAATTATTTGCTTCAAATCACACTTACACTTTGTTACACTCTATTCTTGCTGAGAATGTTAAATAAGTTACATTATTTGCATTAAATCAGGCATAACATTTCAAAAAGTAGCAGTTCCAGAAGATGTAATGTAAAGTACCAAATACATCTTCCTGGAAAAGGCTTCCTTTCCTGGCATGTGGCTGATTATGGCCATTTGCAAGAGCTCATTTTACCAGTAGCCTGGGCATATTGACGTATGGATATTTGCCAGATGCAAGTAGAAGCAAGTTTTTCACGCTAAATCATATTCATAAGATATAAAAATGAAGGAATGCTTGCATCATTACAGAGATCCTACAAGAAATAAAGTGAAAGATGTAAAGGGAAATCAAGATTGCAAAATTCAAAATGAACAGGTTGTTAAAGAAAGCAAAAAAAGTGCCCCAAACATTCTTTAAATATAGGAATTGTAAAAAGATTAGGTCTGAACATGTTACATGATAACTCAGAGTTAGTGACTGGGGACCAAGAAAAGGCAAATCTATTAAATTACTTCTTGTACAGGTAGTCTCCAAATTAAGGACATCCGACATATGAACGACTCTTAGATATGAATAGGGCTTCCCTGCTCGCTCATGTACAGGACGGAGGCTTGATGGGGGGAGGGGGGGCAGTTTGCATGACTTGCAGAAGAAATCTTTTGCTAAATACAGCTGAGACTGAGCTCTTCTGCAAGCTCTTGTAACTCCTTAATGACCAAGACAAACTCTGCAGTTGTTTCTTTTTGCATATCAAAGCACAGCTTGCTCCAGAAGTTTATGAATGTCTAGGCTCCATAAAGTTTATTTTTTGCTTTGTTTGTGATTAACTCACAGTGAGGATTTTATACAGTAACTGACACCACACTGCCTAATAATATGTTGAGACAAACATCTGTCCTTATTGCATTTATTAAAATAATGTAGCTGTTCTTACTTACATACAAATTCAACTTAAGAACAAACCTACTTTGTAAACCTATTTTGTATGTAGCCCGGGGACTACCTGTAATGAAAAATGGTGGAAGTGAAGTCTATAACAGCATTTGTATTACAACAGCCTCAAATGTACCACATCAAAATGACTATGGTCCAAAAACATGTAGACAAGGTAATGGCTTACACTAACAAATCCTTTAAAGACTTGAAAACATGTTATGTAATTTTTAGAGGTTATCAAAGAATTCTACTTTTTTTGTATTTTTTCATGTATATTTTTTAAGTAGGCAAAAGTTTAGATCATAGGGTGGTTATGGATATATTATATTTGTATTAATGAAAAGCAATACATGCATTGCCATAAAGCTGTCTAATGTGTACGTATTGTTATTTATAATGAAATGGCGTTGGGTAGAAAAGTTAATAAAGTCCTTACAAGGTGTCTTTAACTTGCTATCCAACCTGAATGCACTGTTTGGTTTGGCAACTATATAGCCAATGAGATTTATTGTTGATGAATGTAATGGTATGCACCTGTTATGCATGCTTCACATATTCTAGGGGAGTACAACTAGGGAAGTTAGTAATTGAAAAGAATCTGGGTGTTTTTGTAAATCAGACTTCAGATTAGCATGCAATACTCAGCTGCAGTTTCCAGAACAAGCGGAATAGAGGTAAAGGCCTGATTTATTAAAGACTGGAGAAGACACACTTTCATTGGTGAACCGGGGTCATCCAGCAAACCTGATATCCATAAATGTATAAATATAAACAATCATGTATAAATATATACAAATACAGTGCTACCTTGGTAAAAGTCCTCAATCCGTTCCAGATCCTTGGACTTTTACCAAACAAATTTTTCCCATAAGAAATAAAAGGAAAATTATTAATCCGTTCCCATAAAAAAATCTTATTGTTATTGGCATATTATACATTGATGGGGCTGTATAAAAAAATCTAAAGACTGCTTAATACTAAAATACATAAATACAAAAGCAATTAGATGAAATAAATGAAAATTTAACCTCACTTTACCTTGCTGAGAAGAGTCGAGTGCCTACTAGGATGGTGCTGAGAAGGTAGGAGGAGATGTTATGTAATTCACAGAGAGTTATAGCGCAGGTTGTTCACTGAATGGTAGCAACTGGTGAACTGACCCTCGTGGGCAGTCGTGACTTTGTCTCGAGAGAGGTAAATAAGGGTAGCGTGCGGTGTTGTGACTCATTTTGACCCATACAAGTTCTAGCACAAAGGTTGTATACCAAGCAAGTTTTTTTGTGTCCAAACAGGACTTATACCAGGTTGGACTTATTCCAAAGCGAACCTATACCGAGGTACCACTGTAGTTCATATACTTGCTACAAAGCTATTTCTTTTAAAGTGATTGCTTAGGACAAGAGGTTTTTCGGTATCAATATGTTACCATCACATAGCTAAATGTATTGTTTTGATATGGATCACATAATACGTTCATATAGGGAGTCATTACAATAAAAATCCTTTGTTTAAAAAAAATATTGTTGTTTAAATCCACCTTAGAGCCAAGTAACACTGGTGATCCATTTGCTGATGACAACCCAGAAGTGGCAGGATTGCTTTGCACCACAGGAACTAGAACTCTCACCAGCTTGCATGTGTTTCTCCGTTGCTCACTTGGGTAGCAAGGTGCTGCTCCTAATGGTGATAGTTTTGATAGGAGCAACACAAATAAAGCAGGTGTGTGTCCTCTATGTCTTTTCCAGCAAACCTGTCACTAATGAATTCCTACAAATACTAGGATTTCCATTGTTAAATGGCCCTAAGGGCTATGTTACAGTATTATTAGACTTGTAGCAGTTACTAAATGAACCTGAATTATTAAAGCTCTCCAAGGCTGGAGAAGATATACTTTCATCAGTAATGCTGAGTGATCCAGCAAACCTGGAATAGATTTGGTCCAGGATTCAAAACATTTGCTAGCAAATAGCAAATTACTTTTAGGAAATCTATTGCAGGTTTGCTGGATCACCCAGCTTCACTGATGAAAGTGTACTGAACAAATCAAGCCCAATGTCTCCCCTTGTCTTTCATCAGCAGGTTAAAATCATTTTACCAATGTATGTTTATAATTAGATTATTATTATTACACAGTATTTATATAACACCAACATATTATGCAGCGCTGTACAAAGTTCATAGTCATGTCACTTTATAAGCTAAAATAAGTTTCTAATTATATAAACGAATGTAGGCAGCCCTGTTTGATCATTATACCTGCAGACCATGATTTCTTTATAAAGCTTTTCAATGGTACAAAACTTCACTAAAACTGCGCACTGACCAGGAGCCAATGATACACTACATGGATCCAATGAAAAAGCTGCACTACTTACTATAAAAGTAAACAAATGTTTCAAAATCTTACAAATATTCAAACCCTAGCCTGTAAAACCATTTAAGTCTGCCTCTAGGGTTTGGAAATACTATTAATCAACAAAAAGTAAAATACATACCATCCCAGCAGACAAATTGTAATCCATGTAATATAATACAAAAAAAAATACTAAATTGTCAACTTCATCATAGTTCTGCATCAGAGTTCAAAGACATAAAAAAAAAAAACAGGTAGGCAGAGAGGCTGAATGACATTGTGCATGATAATTGGTTAAAAAGTGGAAAAGAGTGGTGGGAGGGAGGCAGAGAAAAGATGGGGAGAAGTGTATGGGAAGAATAAAGAATTCACCAGAAGGTGGTTGAATGTGGTAAAGTTTCCTACTCACTTGTCATCTTTTTTGTTGTATACAGGTCCTGTTGGGATCCTGGAAGGCAGTGGTCTTGGTTGGGAGGGACCCATCTTTTATATGTAAAAAAATTAGTTATGAACAGTTGTTAGGCCAGGGCTTCAGATGGATGATATTGGTACTCAAGGCAGGTAGGTGGATTGGGGGCCAAAAATATCAATCTACTGCAAGCTCTAGTGGGTCTGATTTTGGAATTTAATGTCTTCCTGGATCTTCAGCAAAAAAAGTATTATTGGAATATATTTGTTAGCATGGTTAAATTATTGTTAGGTTATTGATGATTATATTATCTTAAAAGATTTGTTATATTTATGTTGGACAAATCGAAAGTTTATATTATTACACAATAAATGGCTGTTTCAGCCAAATTTGTTGCAAAATATTGGTGTTGTGTTATTTGGAAAGTAGGGAAAGTAGGCAATAAGGTTAGCGGGGTAGTCTTGAGCAAAAACTGGAGGCCCCTGAGCTACCCGGTCATGTTCAAACCAGAAAAACTAGAGAACCCAGGACCCCAATGGATTATAGTCTGTATAATAGAGCATTAGGTTTTCTCTTACTAGTGATAATTAGTACAATTTTTACATTACTTTGGAAGGTAATTGGTGTATATAGGGGTCTTATTATCCTTACATACTGGTATACTGACAACACTATACTTATTATGTATGGTGATATACTTACGAAGTAGTTTATGAGTGTAATTATTTTTATTAAACTATAGCTGTATTTTACCATCTTTATACAGCTGGTGCATTTGCTTTTACTGTTCAGGGCAGGATAAGGCATTATTTGCGGGGCTTGAAAGGATTAAAGGATACAGGAATAAATAAAGTGAGATTAAAAGTTTTACTTTCAAAATCTGCAGTCAGCCAGGGCTTATTGCAGAAAGAGATAAACAATGACCCTTCTGCAATAAAAGTTACCTGCCTGATCGCTGTCAAAAAAGCTGGGGTAGCCAAGGCTTCCCCTGTGGCTGCCAGGACTGAATGATCTCCCACGTGACTGCACAGAAGTTATGTCTTCCCAGCACAGCCAATCAGGATGGCCAAAGATTTACTGTGAGACAGGAACAAGATGGCGATACTTACGATAGAATGGGGACAGGTGAGTGTATTTACAAAACAGATCAGACAGGTATGGGTATTTTATTACAGAAGGAATGTGACCTGTTTTGCTATAATAAATGATCTGCCTAATTGCATTTCTGCTAAATTCCACTTTAAGTAAGCAACACTGTTTTGAAAATGCTGCTTGCCTGGCTGTTATGCTGATGCAAATCTTTTACTACTGACATAGAACAATTAGGCAGATCAGGAGTAATGGCATTTCTTGGACCTAACTAGCTACATGCTTGTTTTTAAAGTGCAGCACTCTTTTAATATAGACATAGCTCTTCACATATTCCTTTAAAAACAAGTCTCTATCAATGCACTATGTATGACACTTCAGCATTCACCATCCCTTTACATTCCATTCCATTCTAAGAACGATTATATTTTTGCTGGTCTCCAATACTCTGATCCATTTCATAAACTAAAGTCAAAGCATCCCTGGTGGCATCAAACCAAATAACAACCAAGGTTAGGTGTCTTTTAGGCAATAGACAACTTAAAAGAAATTAACTTTTGACTCTACAAGTTTGACTTTTCATTTAATGTAAAATTGATGGATATTTTCCAGAGAGACTTCCGCTAGGTTCAGTCCCTACCCTAATGATTATTCCCTGTCAAACACATCTGCTAAGTAGGTGCTAAATGAAAAGGCTGCCGCTTTGAAAAGGAAAAAAAAATAGAACTGGAAACTGAATTTAAAATGTCTAATAAGACACTGAAAATTACCTCCAGCTTTCACTTGTCAGATACTGTAAAAATAAAACTTAGATTGAAAATGCAGCACAGTCATAATTAACACTGTGATGTTCTCCCTGATAATCAAATATTACCCTCCGAGGAGTCTATTGAACAAGATTATTGCTAGTGATAGTTCACTAATCATAATGTGACAGCTATTTTTTAATGTCATTGATCCAGGCTGCCATGACTATTTGTCAGTGTCACTCAGTGCATTTAATAGGTTTGATAGCTCCCTCACATGGAGACAGCTCCTGTAAGACTTCAATTTATGTCACCTATTGCACATAGATATCATCTGTACACAGCTGGCATTCATATTAAATCATAGAAATTAGGATAAATAAAACCTGATGGGTTTCAGCTCCAGTCAAGGCTAGAATAGGAAATTGGGAAGACAGTCAATATTTTCAGTGGGAAAAGACATCAGCCATGTGAACGGAATATATAAATAATTATTAAGAAGGAATCCCAAATAAAAAGAAAAGTTTTCTTGCAGTGCCAAGTCTGTAATTGATGTTAAAGCTGGACTCCAGGCAATCAGACAAATGCAAGACAAATGTGTGAACTGCTATGTCTGTCAAATAAGTGTAGTTTTGTCAACCAGGATTGTAATACGTACACAAAACAGCACATCCAGTAGCATGACTCTATGGCCCTGATTTAATAAAGTTCTCCCAGGCTGGAGAGAATACACTTTCGTTAGTGAAGCTGGGTAATCCAGCAAACCTGTAATGGATTTCCTAAAAGTCAAGCTTTTGTTAGCAAATGTTTTCAATCCTGGACCAGATCCATTCCAGATTTGCTGGATCACCCAGCTTTAGGGTTGAAAGTGTATTCTCTCCAGCCTTGGAGAACTTTAATAAATCAGGGCCTATGTGTTTAAATTAAGGCCCCTCTTCGGGCAAAATGTATAACCCTTTTTAGCCTGTCTCCAACCCATTCTTTACATATTTTACATTTTTGTTACCCTCCAAAAGAAGATACATTCTCATATACAGTCCATTCAAATCCCTTGACAGTCCCATTTCTAGGTGTGGAGGGATTGTTAATCCAGCAGATGCACCCACGCTGGCTGGTATGTCATGGATCCTTCATAATAATGCCTTGTATCACCACTTAAATCATTAGGTGGATGTTTTGCACACAATCATTTTCCGATCTCTTTTCTATTTGAAGGTCTCTTGCTCTGGTGAGAAAGTTGAAAGAATTCCCCCTTCTACGTTGGTAGTCAGTTAGAAGAATGTATTTAGAACACCAATGTTCTCAGTGTAAAGAATCCACCAGTTTGGTGGTCAATGAGAGTAGGAGAATCAGTGCCAGTGGAGTGAAGACAAGAAAGCAGATCATTTTTTGCTGGTCCCACCATTGACTCTTCTAAATGATATCATCAACAAGGCTACAAAAAAGTAATCTGGAACCTTTAAGGAATGGTGACATATTCTTCCTTTAGCAAACTCATAATGCTTTGTGAATTATATGTCTTGAGTGCACTCTGGATTAAAACCCAAGAAGAAATAAGGGAAATATCCCAGCCACATAGTAAATATTAAACTTAGAGGTATTCTGGCCATACATACAATTTAGGTTCATAGATACAAGTCTCCTTTCTCAGGATCTCTAGTGAACTGGGGAATGAAGAGGTAGCAGAAGCAACTGCAAAGCTCTCAGCATGGGATTACGCCATCAGAATTTGCTTTTGCGTTCTCCCCTTTCTCTTCTCCCATCTCCCCCATTTTTGTTCTTCATAGGTAATTTACCTTTGTTGCCTGAGCATCATGCTCATGGTTGGCATATGACTCGAGAGTTGTCGTTATTCCTGTATCAGTTCTGGCTCGTGTTCTTGGTTGCAAATATTGGGCAGGTGAAAAGTTGTCATCACCGGTCATAAAAAATACAATCAGAGGTTTTCTTACCCATCTGCCCCCAATGATACATCCTTTTAAGTTCTTTTGGTTTAGTTCCTTTTAAAGAAAGACTTTTGGAGCATTTCAGTTGCTTATTATGAAGCCTAAGTTAGATGCTAAGCTTTGATTGATACGGTTTGTATTGGTTGTGGCCAGTGGAATTCCAGATAGGTGTTTTGCCATGTACTTTTTAACCTGTTGCATTTTCAGTTATAAGTTTTACTTATAAAGTATAACTGCACTAAAAAACAGGTTAACAGGAAAATTGCATGCTGTATGTTCTCTCTGTCTACTGTATAACCAATCTTTAAAAATGCTAGTACTAATTTCAGATCAAACTGTCTGCATAACTGTCTGTATAAATAAGTAAATACATTTCATAACAGCATAACAACTCAATCACATCAAACTATTAATCAAAAACTTTTTTCCAAGAACTTGTCAGAAGTAATTCCTCTCTAGAACAGAAATCATTTACAGCAAATTAGCAATCAGCATTGGTGATTAGCATTGAGAATTTTTCTGTGTACATTTGAAGCTTAAATGATTTTCATTTAGGTGTATACTTTATGCTGCAAAACCTGTCCTTGTGTAACATTTAAATTGGTCACAGCTGGTCAAGGATTTAATTGGTTAAATATACATTGGTATTGTGAATAAACATTGGAAACTAATAGAGAATTGAAACAAAAATGTGTTCCTGGCCAGGGGCAAATCTATAGATCACTTGGCTCCATAGAAAAATTTTTCATCCCCCATCCTTGCATTCTGCTGATTAGAGGAGATACAACTATACAGAGGATTATAGACAGGTACACATATACAGATTATAAGGTGTATAGAAAAGAAACAGCATTCCGAACCTGTTGATGGCTGGCACCTCTTACTGTAATGGGCAGTTCCTGCAGGTTCCCTTTAGGGAAAAAGTTATCCCCTTGACCGTTGGCTGACAGTTGATAGATCCTGTTCACATCTTGTTCAGATTTATGGGCCAGTGGCTGCATAAAGCCTGATAAAAGAAGACAGTCCAGAGTCAATGTGGAGATAGTGATACCACCCCCGGGGAACACTGGCCCTCTATCAGAAAACAAAAATGAGCAGATTTCAACCGAAGAGGCATTTAATTTATACTGGCTTACCAGAGTTGTGGAGCTGGGATTTAATTGTAATCCCAGAACAGTTCCTTTGAAATTGGGATGGTTTAGACTAGGCAAGTGACAAGGTTTCTGCACCTCTTTTGGGTCCATGCTGTAACTACAACACCTTCTGTATTTTCCGTGGTGGCCCCTAGGCCTTTGTTTCTGCGCACCAATTTCAATGTAAAAACAGAATGTATTAAGTTGCTTGATCTAAAATAATGTTTGTTTGTGGTGTATTAAATTATTTCTGTAGGTGGCTGTATTAAAATGATGCAGGATGGAGCCATTGACTTGAAATATTGCAGGATGGAGCCATTGACTTGCAAGTGTCATTGTTGGGTCTGAAACTCCCCATAGATGCTTAAACTTTTAAATTTACTGATGCCAGAGAGATGCCAGTGGGGCATTATTGCACCTGTAGTTCAAAAAAGACAGTCAAATCAACCGTGGCTATGGTGGATGTTAAACTTCTACAGAGAGAGGGCAGAGGATAGCCAGGTATACAGGTCTTGTAATTCTTCTGCTAATATAGGGGGACAACACTCTGCCCTTGCCTCCATATTGTTGTCCTCTGTTGGCCTTTTAATGGAGACTACAAAAATGTTGTACATGCAAGCATGGACCACTTCTGTCGCTATTAGGAAGTTTGTAGAAATGCCAACGAGCCATTGATAGAAAAAATACATGGAGCCAGTAAGTGGCTGAAAAGAGTCTGCAGGTTATAAGCAAAACTGAGATATAATAAAAGACGCAACAAAAATGTTTAAACAGCACTTCTTTTAAAGTGATATGGCTGATGCAATATGAAGTGCTTCATCAAATATCAAAATTTCATTGAATTGGGGTTTATATTAGGTAAGGAAGATTGCTGCACTGATTGACATATCAACATCCACTAGAAGGGACACTACAAATCTGATTTGATGTAAATCTGCATATTTAGCTATGAAAATAATACACCTAGCATTTATATTATAGAAAACTTATCGAAAAAAACGACAGACAGGTAAACTTTACAACATTTCAGCATAAGAACTCTTGGAAAACACATGGCAGTCTCATAAAAGCTCATTGAAAACACACGGTGGTCTCTCTTTAACTGAAAATGATCCTCCCCTTTAATTAGCTTGGTGTTTTTTTATTTCTTTACCAGCAATATTACCCACTGGCACCAACTGCATGCCACGAGCGCACACACCGCTGAGTCCTGAGCTATCTTCTATCGGCACAACAATATTAAGTATTGAGTTATTACAATTGCAAATCATAATTTTCACTTTATGCATTGTTTTGTTTAATTGTATTTCTAATAACGCATTTAGGGTTTTATTTGAAAGCAGCTGTAGGATGCTCAGCTTGCAAATGATTGAGCTTCAAATAGGAATATTAAAAAGACTTTAACAGATATTTTTGTGCCTCTGCAACCTTGCATTTCAACACTTCATTTACTAGCTTACTACACTTCAGTGGAAAAAGTAATTATAGTCTAAATTAAACTCTGCAGACTGTGTCCCAATGTCTTTTTAGTGCAAGGCATGAAAAGGAGGCCAATTTATGCATATTTACTCCTTGTTTAGAAGATTCATGTTTATCTAACATACAGTCAATATTATTGTCCTCTAAGAGTTGAGGGTATTGCTCGCAATCTGTCACAAAGAAGTCTTTGATTGTGCTACAGCCAAGCTCTGCTGATTCAGAAATCGTTTAATGGGATAGGAATCCTGATCAGCTCTTGCATAATTACCCATAAGTATGCAAGTGCATTTGCCATATGTCACAAATCAATAAAAGTGTAGCCATTTAAAATAATGTGCTCCACTTTTGTTCATGTGTATTATTTGTTCATCCGACTGTTTGGAGTGCTTGGCCAGTGTTGAGGCTTTATTTAAAGATTATGCGGCTTTTTTTATATGAGAACAATAATGTTATTCTCTACTCACTCCACCCCTTTACCACCCATTATGTTTGATGGAAGTTTGTAATAACTAAAATTATGCGGAGTCAGCATTTTGTCTGTTTTATAAAAAGACCTACCACTACATCAGGGGTGCCCACACTTTTTTGGCTTGCGAGCTATTTTTAAAATGACTAAGTCAAAATGATCTACAAACAATAAGAATGCTAAACATATATTTATTTATATATATAACGAATATACTACACAGAAGTGCCTGAAGCTAATGAGACATTGAATGGCAGAACATTGCACAGACACTACACTACAATACTATAGTGACAGGAAAGCTACAGTTCACCTGTCATAGGAGAATGAGGTAGTGTACAAGAAAAAGAACTGCTAATCTGTACAAAGGTATCTTGGTAATTGGACCCTGGCACCGAGCCTGAACTGACTGGGCTGCCCAGCACTGCTCACCTCAGACTGCCATCCCACCGCCCTCACCACTGCCCACGTTTCACGAGCCCTCTCACACACTGTGTGCAGGACGGAGGCTTGATGGGGGGGGGGGGCATTTGCATGACTTGCAGAAGAAATATTTTGCTAAACACAGCTGAGGTTATGGGTGATCTTAAGGACTGAGCACTTCTGCAACATCTTGTAACTCTTTAATGACCAAGGCAAACTCTGCAGTTGTTTGTTTTTGAATATCAAAGCACAGCTTGTTACAGAAGTTAATGAATATCTAGGCTCAATCAAGTTTTTTTTTTTTGCTTTGCTTGTGATTATATCACAATGAGGGTTTTATACAGTAACTGACACCATGCTGCCCAATAATTTGATGGGACAAACATCTGTACTGATTGCATTTATTAAAATAATGTACGTGTTTCGACTTACATACAAATTCAATTTAAGAACAAACCTATGGTCCCTTTCTTTGTATGAAACCTGGGGACTACCTTTACTGTGAGCTGTGGCTATTGTAATTATAACAGGACCCCGAGAACCGTAAAAGTTATTTCAAGGGTTCCTGTGAAAGGATGCTGTGGAATAGAATGCTGTAGAATAGTAGGTAGTCACTAGAGATGGTAAATGAGATGCTAAAATTTCAACATACATGAAAATTATATTAACTTGCAACTAAGACAACAAAAGTTTGCAGGTTGCAGCAACTGATTGACTAGTTTTAAGTCAGTGCAATTGGCATGTGATTTAATAGTCAAAAGTCAAGGGAGAGAGGCTACAAAAAACAAAAAATAAATTAGGACATGAGATTGATTGCATATAATAAATTATTATTTCGTATCAAATGATGCCACATTCCTTAAGTATTTATAAAGTAAAATCAAATAATAGGACTTTTTAAGCATCCAACAACATTTTTTTTCCTTAAAAAACTATTTTTTTCAACAAAAAACAAATCAAATTTCAACAAAAAAATAAAATTCATTTTGAATACATGAAATTACCTCAAACATGACTCACAATTCTTTTTATACAGATATAAAGCTGTCTCAAACATTACTCTACACGTTCCACAGACATCAAGTCTGCTTCTTCAGGAGTAGTTGGAGACATATAATATAATCAATAACATATTTACTCAATCAGTGAAGATCCATGAGCATTCATGTGTGTTCCCCTGTACAGAGATGATTGCACAGCCTACACACATGGCAGCAGAGAAAGCAAATGTGCAAGCTGAAATATTCTAATAACCCAGCACCTCTAGAAAATGGTATTTTCTAACAGCTACTGCAGATTGTATTCTTGCCATACCTATAATATCAAACACTAGCTCACAGAGCCCAATGAAGGGTTACTCTTAAGTGTATGCAAAAACTTTTTTAAGATTTGAATACAGAACAGAAAGGTTAAAAGCCCTATCATGTTTACCGTTTCTATCCCATTGGAGTTTCTCCTTGACGTTCTGTCCTTGAGATACACCATGAAATGTAGACAATTGAAAGATTTTACATAATGACTTATTCTGGTGGCAGGTCTACAAGTTTGGATTTTTTTTTTTACCATAAGCACTTTCTTTTTAAGAAATAAACATTTAAAACATGATAAAGGATTACAAGAGCACCAAGGTTAGCACAAGACACCATATGGCAGTCTGTACCTGTCTAGTGGTGTTAATTTGTTTTACTGAGACTTTAAACTCAACTATACTACAGGAAAAGCCAATGGCATAAATCATCAATTTAGGCTTATGAATTATTGCTTGATCTGTGGAATTTGCATACCAAAGGCTGTAGATAATTAGAGATTTACAGTATACATAAAAGAAGCCTAAAGATGCAGAATTTCATATTTCCCTAACCTTACACATTTTAAAATGGTATTTCTGTAATTCTGGTATTGTAGTCTCAAACATTTTCTGTACATAGTTAAGCATGCAGCATTTTGTAACAATGTCATTTTAATGTGAACAAATTTATTCGACCCATATGCAAAAAGCAAACATATAAAGCCAAGAGATTACATGCGGCACAGACTGTATCCAAATCGGAATGTGGAATTACAGTGACAGAGGAAATGAACTAAACATTTAAAGAGCAAACATTTAATGTGCCGTGTGCACGTTTGATACATTTTGATTATACTAAACACTAAATTTTTATGCTGGGAGTAAATATTGAAGTACAGCCAGAACATAGCTGATCAAAGCTATTTGCTTGACTCATCTGATTAAACTGAGCTAATAAGCACAAGCCCTGGTAAGTCTTTCAAAACTAAAATGTATCTCCTACTTTCACCTACTGGGAAATAGGATAACAAAATGTTAGACATAAAGTTAGTCAAACTCTAAAACTAACATTCAAAATAAATAAATAAATAATATATATTTACGGGTAGTCCCCAGGTTACATACGAGATAAGGACTGTTTGTATCTAGGAGTCGTCTGTATGTCAGATGTCCTTAACCTGGGGAAGAACTTATTAACCACAATATTAGGTACACCCATTGGACTGACACAAATCTCTATTTAGACGATCACATGGCAGTAACTCGATGCATTTAGGCATGTAGACACTGTCAAGACAACCTGGTAAATTTCAAACCAAGCCTTAGAATGGAGAAGAAAGGTGATTTAGGGCCTTTGAACATGATGTGGTTGTTGGTGCCAGGCAGGCTTGTCTGAGTATTTTAGAAACTGCTCATCTGTTGGGATTTGTACATTTATCTCTAGGGTATATTTGCAGAGAATGGGAGAGAAGGAAAAATATCCAGCGAGAGTTAAAATGCCTTGTTGATGCCAGAGGCCACAGGAGAATGGCCAGACTGGTTTGAACTGATAAAAAGACAATGGCAACTAAACTAGCCAGTCATTACAACCGAGGTATGCAGAAGAACATTGAACCATGAAGATAAGAGAAGTAAAGAGAAGATTATTGCCTTGTCTGATGGGTGAAAATTTTTACTGTGGTATTTGGATAGTAGGGACAGAATTTGGCATGATCAGCATGAAAGCATGGAAACATCCTGCCTAGTATTAGCAATTCAGGGTTTGAGCAGTGTTGTAATAGTTAAGTGTGTGTGTGTGTGTGTGTGTGTGTGTGTGTGGGGGTTATTTTCTTTGTACACTTTGGTCCCCTTAGTAACAACTGAACATTGTTTAACTGCCACAGCCTACCTTAGATTTATTGCTGATCTTGTCCGTCCATACATAAAAATGTTATACAGGTATGTTTTTAAGTATCTAAGTTATTTAACTTTTCCGCTTATGTATAGGTGTCACGGTCCCTTCCGTGACGGAAGTTTGAGGATCTGTCAGACAAGCTGCATTTGTGAATATCTGACAGCCTCTTTGGTTTTACTTGTGTCTGTGTTGTTGTTTGTAATGACCACTCCCCTTGCATCAGGTGCAGCTGGTGGTCATTACTGCTCCTCCATTTAATCTGGCCTCACACTTCATGCTGTGCGGTTGATATTCACTGCTGGTTTGTGAATAGCTGGAGTGTTGAGCCATCCTGTGTTCCTGTTGATATCTGCTAATAAGATAAGTTGCTTTACTCTTGGTGTTTTGGTGTTTGGTGGTGATTGAGTTGTTTACTAGGCCTCAGGGAGACACTGGGTTCTTCATAGGGGAAGGAACCAGCAGTCTCAAGCCAGACACTACTGCCAGAGCTATACAGGGCTATTAGGGCCTAGGTTCCTGTGTATGAGCATTCCTACCATCAGGGGATACTCATATGGTTAGGAGTTAGGGCTGAATTAGGGTGTCTGCAAAGGGTGACCATTCCCTTTCCCCTAGTCATTTGAGGCCTAGTAGTTAATATACCTTTCTGTTACCCTCCCCTCCCTGTTATTCGTGACAATAGGGTATTTCTAGATAATAATTACACTAAATATAATAATTGCATTTTTTGTTGAGTTAGATCTTACACTTGTTTTTTTACTAATTTTTGGGTGGTGAGTTAAGAAATTACCCCTGTTTTTTGCTATCACATCCAGTTTTTAAGATACAGGGTACCCTCCGTTTTTGTTGGAGGGTACAAATACAAATTTTACATACAAATTTTACATACAATGAAAAAATAATGAAATAACTTGAATGTACTGTTTATTTAAATTTCTTTTGTTCATACAAAGGATTTATTGTTACTCTATGACATTTTTTTTACAATAAAGCATTTGAAAGTTATTCGGGTAAGCAGTTAAGGTAAAAATTTATGCCTATACCTTTTTCTGGAGTGTTCAGGGTTAGGACAATCCCACCGGATACTCCAACAATAGTCAGCCATCATATGTACATCCTATTTACCCTGATACCCTCCTTCAATGACATTCAAATCTTGTGTAATTATTTGCTTGTGTGTTTCCAGGAAAGTCCATTTGGCATTGAATGATAACCAAGCATTCTTTTCGATTTTTGACATTGTCCTGATGAAATGTTTATCTTTGATGAGCTGCCGAATCTGTGGACCATCAAACATACCGGCCTTTATTTTTTCAAGTGACAGGCTCCGAAATGCCAAAATGAGGTACTTGAAACAGTCTCCTTCAGTTGGCAAAGCCTTAACGAACTGCTTCATCAGACCCAGTTTCATGTGCAGAGGCGGGAATATAATATTCTTTCTATCAACAAGTGGCTCATGTAGAATGTTGGGATCACCTGGTTTTAGGGCAGATCTTGGAGACCAATTATTTTACACCCAATGCCTCTGACGAGCTCTACTGTCCCACATGCACAGATACCAGGGATACTTGGTGTATCCGCATTGCTGACCAAGAATGAAGCATACCACTCTAAGGTCAACACAGATGACCCAATTGTGTTGGTGATATTGCAATAAACCAAATATATTGCCATTGTGAAGGAGGACACACTTTAAGCTCCACTTTGAGCTATCCGTGACAAGTCGCCATTCAGTTGAGTTGTAGATTGGAATTCCCAATTCCTCCATTAAACCAGGTATGTTATGGCAATACACAAAGCCACTGTCAGTTCTAAAGTACTGCAGAAATGCAATATCTCAGGATCAAAAGTACGATACCTTTGTTCCTTTTTCAAGTAAGTTTTTCTCACTCAGTCTTGATGCTAGGAGTACTGAAGCCTTCTTCGATAGTCCCAAATCATGTGCCAAATCACTAAACTCATGCTTATCATGAGTTTACGAACCGAGTTTTCTTCAATTTCAAACTCTTCATCATTGTTGTCACCTAGTTCATCACCATAATCATGTTCTTCAAAAGAGGGTGGTGTAACGAAATCCGGCACTGGGATTTCATCTGAACGAGCCACTGGGCATAACAGTCACTGAAATGATCTCCTGGCTCTCACCAAAACAATTGTTATACCAAAAAGCATCTTATCTCGTATTCCCTTTGTCCACATCCATAAACCCTCGACACAAAGTTTGCACACCTTATGAGGGGCCCAAGACTTATCTTGATCACCAAGTTTAACAGATATAACAAAATGAATCAGGGTTTAGGCTGGGCATGGGCAAACTATGGCCCAAGGGGATTTTTCTCTGGCCCTTTGGGTGTTCCGCGGCTCTGGTTGGTGCCACCCCGAGCAGGGTCAGGAGAAGGACCCCGCCAGGGGGCGCACCTGCCAGAGCCGCGCAACACGTCCCTGGATCTGAGCCTGCGATGGGAGAGTCAGTGGGTTGTGTGCAGTGACACAGCCCGCCCACTCTCCTATTGCAAGCTCAGAGCCCTGCACCCTCTGGCAAATTTTTTTTCAGATTGTGGCCCCTGACTAAAAAAGTTTGCCCACCCCTGGTTTAGGCACTTACAACAATTTAAGCACTTACGACGAGAAACAGCAGAACCAGACATGATCTGAAAGGAGGAAAATATGTAGAAAAATAAATTTTGCTTCTTCAGTACGTAGAGTAAACAAAAAAATTGTTCAAAATTGTTTCCTAGTGTTATGACAGTAGTCAGCATGTGCAAGATAGAAGTGCACGGGGTATTATAGTGAAAGGAGATTGAAGGGAATAAAAGCTGAAAGTATGTCTGGAAAAGTTGTATGAAGATTATGACAGAGGCATGTATGTGTTGTAGATGGGTGTGGTGTGTTTGACAGCAGGCAGTATGCGTAGTAGTAGAGAGAAGATGGTACTAAAACTGGCAGTACATGTAAAAGATGAGTTTGGGATAATGACAGCAGATAGTATGCATATGAAAGCACTGCAGAGGGTATAACAGTGGGTAGTATCTGCCGATGTTGGGTGGAGAGGATATAAAAATGATTACCATATGAACGACAGACATGCAGAGGGTATATGAGCAGGCAGTATGTACAGGAGAGTAGTGAAAATGGTATAAGAGTGGTCAGTATGTGCAAGAGAGATGTACAGAGGGTATGATAATGAGCAGTATGTATAGAAGAAGAGAGTAAAGGGTATAACACCAGGTGGTATGTACAGGAGAAAGGTGTTAATGGTAAGGTAATGAGAACAAATTGCAGTGATGGTGAGCATGTGCATAAAAGAGGTGTGGAAGATTTGCCAATGTGTTCCAAGAATTTGCCCGGTGCACCCTTGGTGGGCTTTTCTAGGTGGTCCTTGACTATGGCTTCAATTAAATTAAGTAAACAACAAATGAATAAACATTGGTGTACATGAGCAGTAGGGAATTTGTGCCAATGTTGCTATGGGTTCACCCATCAAGAGCAATAATGGGACATATTCATGTAGCATTTACCCTTTAACACCATTAGGAGGAAAAGACAAGGAGATGAGGGATTGAAGGACAAAAGACCTCCACCAAAATCTTGGAGACTAAAATTATCTTCCTGCTAGGAAAAACATGGTTACACTTCTCAAGATATTTATGAATATTTTGAGTTAAAAGACATTAAAACATTTTTTTCATGTTTCAATGCGCTGTTGGTAATATTTTTAGTATTGTCTAGGACATAAATAAATGCACAAAAAGACAAGCAAACAAGACACATATAAACTGCAAGTCTTCCTTTTTACAACATTGAAAGGCTGTTCCCGTAATTTGTATAACCTATAATTATCATTATAATTGCTCACCTGTAAAAGTCAGTCTGTCAAAGACAACCTATAGTTATATTGTACTATGCAGACAAGGAAAGCATAAAAGGATTAATTACAACATTGTGCAAATGCAATGACATTTTTCTCTAGATTAGAAAATGTGATCATGTTTGAAACTGAATCTTCAATCTACTCAATGACTGAGATATTTCAGTGATAATTCAATTACATTTCCTAGTCTCCTGTCTGCGGTACATTTTAGGTTTACCTATAAACTTTTTACACTATTTGGCTGTTTTTAATGTGATTTTTAAGGTTTTCTGATGTGGTGAATCATGCTCCATATTGTAGTACCCCATGATGCCTACATTAACCAACCTTTTCAGCCTACCCATTAGGTATTTGCTGTACCTGATAAAAGATTTACATACTAAACTCGTTACTCTGGTAAATATAATCTGTATGATTAGGATATTCAATATGAGGTTACAAATACAATAAATGAATGGGGTTAGACAGACGACTGGAGGGTTGTGTGTTTCATAGCAAAAGGTGGTAACACAGGGAATTTCCAGCAACCTCTAATGTTTGTACTGCTCTGCTTTCCTTTTATGTATAATATGTCTTTATTGATATTTCAATATTATTACAGACAGACAAAGAAGAACATCATTCAGAAATAAACAACCA